>NC_135655.1:29898365-30198365 GCF_964188315.1 Podarcis muralis
ATTACCATTTAGAAATTGTAGTTTAAGATCACTCTGCCAAACTTATGCAAGGGGCAAGGTTTTCATTCTTTCATCAAAAGTCAGCACAAGGCTAACCCCACAGTTCCAATAAAGGAGCAAGTAGGCCCACTCACATTTTATTTTATTTTAAAACCATACACATGTGCATCTCTTTCCTTTCTGAAGCTGCTTTTATTTCCATGCCCTTTCTGTGGTGCCCATCCTGTTTCCGACTGTGGCTGTACAGATGTCGCCACCAGACCAAAAACAAGGCCCAAAGGCCCTACTCTTTGGCTGGGGGCTTCTTCAGGCTTCCTGCCCTACAACTACAACCCCATCTTCGCCGCTGCTTGCCAGCCTAAGCAGGGTCCGCGAGAAAAGGAGATTCCCCCAGTCTGCTCCTCAGATCATCGCAGGCAGACAAACCACCCCCGCCCCAGTGCAAAGCCCCTCCTCTCCTTTCCCATGGGATCTCTCGCCACAGCAAGCGGACCCTAAGGAGAACACACATCCCCATGGCTAGCTTAGGTCGGTGGTGGTGGTTTCCTACGGATCCTGACGGCCTCCCAAGC
Source organism: Podarcis muralis (assembly GCF_964188315.1). Lineage (NCBI taxonomy): Eukaryota > Metazoa > Chordata > Lepidosauria > Squamata > Lacertidae > Podarcis > Podarcis muralis. The sequence goes on from NC_135655.1 coordinate 29,898,938, forward strand.
CATTCCTGCCTCGTGATTTGGAAATATATGCGCACATAAACCTTCCCTTCTTCCTCCAACCCCTCTGGGATCTCCACCACCCGAGGCGGGCTGCTGCTCTGCGCGCATCTTCACGAGACGCTGCAGTCCCCCGGTCACAGAAGTCGTGCAAAAAATAATAATAATAATAAAGGACCAGGCTGCAAAAGAATTGCTCCCCTACCTGGGAAAAAAAGGTAGCCGAGATCTTGCTTGCCCCTCCCGCACCGGCGTGAAATCGAAGGACGCTTTCCCGAAGGACGGCCGCCGGAGACACTTTTTGGGGCCAGCTTTTCCCGGCGTCGCCCCTCTCCAGATCAACTGCACACTTGCTCGGGGAGACCTGCTCCGGTTTGCAGCGTCAGGCTGTTCCAGGAGCCCAGCGAGAGACCATAACAAACCCACTTTTCTCCAGGCAAGGGGACGTCGCTAAATTCCCGAATCAGTGCAAAGGGCTACTCGCGCAGTTCAGGAACTGGAGCAGAGAAACCCGGTCTCTGCCCCACCCACATCCCCTCCCGGGTTCGCTCGGCGCGCCGTGACCGCGCAGCTGCATCCTGGCGTGGCCACGGTGGCGCGCCAGCCCGGCCTCCCCTCTCCCCGAGCGGGGGTCTCCGCACGAAGGAAGAGGACGGGCTTCCCACGAGGGAGAAGGCAAGAGCGGGCAGCGAGGGATCTTCCCGATCCGCCTCCGCCCTGCCCTCCTGCAACGCGGCGGCGGCGGCGAATGCGCGCCTCGGCCCTCGCTTTGCTCCCGAGTTGCATGCCCGGGGAAGGGACTCTCTGCAAGTTGCCGGGCTAAGCCGAAGCAGGTCGAAAACGCGAAAGGTGCCCATGAGCCGGCGGCAAGGGCTCGGTCCCTCCGCGAGGGTAGCTCGCAACCTATCAGCGATCCTGCTCTGGGGTTTTCGCGTTGCAGGCTGTAGCCCAACAGGTGCACCTTTCTCTTTCCCGGAAGTGCAGCGGTTGGGGGAGCATCATCAGCTGAATTTCTTACGTAGTTATAGCAAGTTAATAATAATAATAATAACTTTTTCTACCCCGCCCTTCCAGGTTCAGAAAACCAGGCTCAGGGCGGCTAACAACAAATTTAAAACACTTAATTACAACATAGAAGCAGCATAAAAATTAGTATAAAAGCATGAATGACAATAAAATTCAAAGCTCAAAAATCAATTTGGGGAAAATCCATACAATAAACATTAGATAGTCACCAGGGCTGGCTGAATTAGTCCTACTTGGGCCAGCGAGGGGGCCAGCTAGGAGGCCAGGGGAAAATTAGTTGTGGGGTCTGAGAGCAGGTAATCTTCATAAAAGGGGAGGGGGAGGGAAGAGAAGGGAAATAAAAGATCAGGCTGGATTCAAATTAAAGGCCAGGCAGAATAGCTCTGTCTTACAGGCCTGGCGGAAGGAGGTTAAATGCTGAAGGGCCCAAGTCTCATGGGACAGAGCATTCCACCAGGTCGGAGCCATCACTGAAAAGGCCCTGGCCCTGGTGGAGGATAGTCTGACTTCCTTAGGGCCTGGGACCTCTAAACTATGGTTATGCGTGGACCTTAAGGTCCTCTGCGGGGCATACCAGGAGAGGCGGTCCCGTAAATACTAGGGCCCTAAGCCACAAAGGGCTTTAAAGGTCAAAACCAGCACCTTGAACCTGACCCTATACTCCACCAGGAGCCAGTGCAACTGGTAAAGCACTGGGTGAATATGCTCCCATGGCAGGGACCCCGTGAGGAGCCTCGCTGCAGCATTCTGCACCCGCTGGAGTTTCTGGGACAGTTTCAAGGGCAGCCCCGCATAGAGCAAATTACAGTAGTCAAGCCTGGAGGTGTCTGTTGCATGGATCACTGTGGCCAGATCAGGGTGGGACCAACTGCTTAATGTGGCGAAGATGGAAAAATGTTGCCTTAGCTGTTGCTGTAACCCACGCCTCCATGGAAAGGGAGGCATCAAGGATTACACCCAAACTCTTAACGGAAGGCAATGGCACTAATTGGGCCCCCACAAGAGGAGGGAGTTAGACTAGGGGTACTAACTTGAATAAAAAGGCAGGGGCAGGTAAGCACACACCCTGTTTGAATGGCAATGCCCCTCAACTTTGGGGAGGTTGATATTTTATTGGCAGTGAGGAGGGGGGGAGACGAAGGAACCTCGGCCCCTAGGAGTTGGCTCCTATGAGTCAGGCTATTTGTCAGAGTGTAGTCCAGGACTGTTTACTCTGACTTGCCGTGGCTCTCTGCAGAGTTATTTACAGAGAATTATCTAGTTAATATAGGGACGCGGGTGGCGCTGTGGGTAAAAGCCTCGGCGCCTAGGGCTTGCCGATTGAAAGGTCGGTGGTTCGAATCCCAGTGGCGGGGTGCGCTCCCATTGTTCGGTCCCAGCGCCTGCCAACCTAGCAGTTCGAAAGCACTCCCGGGTGCAAGTAGGTAAATGGGGACCGCTTACTAGCGGGAAGGTAAACGGCGTTTCCGTGTGCGGCTCTGGCTCGCCAGATACAGCTTCATCACGCTGGCCACGTGACCCGGAAGTGTATGCGGACAGCGCTGGCCCCCGGCCTCTTGAGTGAGATGAGCGCACAACCCTAGAGTCTGTCAAGACTGGCCCGTACGGGCAGGGGTACCTTTACCTTTCTTATCTAGTTAATAAGCTACTTAATAATAGTTAAGATTCCTGCACTGTAAAGGGTTGGACTAGATGATCCTTGGGATCCTTTCTAACTCTACAATTCTATGATTTTTAAGAAAGGCCTCCTGCAGATACCATTTTTATCAGGCAGTTCATCCTTCAGCACACTGTTTTAGAAGTTATGTAACTTGTGAAGTAATTGCAATTAAATGATTTGAATACATCTAGAGTTTTTGTGTACAGGTGCTGGCTGAATGAAGAAACTGTACAGCAGGGGTGGGGAATCGATTTCAGCATGAGCGATGAATTGGAATTTGCCCAACCTTACAGGAGGCCACATTGCTTTGGTGGACATGACAAACGTAAGCAGGGGCAAAAACCACAAAGCAACCCCCCCCCCCCCATGGATGCTCCTTGATTTCGCCCCGTTGACAGGAACACACAAGCACAGCACACACAGCACTCTCCTTTACACACACACACACACACACACACACACACACGTACGTGCACAGAGTCATATAAACTCTTGCACACCAGATATGATGCAGGCACACATGCAAAACCACCCCTCCATTGCTGGTGGCGGTGGCAGGGAAAGATCCCTCTGCGGGTTCTTTAGATAGGGGTTTTATCTTCCCATCTTGACAGTAAGCACTACAGCACTAAAACTGGAGATAACCCCTCTGCAAGCAGGCAGAGAGGTTATCTCCAATGATAGAGCTTAGTACTCAGATCAGAGATCCTTTGGCCTACTCTTTAAGAGTAAAAGGCAGTATTTCTACTGCTACCAATCCAAGTACTAAAGTGGGGAGGAAGGCTGCCTTTATCATTGTTGGTATTATTTATTCCATTTATATACCACCTCTCATCTGTAGATCCCAGGCCAGTTCACAGCATAAAGAGCAGGAAGAGAACTTAACCGTATTTTTCGCTCTATAACACGCACCCGACCATAACACGCACATAGTTTTTAGAGGAGGAAAACAAGAAAAAAAATATTCTAAACGAAACAGTGGATGTATGATTTTTGTGGTTCATGCTGTGGCCACAGACATGTGATCTGACAGTGAGTTTGGGATAGCCCAATGCAAAAATCCTGAGGATCCATGTGGATCCGTGCTTTGTAACCACATTTTAAGTGGGGAGGGAAGGAAAAGCACTCAAGGGACAAGGAGCACGCGTGGGGTGGGTGGAGAAGGATGCTGTTAATAATGCAGAAGAGGGGTATAAGAGGAGAAGGCTCCTCTCCTCTCCCGCTTTGCTCCTTTAAAGCAAGCAGGCTCTGCTTCTCTCCCTCCTCCCAGCTCGCTGAAAAACTTTGCTGCTATTTAGCCACCTGAGTGGGGAGGAGAGAGGGACAGAGACCCTGCTTGCTTTAAAGGAGCCAACTGGACAGGAGCCGCTTACACTCGTGTAAGCGGCTCCTCTCCTCTCCCACTTTGCTCCTTTAAAGCAAGCAGGGTCTCTGCCCCTCCCTCTGCTGTTTCAAAGCGAGCCACGGAGGAGGAAAGGAAGGGGAACCATGGATCCTCTGCTCACGACTGCAGCAGATCCCCCCCGCCATAACACGCACAGACATTTCCCCTTACTTTCTAGGAGGAAAAAAGTGAGTGTTGTGGTGCAAAAAATACGGTATCTCCAATTAGCACCGGGCTGCTTAGATAATCCTTTAACTGTCCCACACCTGATGCCATATGACAGCAGGTAAATGGCAGGTGGGCATTGTTTGTCACCATGGACCAAATGGAGAAGACTGGCAGGCCCAATTAGACCTGTTGGAGCAGAGGTTCCCCACAGCTGTTGTTCAGCATCAGGTGAGTTGGAGGCAATGATCTGTCAAGGTATTTTGTTCTGAAGGAGGAATCCAGTGCCTAATCTATCTGGCACACAGTGTGAATGACTTGAAGTCCATCATCTGCCTGGAAACTGCTGGTACCAGTTTATCCTACTAAATGGTAAAACTAGATGGCTCAGCTGAATCGTAAGAAGAATTATAGAAGAGAATCAAGGCTTTAAATCTGATGAGTCATAGCATGACTCAGCTTGTTCTTCCTTTGTCCTCAAATCCGTTCCTAAGTGCATCCCTCCTCCTTAGCTGTCTTGAGTAAACAAAACCACCTGAACAAGATCAAAACATCCTGGTCCCAGGCCAGATCAGGCACTGCTAGATCCATTTATTTCAACTCTATATAAGCACAACAGGGACTGATCAGAGTTGCAGTCTGGAAGGCACCTAGTTGGGCTAGGATTGGGATGTTACTAAGAAGAAGATTCACAGATGCTGTATTCGTGGCTTTTTTTTGCCTGGTTAGTCTGTTATATAGCCTCGAACTCCCTGTTTGTTTCAGATACAGAATCCTATATTGCCAAATCACATTTATTGATCGCTTTTGCCTGTTACTGTAAGGATAACACATCACTAATTCCCCAAACTGCATCAGTTTAAAAAAGAATCAACAATAATAAAATATTGCATACCACTTAGGCTCCACATCTGCGCCCCAGCCTCCTATATAAAATATTCATAAATGCAAATCAATCGTTAAAGAACAGCCTGGCTGGGAAGAGTAGCTGTGTAAGAATGGCACCCTTGGGTTCCATGTTTGGTGTCTGCCTTTGATTCCAGATCTAACCCCCTTAATCAAAATATTGACCTTTCTTCATGTCAGTGCAATTGCCTCATGAGGTGGGGTCTTCCTTGGCTTTTAAATCATAAAGGAATCTGTTCCAGCACAACACATCCAGTAAAGTTAAGCCCAGTGATTTCAGAGAGAGAGAAAAGTACATAACTGACTGGTCAAATAGAATCTCCATTTTACAGTCAGTGATTTTAACCGGTTTATACATCCCTTGGAATATATTTCTACATCTTTCTCTCAGGAGCTCAGTGATACTTCTTGTGCTACAGGAAATGTGAGCATTCTATATTTCCATCCAGGGGTACAGTGTTTCTTTTTTTAAAAAAAAAATATTTGAAGGGCATTCATTTGTGTGAATTACGGGCAAACTAAGTGATCAACATCACTTGAAATTTGAGTCTCCAGCACAAATTCTTAATAGTACAGCATATTGGGACACCTGGGACGAGGGTGGCGCTGTGGGTAAAAGCCTCAGCGCCTAGGGCTTGCCGATTGAAAGGTCGGCAGTTCGAATCCCCGCGGCGGGGTGCACTCCCGCTGCTCGGTCCCAGCGCCTGCCAACCTAGCAGTTCGAAAGCACCCTCGGGTGCAAGTAGATAAATAGGGACCGCTTACCAGCGGGAAGGTAAACGGCGTTCCGTGTGCTGCGCTGGCTCGCCAGATGCAGCTTTGTCACGCTGGCCACATGACCCAGAAGTGTCTCCGGACAGCGCTGGCCCCCGGCCTCTTGAGTGAGATGGGCGCACAACCCCAGAGTCTGTCAAGACTGGCCCGTACGGGCAGGGGTACCTTTACCTTTACCTTTACCTATTGGGACACCTGGACCACAGTGAACACAAGGAGACATATCTAAACATACACCACACACAACAACAAATCTTGCTGCAGTCAACTAAAGACAACCATGCCTGCCCTGCCTTCCCCCCAACCTCTCTCCAGAGCGAAGACAACAGAAGTTAGACTACATCTGTTCAGATAGAGATAGGGCCACCAGCTGAAGCTGGTGGAAGGCACTCTTCGCTACCAAGGCCACCAGAACAAACGATCCAAGCTACGCGGGAGTGCAACCCCATCCAGAGCAGGCAATCTCCCATCCATCCAGTCTAGGAACCACCTACTAACAGTGTCTCAGTCTTATCTGGGTTGAGCTTCAGTTTGTTGGCTCTCATTCAGTCCATTACTGACACAAGACAGCAGTCCAGCAAATCGACTGCCTCGCCTGCAGATGTAAAGGAGATGTAGAGCTGTGTGTCACCGGCATATTGCTGACACCATGCTCCAAAACTTGGGATGACTCCATCAGTGGTTTTATGTAGATGCTGGTGGCGCTGTGGGTTAAACCACAGAACCTAGGACTTGCTGATCACAAGGTCGGTGGTTTGAATCCCCACGATGGGGTGAGCTCCCATTGTTCGGTCCCTGCTCTTGCCAACCTAGCAGTTCAAAAGCGTGTCAAAGTGCAAGTAGATAAATAGGTACCGCTCCAGCAGGAAGGTAAACGGCGTCTCCGTGCACTGCTCTAGTTCGCCAGAAGCGGCTTAGTCATGCTGGCCACATGACCCGGAAGCTACGCTGGCTCCTTCGGCCAATAAAGCGAAATGAGCGCCACAACCCCAGAGTTGGTCATGACTGGACCTAATGGTCAGGGGTTCCTTTACCTTTACCTTTGCTTTTATATAACATAGAGGATAAAATTGAATCCTGAGGAAGTGCACGTTGAAGACTTCATTGGGCTAAAGAACACTCCCCAAGTATCACCATCTGGAAATGACCATCCAAATAGGACCAGAACCACTGCAAAGCAGTGCCACCAACCACCAACCCAGACTTGTCCAGAACGACTGTGATTAGGTCCCCCCCCCCCCGACTCTTGCCAGCTCCTCTCTTCCCAAGAGCATCCTTTTGCAATCTACCGTACTTCACCAACTGCATGATTTCATCTTGAGTTGCAGTGTGGGTTGTTGAAAAATGAGGTGGCAAGGAAATAAAATGCAGAAAAGTACAGGCAGTGATAATTACACCCTTTACAGCGGTCAGTCACAAAAGTGTCGCTAATGACACAGACATCCTCACATTGCTTAGCCAATTAACACATACAGTGCACTAAAAATATTTTTTTCTCAGTTTAGTCCTCAAGTGATAGCACTGAAACTCTTGGTATGCTTTAATGCAGTGGATTCATGCTGCAGATTCTCTCTGAAGATCCTTTTCTCCAGGATGGGCTACTACTCTAAGGTCATTTATGGATGGGTGGGTGTATGCATGCATGCATGTAGAGACATCACCTTGCCAACAAAGGTCCGTAGAGTTAAAGCTATGGTTTTCCCAGTAGTGATGTATGGAAGTGAGAGCTGGACCATAAAGAAGGCTGATCACCGAAGAATTGATGCTTTTGAATTATGGAGGAGACTCTTGAGAGTCTCATAGACAGCAAGAAGATCAAACCTCTCCATTCTTAAGGAAATCAGCCCTAAGTGGTCACTGGAAGGACAGATTCTGAAGCTGAGGCCACCTCATGAGAAGAGGTGGAAAAGACCCTGGTGTTGGGAAAGATGGAGGGCACAAGGAGAAGGGGACGACAGAGGATGAGATGGTTGGACAGTGTTCTCGAAGCTACCAGCATGAGTTTGACCAAACTGCGGGAGGCAGTGGAAGACGGGAGTGCCTGGCGTGCTCTGGTCCATGGGGTCACGAAGAGTCGGACACGACTAAACGACTAAACAACAACAAATACATATAATGATACATGCATTACATTTATACTGGTCTTTCTTCCGTCATGGAACTGAAAGTGCCCCCCAAGATTCTGAATCATTTAAGTCAGACTCAGTATCAATCAATAACTGAAACAAAGTTACCCAAAGCCCAGCATGGGGGGAATGCCCAGAAAGCTTTAAGAGAGAGGAAATGTGAATGACGCCTTATCAGCATGGAGCGAAAAGCAAGTCAGCTTTTCGCTGCTATTCAAGCCTGTATAATTGCTACCAATTATCAAAAAGTATATTACAAAGACCAAAGATACAGACTCTCATAGAAAATGCAAAGATTAATCAGAAACGGAACATGTAATAGCTCTCTGCCTTTTCCTATCCAGTACAGAATAACTTGCTGAACATAATCAGCTTGCAAAAGCCATCAATTACTATGCTGTACCAACTAATCATTTCAAATCTGCCTTCTTACTATGAATATTATCCTCAACCAGCTCTTGAAAACAATGGTTGCACCTTGCTATTGTGGAAAAAAACCCCATTCTAAGAACAGGTCAGGCATAATTCTGATGAACAGTGACAACAACAAGAAGGCTACTAAAAGAACCCAGCATTGCCAATATCACAAAAGCCAAAACCTAGCCTTGGAAATAAGGAACATCTGGAAAGTCAAGATAATTCAATCTAAAAGCATTTCCAGGGAGACTAGAATTTGGAGAAGAGATGCTACAAATGTGCAAAAACATGTTAACCTTGTAGCCTTCCAAGATAATACATTTCTAAACAATGAAGGATACCTCTCTCAGAAAGAGCTTTGGGATATTCAAACCTTGCATGAGGAAGTGCTGAGCTGCGGGGGGGGGGGGGGGGGGAGGCAGAGTAGTAATGATACTGAACTGACTGTGGTTCCTACAAATTTGCGAAACTGCCTAGGTGTGTACAGTGGTACCTTGGGTTACATACACTTCAGGTTACAGACTCTGCTAACGCAGATATAGTACCTCGAGTTAAGAACTTTGCTTCAGGGTGAGAACGGCGCGGCAGCAGCGGGAGGCCCCATTAGCTAAAGTGGTGCTTCAGGTTAAGAACAGTTTCAGGTATGGACCTCCGGAACGAATTAAGTACTTAACCCGAGGTACCACTGTACTGTAGAAGTATGTAAGGTTGAGAATTCAAATGGAAATTTTTAAAAACCAGAATGGCCAGTAATGGACTTATGACAGATTATTGGGCTGAGCAAACTGCACATTTTAAACACTGAATACGCCACTTCTATCCATATTTACAATCTCCATCAGCATATGTATCTGATTTTCCTCTAGCAGGAAAAAGAAGCAATTGTTTGAGAAAATAAGATCCCTCTCAGCTTTTGTCAGGTAGTTACAGTAATTGCTTCTTCCACTGAGGAAGGTAGTTTCACAGTAACAGGCGTGGAGCAATTGTGGGAAGTGAATATACTGCCTGCTGCTAAGTTGCTTATTTTAACCAGTTGACTTGTCCTGATGCCTAACAATGTTCTCTTTAAATCCTCAGCTGAGTTCCTGCTGATGTTTCCAAGAACTGCTCAAAGCGACTTACAAAGAATAAAAGAGGAAGCCATTTCCAACACTACAAAAACAATTTCATAACGACACAGCAAAACAAAAGCAAATGTAACAACATACAACCCCCCTACATTTCAAATAAATATAACAATGCTTATAGCATACTTTTACAAATAACTGTATGTACTTCCTGAGGGAGGGCATTCCATAAATACGAGGTGTCACCAATGAAAAGAGGGAAAAGATGCCCAAGACTGTATACATTTTGAAGTTCATAACATGTGAATGTGAGTGGACTGAAAGGTACCTGTCTGTTTCATAACATGGGAAGAAAAGAGATTATACATGCGGGGATGATAAGGTTTACCCCTGTGAACTATTCACACATGATTGTGTCCAGAACTGTACACAGCTTCCCTACGCTCATGTGTAGGAGACATTTTATGATTGAAGCAGTCCATAATACATTCAGCATCTACATATGTAACTCAGAAAGTTGCCTCCTGGTTGGGGGGGGGGGGGAGTGGATTTTTTTTTTTTTTTTTGCTAATTCAGCACTGCCATCTACTGGATTCCCTGGATATTGTCAGCCATCAATTTCTAGTCCCTGAAAGGCCGAGTCTTGTTTCATCTTCTTTCAGAAGATGGTCCAACCTGGGTCTCCATCTTACACTGGGTTTTTGACAGTTTTCATCTTCAGGGCTCCAGTTAAGACGTTTAGGCGCTATTCCTATTCAGTCCCTCGAGTGAGGGGTTGTTGCTCAGTAGTAGAACATAAGCTATACATGCAGAAGGTCAAAGCAGAACCTTAGGGTGTTTCCCTCACACAGGGCGCTGAGCTAAGTGGGCACAAAATTGAGAAGATCCATTTGGGGGCATGAGCATAGCCAGGATTTATGTTGGGAGGGGGCATATGGTTGCCATATGTGTGGGAAATCCCAGACATGTCCTGTTTGGAGGGGATTACATGCCCAACTGGGGGCATTTTTTTTACAATTGTAAGCAAATATTCGGGGTTTTGGGGTTTTTTGGAGGGGGAGTTAAAAAAACTGTGTGCACAGATGACCCAGGTTCAGGCTTGAGCTCGGGGTCTGGCAACCTTAGGGGGCAGGATTTATGTTAGGGGGCAGAACCGAGCTATCTGTGATGTGGTTGGTCAGTAATAATAATAATAATAATAATAATAATAATAATAATAATAATAATAATTTATTTATACCCCGCCCATCTGGCTGGGTTTCCTCAGCCACTCTGGGCGGCTTCCAACTGAATATTAAAAACAAAACAGCATTAAAAATTCCCTAAACAGGGCCCCCTTCAGTTGTCTTTTAAAAGTAAAGTAGTTGTTTATTGCCTTGACATCTGCTGGGAGGGCGTTCCACAGGGCAGGTGCCACTACCGAGAAGGCCCTCTGCCTGGTTCCCTGTATCCTCACTTCTCGCAGCGAGGGAACTGCCAGAAGGCCCTCGGCGCTGGATCTCAGTGTCCGGGCTGGATGATGGGGATGGAGTTAAGTATTTTTATTTATTTACTTGATTTGGGATGACAGCTTTCCCCCTTGGGTACAAACATCTTTTGGAGGGCCAAATTTTGGCCTCGCTCAAGAAGCCATGTTACCAAAGATTATCAAAGTCCTGGTAAAAGTTGGTCCATTAAAAAAAACAACATTATGGACCACTGGATGGTCCATAAAAAAACAACAACTCAGCAAGGCTGCAGAAGTTTTTCCCTGATTCCCTGGAGAGTTTCTGCCGAACACATGATACAGATTCAGTCTTAAGGACTCCACTCTGGATTTGTGCAGGATTTACTTCTTAGCCTTTTCTTTTCCCGAAGAGGTCCCACAAGTCAGCGGGGTATGGATTTCTCCTTGGGGTTTAGTCCCGAAGCCTTTCTCACAAATGTGTAGAGCCACAAGGCAGCAGAGGTTTAGGATCAGAATACACCCACAAAAAGCAGCAGTCTGGAGGGCCCCCGAGCTAATTTGGGCACCACAGTGTATGATGCTGATGACTCTGTGATTTCAAAGGTCATGCACTGGCAGTCTCCCCAGAGTAAATATGTCTTTTGTTAAAGATGTGCTCTCAAATGATCCCATGCATGCTTACTTAGAAGTAAGTATAGTGAGAATTTACTTGTGATGAAGGCTGTCCAGGAGTTCAGCATTAGTCGTTATTGGTATCTTGTTGAATTGTGCTTCCTTCTTGTCCAAAAACATCTGGATGTCTAGGCTGTGTGGAGAAATCTTCTCTTTTCACTTTGTGCTGAGTTAAAATACCTGGTTCTTCCTCCAGAGGTGACTGCACTTCGGGAATGTGGAGAATGATTTTTTTCAGATACGCTTTAGAACGCCAAGAGGAGCAGGAGACACATAGAGGCAGATGCTTAGCAACATGCATTGGGTGAGAGAGAATAGCGACTTTCTCTGTGTCTCCTCCAGGCTTTTGATGTCCTTCACCTGTCCTGCCTTTCAGAATTATGTCTTGCCTGAGACCTTCACACTCCTTAAGGATGTCTTGTTTGCTGGATTGCTGCTTAATTGGGGATTTGTTACCTAGAACTAATGCCTCCCCCCCCCCCGTGCAATGCTTCATAACATCACAGCAATTATATAATTCTCTTGATTCCCCTTCAGTTTTTGTTGCTGCTAGGTTATAGCTCTATTCTCTGTTCCCAGTACAGTGGTACCTCGGGTTACATACGCTTCAGGTTACAGACTCCGCTAACCCAGAAATATTACCTCGGGTTAAGAACTTTGCTTCAGGATGAGAACAGAAATCGTGCTCCGACGGCGCGACAGCAGCAGGAGGCCCCATTAGTTAAGTGGTGCTTCAGGTTAAGAACAGTTTCAGGTTAAGAACTGACCTGCGGAATGAATTAAGTATTTAACCCGAGGTGCCACTGTAAAGCATAGCTCAGAGAAAGATTGGAAATGCTCAGGTCTTTTCCTGTCAATACAGGGCTGTGGACCCAGAAACCCCGGTGTGTGTGTGTGTGTGTGTGTGTGTGTGTGTGTGTGTGCGTGCTTTGTGAGGTGAGCCAAGCCAGCATCAAGAGTTGGCATAGCAGGGCACCTGCCAGGGCCAATGTTCCCAGACAAGGGCCTGCTGACAAGAGACCCATGGGCCTTCTCCTCTTCACCATTACAACCTGCTTCTTCTCCTGCCTCTCCCTCTCTGTGTCTGGCAAACAAGCAGCTGGTAGCAAAACTTGGAGAGCAACCCACTTCTGACACCATGCAGTAATCCTTGGGCATGGCCAGTAGGAGGTGCTGAGTTCACTTGCAGTCCATCCCTTGGCTCTGTTCTCCAGACGAGTCACAAAAGATTCCCATAATTTAACAAAAGGCTGAAGAATTGATGCTTTTGAATTGTGGTGCTGGAGGAGACTCTTGAGAGTCCCATTGACTGCAAGAAGATCAAACCTATCCATTCTGAAGGAAATCAGCCCTGAGTGCTCACTGGAAGGACAGATCGAGAAGCTGAGGCTCCAATACTTTGGCCACCTCATGAGAAAAGAAGACCCCCTGGAAAAGACCCTGATATTGGGAAAGATGGAGGGCACAAGGAGAAGGGGACGACAGAGGATGAGGTGGTTGGATGGTGTTCTTGAAGCTTCCAGCATGAGTTTGATCAAACTGTGGGAGGCAGTGGAAGACAGAGGTGCCTGGCGTGCTCTGGTCCATGGGGTCACGAAGAGTCGGACACGACTAAACGACTAAACATCATCATCAACAACAACAACAAAAGGCTTGTTTGTTTAAGAACTGCAAGCCCTTGAAGCCCTTGATCAGGGGATTTAACAGAATTTGAAAACTTAAGGGTGAAAAGAACAGAAACAATAACTTCTGAGCAAGATATATTATTCTGAGTTTAGCTATAACCAGAAATAAATATCAAAATAATTGGAATAGAGATGAAACACCATGGAAGTAGTATGGGAAGGGATTTGGCAACATGATGGCTGCTTGAATAACAATATGTAAAAACTGGAGAATATATTTATCCCAGCATTAGAAGACTGGATAGAAAGTATAGGAATTGGCTTATATGGGCAAATTAACTGATATTGTAAAAGGGAAGGAATGCCGACAACTTGATAATTTAGTCATTGAAAAATTTAGTATATTTTATATATTGACGCAATAAGATCAGACACAAGAAAATGTTCAGCCATACATATTGTTAGAAACAAATTACGGAACAATAAGTTGTATGCTTATATTCCTTTGTTTTGAGACTGCTGCTAAATCTGCATGGTTGCTTATTAGGAATTTTTATGCAATGAAAAAAGCAAACAAAGAGTAACCAGTTAGCTGTTTCTTTACTTGCTGTTACCTATCTATAGGTAAAAAAGGTAACGGACCCCTGGACAGTTAAGTCGAGTCAAGGGCGACTATGGGGATGTGGCACTCAACTCGCTTTCAGGCTGAGAGAGCCGGCGTTTGTCCATGGACAGCTTTCCGGGTCATGTGGCCAGCATGTCTAAACCATTACTGATGCAACAGAACACCATGACGGAAACCAGAGCGCACGGGAACACCGTTTACCTTCCCGCAGTAGTGGTACCTGTTTAACTACTTGCACTAGTGTGTTTTCGAACTGCTAGGTTGGCAGAAGCTGGGACAGAGCAATGGGAGCTCACCACCATTGCACGGATTCGAACCACCGACTTTCCGATCAGCAAGCCCAAGAGGCTCAGTGGTTTAGACCACAGCACCACCCACATCCCTATATACTTACACCACAGCTATACATCACCTATCTATATGCAAACATCACATCAGTCCTGCACAGGTGAGAATCTCATTTGTATTACAAATGCTTCTCCAGAGTTCCCTATTCCCTAGTAACAGTAACACATAGATGCAAATCACATTAAAGACTCAAAGGCAGCTGAAAGGTAATGTGTGAAAATGTCCTGCCTATTCACCTGGCTCCCCCTCTCCCACTGAATGCTATGAGTGATCTAGGAGCCATACCCCAAGAACATTTGCAGTGTCATAACACAACATGCACATACAGAGCAGGATTCTCCATGAGTCTACCGTCACAAACACATCTGGAATGTCACTGGGAAGAGGGAGGTTTGAGTGACAGTTGCATGGAAGGGGGAAGAGGTGGATGGAAGAGGGGTTAAGCACTCTCCCCCTATTGCCATCTCTCTGTAAATTCACCCTCCCCAGCTGCATAGTGGACAGTTCTTTCGAATTGTATTGTGGATTTTTCTCAGAAGCACATTTTGTAAGGAGAGCCTTTGGGAAAAGAGAATGAAAGGGGAATGAATATTTTATCTTTAGTAACTGGTCATTTCCATTCTGAAGAGAGGAAACGAAGGGCCGTCTGTTGGGTGCTGAATATTCAACACACAATCAGCAACTGGGTTATGTATGAATATAAGGATGTGTTATTATTTATAGAGCTTCATAGTCACGCACAACACTTTACTAGCAGAAATATGCTATGATAGGTAGCAAGGCCATTGTAGCTTTTGCTTTCTCTGTGTGTTTTTTATAATTACTGTTACAGATACATACATATGGATCTCCCTGTCCTGACACTAGGAATGGATTTTCTTTCCTAGAATACCTACTGGTTCCAAGGAAGGGTCTCATAATGTGGGGCCTGCCCCAGGAAAGTCTTTTCCTCCCGCTCCTGCATACAAGACATCCACTTTACCTAATGACAGCCTTCGGCCTGGTACTTAGACGTGGAGAAATGGTAGTGGCAGGAACATGAAGCGCAAAGGGCAGCTTTTTATGCAAGGCAGTGGTGTAGCGAAGTATATTTTTTTACCCTGAACTTATTGGTTTCATGTGGGGACTCCTTTAGACAGTACTGTATATTACCTCACTTCAGATGTGGTTCACCAACCTTGCTGCATTTGAGGACCCTCCTGCTAGGTGGAGCTCTGAATTTCTGTCCTGACAGCACTGTTTACGCAAGACACCTTTCTCTTAACCTCGACCACCCATCTGTAACATCAGGAAAATGACACTGGCAAACATCACTTGTAGGCCAACATCACATAAGGTAAAAAAAAAGAAAAAGGTGTTTTATGAATTTTTTAGTCAAGCTGTGGAGAGGGGCTGTACAAAAAGAAGAAGAAGAAGAGTTTGGATTTGATATCCCGCCTTTCACTCCCCTTCAGGAGTCTCAAAGCAGCTAACCATCTCCTTTCCCTTCCTCCCCCACAACAAACACTCTGTGAGGTGAGTGGGGCTGAGAGACTTCAGAGAAGTGTGACTGGCTCAAGGTCACCCAGCAGCTGCAAGTGGAGGAGCGGAGACGCGAACCCGGTTCCCCAGATTACGAGACTACCGCTCTTAACCACTACACCACACTGGCTCTCAACATATGGGTTGTAAGATGCTTGGAGACCTTCAGATAATGAGAGACTAACAAGTGTTGTTGTTGTTGTGGCTCCCTGTGACTGCTAATGAGGATCCTGTTGTTTTGCACAATCATTGCTCAATGTCCTGGTCACCCTTGCCTGAATGCTTACCAACAGCCATTATTAGGAAATTCCATGTCTTCCTCTAGCTGTTTAGGATAAACTAAATACCCCCCTGTGCTATTTGCTTTCTGCCTCTGAATCATCCCTTTGCTCCCCTCCTTCACCACACAGCACTTTATGCTAAGTAATACACCTTCCTTACAGAGCAGGCACAAGACGGGTATCTTTCTTTTCATTTAGAGCTCCTCTCCCATCTTTATGGCTGTGGAAGGCTCCTTCAAATATTTGTTCCCTGCCTATGTGATATTTCCTGGCATGCAGAAAGGAATTTGACTTTGAAAGGCGGCAGCAAATGATTCAAATGTTAATTTCAGCAACAGCTTTCCTAACACATCAGGATGCACAGCCAGTTGCTGCTTGGTACATTTGCCTCTGATTTCACCCTTCTCTCATTTTCTCCAGCTTTTCCTAATCACAACTAAAAGGTTACATTCTCCTGCTCTCTTACTCTCTCTCATTTTTCATTGAGACAGTGAAGCCAGGTTAAGACACATTTTGATGAATTAATCTGGGAGGACAGTGGTTGTTACCCTGAAAGAGCCAGGGGGAAATAATGAAGACAGTAAGGCACAAAGAGCCCAGGTAGATTAGACCAAAGCATCTTGTTTCTCACAGCTCACAAACAGGACAATAACACTCCCCCTCTCTGCCAAACATTGGCAGGAGTGTGTGGGGCCACAGGCACGCACACAGGGTCTTGTCCCTTTGGAGAATGGAAGACAAAGCAGAAACAGCTGAGCTTCAAGAAATGTGGTTTTATATTTTCACCTTCAGTCTGCATGGAGGGGGTCCAGATCTTACAGCATGGTCCAAAGCATTGCAGGCAGTTCTTCCTTCTCCCTTGCCAAGATGGATCTCACCCTTACAATCATAGAATCATAGAGTTGGAATAGACCACAAGGGCCATCGAGTCCAACCCCCTGCCAAGCAGGAAACACCATCAGAGCACTCCTGACATATGGTTGTCAAGCCTCTGCTTAAAGACCTCCAAAGAAGGAGACTCCACCACACTCCTTGGCAGCAAATTCCACTGTCGAACAGCTCTTACTGTCAGGAAGCTCTTCCTAATGTTTAGGTGGAATCTTCTTTCTTGTAGTTTGGATCCATTGCTCCATGTCCGCTTCTCTGGAGCAGCAGAAAACAACCTTTCTCCCTCCTCTATATGACATCCTTTTATATATTTGAACATGGCTATCATATCACCCCTTAACCTCCTCTTCTCCAGGCTCACCCTTTCTTCTTCCCAGAAGCTCCTTGTCCTCCCCCACAGCAGTTACCCTGGCAACCTTCCAAATCTCCAATCTCTTGTCACACCTGGGCAAGAAGTTCCATTGTCTTGTTAATGACCCACCATGGCTCTCTTAACGGCCCTAGTTTGGCCAGGCTACCCAGGAACCCCTTTGCAGCTTATATTCTCCCTTCATATCACAAATAACCCATAATCTTATCATTTATAAATTTTAGTGTTTGGGGGGAACCCCCCCCCAAGTTCTGTAACAGTGGCCAATGGTCAGAATCCCACCACTCTCTGGGACACCCTTCCACTTGCTGTTAGGTAAAGGTAAAGGGAGCCCTGACCGTTAGGTCCATGCCTGGATGACTCTGGGTTTGCGGTGTTCATCTCATTTTACAGGCCAAGGGAGCCGGCGTACAGCTTCCGGTTCTGTGGCCAGCATGACTAAGCCACTTCTGGCGAACCAGAGCAGCTCACAGAAATGCCGTTTACCTTCCCGCCGGAGTGGTACCTATTTATCTACTTGCACTTTGACGTGCTTTTGAACTGCTAGGTTGGCAGGAGCAGGGACCGAGCAATGGGAGCTCACCCCGTCGTGGGGATTCAAACCTCTGACCTTCCGATCGGCAAGCCCTAGGCTCTGTGACACACTTCGAAGACCCATCCATCTGCTTAAGCAGGCATTCCCCGGCTCGTAACTTTCTCCACATTATTCTGCTTTATTATTTATTGATATTTAACTGCATCTTTTATTGATGGCTTCTCTGTTTTTGCTGATGTATTTCTATGTACTTTCGGTTTTAAGTGTTGCGTATACATTCCACACCCCCTTTCCTTTTTAATGATCTTACTGTGTTTTATGTCAACTGCTGAGGGATTTTGCATATTAAGTGGCATATAAATATTATTAATCATTAATGATCATCTTACTCTCCCATAATTGGTGGATCTAAAGGAGTGCTCAGTAAAAGAAAAAAGAATAAATTGATCGTGTGGGGGGATGGGAAAATTGGGAGCCCCACAAACCTTCGGGCCTCATGACTTTAGGGGTGGGGAACACAGTTATGGCTGCGGTCATTTAAGAAAACTATTTTAAATGACAGTTTGGTTTTTTTGTATGGGAGGCTATGATTTAGTGAACGTTGTTCTAAAAGATGGTGTAGGTTGCTCTTCATACTCTGTTTAAATACTACCAGTGGATGAGAGCCCATCGCCCCCTGAGGCAGATTGTTCCATTGGTGATCAGTTCTGACTGTCAGAAAGCTTTTCCTGCTTCCTTGCAATTCCTACCTGTTGGGTCTATTTGTTCCACCCATTGGAGCAAGAGAAAAGGAAGTCTGCTTTATCTTGTGCACAACAGCCCTGCAGATAGTTGCAGACCCTGATGGTCTCTCAGCTTGATCTTTCCTTTTCAATGCAAAACATGTCCAGCTCTATTGACTTTCCCCCAAAGGACTTGGTCTCCACACCCCTCATCATCCTGTCCCCCACCCTCTGGACACACTCCAGTTTGTCAGTGTAATTCTTAAAATGTGGTGCCCTGAACTGGACACACACTACTTCAGAGGCAGCCTGACCAATGCAGAACAGAGTGCAAACATTTCTTTTTGGGATCTGGGCACTGTATGTGCTGAACAATTATAAGGCTTCTGGGTGACAGCAGCTTGAATAGTCCAGGGACAAGTAAAAGAATGGCTGAATAATAATTGTATTGGCCCCATGCAAGACAAGACCGGCTCTGCCCTGATCTCCCTTTCTCAATATTCACTAATTGGACCTTGACCTGCCACTTCCCTTCCCCAGAAAGGACTTGCATACCTTGCCAGACACTGCTTCCTACAATTACTGGTTAAAACATCTTCTGCACGCACTCGATTTTCATGGAAATGACACACACTGCTTCACTGCCTGCACCCTGATTTGTGATAAAGCATTCTCCAATAAAAGAATTTTATGCCTTTTTATATGCTTGGGTTCATTGGTGGAATGGCAAATGGTTCATCAGCGCAAGGAAACATTCTTCTCCTCTCCTTCCTCCTGCACCCTCTTAATCTGTTCTAGGGGTTCCCCCAACCTCCTGGAGAAGATATTGGGACAGTGCAGGTGACATAGAGAAGAGAGAAAGCCCATTGTGCAAGCAGAAGTTGTTCTGCTACCTCAGTTACTTAGCAGAATACTGCCGTGTTACATTTTTCGTAAATAAAATTCAAGTACAGTCATACCTCGAGTTGAATGTGCTTCGGGTTGAGCGCGTTTGAGTTGTGCTCTGCGGCAACCCAGAAGTAACAGAACGCGTTACTTCCGGGTTTCGCCGCTCGCACATGTGCAGACGCTCAAAATGACATCACACACATGCGCGGAAGCGGCGAAACACGACCCGCGCATGCACAGACGCACTGTCATGTCTTGCATTCCATTCGGGATGCAAACGGGGCTCCGGAATGAATCCCGTTCGCATCCCGAGGTACCGCTGTATATAAAAAGGCATAAAATATCATTCTAATACAAAGACTCTGCTCCGGTTTGAGATGCTATAGAGCAAGATAAATGCTGACCTTTAAAGCCCTAAATGGCCTCAGTCCACTATACCTGAATGAGCGTCTCCTCCCCCATTGTTCTGCCCGGACACTGAGGTCCAGCACTGAGGGCCTTCTGGCGGTTCCCTCATTGCGAGAAGCAAAGCTACAGGGAACCAGGCAGAGGGCCTTCTCGGTAGTGGTGCCCGCCCTGTGGAACGCCCTCCCACCAGATGTCAAAGAGAAAAAAAACTACCAGGCTTTTAGAAGACATCTGAAGGCAGCACTGTTTAGGGAAGCTTTTAATGTTTAACAGACTATTGTATTTTAATATTTTGTTGGAAGCCGCCCAGAGTGGCTGGGAAAACCCAGCCAGATGGGCGGGGTATAAATAATATATTATTGTTGTTGCTGCTGTTGTTAAAGTTACAACATCCATAAAGTTACCTAGTCAATTCATAAAGAGCAAACCTTCATCTTTGCATCCCAGTTGACAAAATGCAGTGTGCCTGCCAGCCAGCTAGGGAAAACTGAGACAATATTGTTAAAGAAATCTGTTTACTTAGCTGTGATGTAATGTGGTATCACAATCTCCCTAAAAGAGTCTAGTGTCTGTCTCCATGATCAGTTTGAGGACACAATGGATGACCGATGTGTGGCTTGAACATGCAGGCTGGATCAGAAAGAGTACGTAATTGCACATTTTCAATGTATTAAGTCCCATTATCCACAGTGGGACTTCCTTCGGAGTACCTTAAATCATTGCATAAGAGTATTTTAAATCCAAACCTTAAGTTCTTCAGGATAGCTTTGCTGGACATTAGCTGGAGCAGGTGAGGAAGAATATTTATTTTCAAATTAAAAGCAACATTTTAAAAAGCTGTGTTGGATCAGACTGAGAATACATCTAGCCCAGTTTATGAGGTGCTTCATATCCCATTATTGCTAAATTTACTCAGGAGCCTTTGATGAGGGACTTGCACTGTCATGCTTTCGAACTGCTAGGTTGGCAGGAGCTGGGACAGAGCATCGCGGGGATTCGAACCACCGACCTTCCAATCAGCAAGCCCAAGAGGCTTTAGACCACAGCGCCACCTGCGTCCCTGCCATTATAATAGAACGAGGGAGATGTGTATGGTGAGTTCTGACACCTCTTTTTCTAGAAAAATAGCATTGCTTATAGATGTTTAACATTTCTAATTTTAATATTTTTTTCTGTCCATATACCCAGCACAGTGGCAAGTCTATAATTTCCTGGATTCCCTCCCCTCTTTAAAATTTGCAGCATTCAAAATTCTTTCATAAGGAGAATGGCTTTAATAATAAAAGAAGCACGCTTGTGAAAAGATTAGCAATTTCTCATTTGAGATTTGTTAAAGGATTCTCAGGTGGGTGCCATCTGGCGGCTAGTGAATTTGTAGCTTGTCAATTAGCTGTAAGCTTTCATTCGCTGTCACCTCGCTTTGACTGTCCTAACCTCTGAGGTACCCTTTTGGGAAACAATGGTTCAGGTGTCTTTCTAACATCTACAGCAAATGCCAAGGCAAATAATTCATGGGCTAGCCTCTCTGCAATCTCTTCAGCATTCCTCTCACATCCTTGTCATTTAAAGGTCCTCCTATTCCCTTCTTGACTGGTTTCCTGCACCTAATGAATGCAAATAAATACATGTTGGTTGTTTTTAGCCACTCAGTCCTTACATTCTTTATTTGTTTGTCTCATCATAAATTTACATTTGTTTTGCCTCGGTGTGTGTGTGTGTGTGTGCCGGACACTTTTTAAACAACACTTGCAGAACTTCTTACCATATATTACAGTACTCTGTTGATGCTAATTAACCATGCTTGCGTTCTCTTGAACTTGTTCATATCCTTTTTGATCTGTGATATACATTTTATCTGAGCTCCTAGTACAGTGGTACCTCAGGTTACAGACGCTTCAGGTTACAGACGCTTCAGGTTACAGACTCTGCTAACCCAAAAATAGTACCTCGGGTTAAGAACTTTGCTTCAGGATGAGAATAGAAATCATGCTCCGGTGGTGTGGCAGCAGCAGGAGGCCCCATTAGCTGAAGTGGTCTTCAGGTTAAGACCAGTTTCAGGTTAAGAAGGGACCTCTGGAACGAATTAAGTTCTTAACCTGAGGTACCACTGTATAATGGTGTTCACCTCCAAGCTTCCTGGTGAAAATTGACATTCCTGGCATGCCTCTATAATGTCCTTTTAACTAACTAGGGGGTGCCCTCCTGCTGTTTCATTTTGCCAACGCCCTTCTCCTTGCCTCAGTCTCCCTCCCCAGAGTTCTCCTTTCCATTACCACATTTCCCCTCTTCATGCCCCAGTTCCTTCTTCCTCACATTCCAAACCCACACGTGTCAAATTATCTCTTCCCCCAAAACCATCCTCTCTCTGAGGGAGGAGAACTCCCCACGTCAGGTTATGGTGGTGCCTCTTCCTCCCCTTCCCTGAGTGATCCATTTTGGGTCCAAGGTGGATTCCTGCAAGTTCTGGTTCAGTCTGTGTGCCTCTTGTGCCTCCTCACAGGTTCAGACTGCCATCACAGTGTGATGACAGACTGGGAAATATGTTCTATAGAGAGATATTATTTTTAATTATCTTCTAAAATTAAAATTGACCATGTTGGACTTTCTTGGCAATTTTCCACTTACATAATTTCAATTCAAGAGTGCTTGATCCCAGGCTGTTATCAACAATTACATCTCTAACTGGATTCTGGGCACCACCAGCATTTTTACTTTGAAGTTTCTAGCACTATTGTACAAACATCTATGCATTTTGTTCCTCTGGATAGTTCTTTCTTTTGCCTTTCTCTCCCCCCCCCCCCTTTTCCTGTCCAAGCTGATGTCTCCCATATTGCAAGCGATGCTGTCAAAGTGATAGCTTATTTCTAAAACATGGCTACCTGGGCTACACCATGGCAACAGCCTGTCGGAAAGATGCAAACTTTTCACTTGAGTCCCTTAAAACTCTCCTGACTGATTTTCAGTGTGTGGCAACATGTAGAACATAATGTGTTCCAAGATAGCTGCTTTGGGTGACATATTTTTGCCCACAGCAGATTTCCGCAGTTGAGCTGCAAACTCAGGAAAACAGGAGGTTTGCAAGCAGGCAACAAACACACACGTCAGACCTAAGCTTGGCCCACAAAGGAAAGAAAGTCCTGCATTAATGTGACAGATTTCAACATACATTTTAATATTGAGGAGAGATGCAAGGGTGTAGCTGGTGAACAGGACTCACTGACTCTGAGACTGAAAAGGCGTTACAAAAACATATCAACTTATGAGACCCAAGGGTGAGGGTGCAACCTTGTTGGTGTCAAGGGCCACATTCTCTCAGGGGGAAGTGGTTAGGGGCCACATACAACCAGTGGGCAAGGATATCCATTTTGTTTCCCTCCCCTCCTTATTTATCCATCCCACATTCTTTCCACACACACCCCACAAATTCCCCCAACCAGCCTCTTCCCTTTGTGACCTCCATCTTCTGCTCACTCCCATCCAGTCAGCCTGCTCCACTTCTGTCTTCCTGCCCCCTCCTTTGATGACACAGGCAGGTGGTTCCCTTGAAGAGCCTATCAGAGCCAAGGAGTGCTCTCCCTCCTTCCCCTTTGTCATAAGTGTTGACATCATTCATCAATGTCACAAAGATGCAGCAATAACAAAGGGAGCAGATCACATGTTACAGAAATGCTGCATATGATGTACCCCTGCCTGTCCTTGGGAACACATTTGTAACATGGGCACAGAGCCACCCATAGTGACAACTTCAGAGCTTGCGTGTCATTAACAAATAGAGCCAAGGTGGCAAAATGGCTTCCTTTTAAAAAGTAGAATTTTCTTGCCCAAAGGAGCAAAATAAAAAGGAGTATGAACTCTGGCAGAACGCTAAGTTAGTAGCAAAGCAAGCAAAAACCTTGAAGCTTAGGAAACCTATTGCTAAAGACATTGAAGCATGCAATACGCACCCTTTCAAAGACAGCAGAAGTAGAATGTTCTCCCACCAGTGGGACCATTGAATGATAAAGGTGTGGAAAGATTCCTGGAGGAGGATAGGCAGGTTGCAGATAAAGCCCTGTGTAAAATTTGGAGAAATATTCATGGCCTGCCTGAAACACTGTTTTTGGCGAGAGCTTCTGATGGACTAAGTCTATTGGGATTACAACATATAAAACTCTGAGGCTAATTGGTAAGTTAAAAATTAACAAACACTATATTCTGGGTGGCATTTATCCAAGAGTCTGTGCAGAACTCATAGAATTCTTTAAGGACTCTCGGGTAAATGCCATCCTGAAATTAACTATCTTTAACAATATATGCAGCTTATCAAAATCAGCCTTGTTACTGGGCAGTTGAAAGGTACTCAATGTTTTTCAAAGGGATGCAGTCGAGAATACAGGAAATAACTTCTATCCAAGGTAAGTTAGTGAAAAGCATGATTAAGGAAGCAATCCAAAGGCAAGATTCACTGGGATGAGCAAGTTAGGATCCAGCAGATCTCAGGCACAGTTGGTTGGAAGCTGGTGGAATTTACACTGGTTTAAGTGATACTGGGGGACGTGGGTGGTGCTGTGGGTTAAACCACAGAGCCCAGGATTTGCCAATCAGAAGGTCGGCGGTTCGAATCCCTGTGATGGGGTGAACTCCCGTTGCTTGGTCCCTGCTCCTGCCAACCTAGCAGTTCGAAAGCATGTCAAAGTGCAAGTAGATAAATAGGTACCGCTCCAGCGGGAAGGTAAACAGCGTTTCCGTGTGCTGCTCTGGTTCGCCAGAAGCGGCTTAGTCATGCTGGCCACATGACCCGGAAGCTGTACGCTGGCTCCCTCAGCCAATAAAGTGAGCTGAGCGCCGCAACCTCAGAGTCGGTCATGACTGGACCTAATGGTCAGGAGTCCCTTTACCTTTACTAAGTGACACTGATGTAAATTATCCCTATTCCAAACTCTGATCAGGAGCAGGGCCACTGCAAGCTGAGAGGAACTCATGTGATCTGGGATGAGAGAGTTATGCTGGTGTTTCTCTAGCTGAGCTGAGATGTGGAGCTTATGTTGTCATAGCCCAATTGTACCAGGGATCGGTGGCCTGAGCTGGAGACCCACTGGATCCTAAATTCCTCATCCTGGTAGATCCTGAGGTTGGAGTGCTCCATTAGACTGGCTCAGCCAGCAGTAATCCTGCTCCTGGACAGAGCTTGGAATAGGGGTGATTTACGCCTGCTTCCTATACTTAGGATTGCTTTGTACATCTAGAATTATTAAGCAGGTGGAGTAATGAGTCCTCTTGAGGAAAACTCAGCATGGTGTCTATGATTGGAAGTCCAGCATCACCAGATTTTTAGAATTATTTCATAGTGTCACTGTCAACCAACATATAGATATGGGTGATCTGGTATGCTTTATGTATTTGAACTTACAAAAAGCTTCTGATAAACTCCCTCATCAAGGTCTCCTGGGTAAACCAAGCTATCATAGAAACAGAATCTTAGAGTTCGGAGGGACCCTAAGGGTCATCTAGTCCAACCCCTGCAATAAAGGAATCTCAGCTAGAGGATCCATGACAGATGACCATCCAACCTCTGTTTAAAACCCTCCAAGGAAGGAGAGTCCACCACCTCTTGTGGGAGTCTGTTCCACTGCCAAACAGCTCTTACTGTCAGAAGGTTTTTCCAAATGTTTAGTCAGAAACTCCTTTCTTGTAACTTGAAGCCATTGGTTTGAGTCCTACCCTCCAGAGCAGGAGAAAACAAGCATGCTCCCTCCTCCAAGTGACAGCCTTAAGGTATTTGAAGATGGCCATCATATCTTTTTTAAAAAAATATATTTTATTAAGGATTTTCTTGTTTTACAGAAGTGTGGTGCCTCGTATTTTACTTCTTCTTCCATGTAACATTTTTACAAATCCATTTCATTTGTTGAGGCATTAGGGGGAGAAGAAAAAAAAGAAAAAAAGAAAGAGGGGGTGGAGAGAGGGAAGATGGATGGGGGTGGGGTCGGGTGGCGGTGTTTCTATTATGTTTAATGTATGTAGAGTTTGGTGTCAGCGTTGCTTGTGTTGTTGACTTGTGTTCCTTTGGTGGTGAGAGAGGTTGGGGTTGGCCTAGGGTGTGATTGTTTGCTTGTGATTGGCTGTGGTGATCTTTGTTTTCGTGTGTGAGTGAGGTGGGTGGGTGTTTTGGATCAGGTTAGCCATATTGATTTGTATGCTGTTGGTGGATTATTGTCATTGTCCTGTTGGGCTGTGTATGTGATAAAGGGGGGCCATACCGGGGTGAAAGCGTCTTCTTCTGTTTGTCCCCGTGTCAGTTTCAGTTTATTAGTTAATTTTTCTAGTAGGGCTGTTTCCCATACTATTTGGTACCATTGGTCCATGCTTACTCCTGACAGGTCTCTCCAGTGTCTGGTTATGGTGTTTCTGGCTGCTGAGAGCAGGTGGGTTATGAGTTCTATGGCTATCATATCTTCTCTCAGTCTGGGAAATGATATACAATGAAATTAAAAGGATGTTTAAAATAATGTTTGCAAAAAAACACACATCCAGAAGCCTTTCTCATGGGAATTATAGGGCTAGAACTACCCAAATTGTATAGAAATTTATTCATGTACGCAACTACAGTGGCAAGAAAGTTACTTGCCCAAAAATGGAAAGAAGAAGTCCCAGCAAAGGAAGAATGGATACAAAAACTTATGGAATATGCAGAAATGGTGAAACTTACCAGAAGAATATAAGAAATCAAGATAACAAACTTTTTATAAAGGAATGGAAATGTTTTATCGAATATTTACAGATAAATTGTAAACAAATAAAAACAGTGGCAGGATTATTGTAATAATCTGCAGCTACAGAAGAGTATATATTGAAAGAAGATAAATAAATGAGTAAGTTAATTTGGATATGCAGAAGATATTAAAAATAAATTTAAGGAACCACAGAAAGAGGGGGAAGGAAGTCAAGTTTTAAAATGTTAAAATTGTTGTAAAAGCAGTTAAATGTACATATCTGAAAAGTATAACCCCCCCCCCCCACAAAAACAAATCTTCTCTCAGTCTCCTCTTTTCCAGGCTAAACATCCCCAGCTCCTTAACTTGTGGTGCCCATAATTGGACACAGTATTCCAAATGTGGTCTTACTAAGGCAGAATAGAGTGGTACTAGAATAGCATTCGCTTTTTTGCTGCTGCATCACACTTTTGACTCATGTTAAGTTTGTGCTCCACCAAGACACCCAAATCCTTTACACATGTACTGCTAGTAAGCCAGGGGTCCCCCATCCAATATTTGTGCATCTGGTTCTTCCTGCCTAAGTGCAGAACCTTACATTTATCCCTATTGAAATTCATTGTGTTAGCTTGCGCCCAGTTCTCCGATCTGTTAAGGCCATTTTGAATTCTGATTCTGTCTTCTGCGGCATTAGCTACCTCTCCCAGTTTGGTGTCATCTGCAAATTTGATGAGCATCCCCTCAATTCCTTCATCCAAGTCATTTATAAAGACGTTGAACAACAATGGGCCCAGGACAGAACCCTGCGGCACATAAAAGCAGCACGTCCCTTTGCCAGATGGCTTACAATGACAGTTTACTGATGAAGGGCAATATAAAAATGTTTTAAAATCCTGGCCAGTTTGTACAGAGGAAAGCAGGCCTCAGGTTATTCTGGTCTCGAGCTATTTTGGATATAAATGATCATAACCCGGAACCTCGAGTCATGCCAGAAACATAGCAGCAAGACAAAGTGAGAGTTCAGGGTGCAGATAGATAGCCGTGCCCTGAACAACTGCAGAGAGAGCTCAGCTTGGAGATTCGTAGAAGCAAGGCTTCGATGGAGCAACCCCAGGCCAAGCCTTAAATAGAGTGACAGCTCCATCTGGGTGGCTAGCTATGCTTCTAGCGTGAGACACTTCCTCAGTTAAAAGAGCCCTGCTTGCTTCAACGGCCATTGACTCCAGTAGCTTGGTAGAGTCTGCAGTTCTACTGGGGCTTCTGGGATGGGCTGGCCACACAACCTTTTCAGGCTGGAAACCTGCTGCTAAAACTGCTTCTGGGGCAGTTTTAACTGGGGCAGCTAAAACCGATGTCTGGGGATGCTTTTGAGGGCAATTCTCTCCCCCACTCAGATACCTCCAAATCCATGACCTCAGCCCCCAAAGATGGCTCGTGGCAGATAGCAGCAACAGCAGAAGCAAGGCACATATAAGCACCAGACAAAAAGGGCTGCAACCCATGAATGCTCAGCGACAGTACATTTGTCCATCTTTAAAACGCCATTGTCAAACACCCAACACTTTATGGTTTTCACACATTCGTAATTGGTTAAAGGCTACGTGATACAGCTGATGACCTGAACTCATCATATAATTAACTAATGGAACTGAGTAACAGTAGATGAGGTGGAGGCCAGCTATTTTGGATTTTTTTTTAGAAAAAAGAATTACATAAAATCACCAGATGTAGAGCTTTCTATGGATATTAGCCCTGACAGGGAAATTGAATTTTCATGTACATTATGCCATTGAATTCCAGATTTGGGGATAAGCAACAGAATGAGAATGTATGCTTAGAAGCAATCTGACTGACTGCTGTTGGAAACAGAATGCTAGGCTACATAGCCTCTCACAGATGAAAGGAAGGGAAAGTATATAATCATATACAGTGTTGGTTTGTTAAGAAAAAGAGGTGCTGGAGCTCACCCTGAACACCTCCCTCAGGCTCTTAGAATGGCAATGGCGCCCATCTGAGAGGTGCCAGGACTGAGTTCTGGTGAGCTCCGACTGAAAACAAGCCCTGATCATATATACCAGTTGCAGTCTCAGTTCTCTGAGCACCAGTCTTCAGGCGGCGAAATGGGATTGGCCACCCTGGGCTGTGGGTGGGGGGAACATCCCCAAAACAGTCCAGTGATGAGAGTTGAGTGTATTCAGTAGTCAAATGATGTCTGACTGTTGGGAAGGGGACACAGATGCAAAAACGGATGTGAGGGAAATGAGATAGGAGAACACTGCACAGTGACATTTTTTAAATTTTTTGCACATCCTCCTTGTTCGCATCCTGGTTCTAGACTATGACACTCTCGCCTGCAGTTGAGCTATGGACATCGAAACAGAGAGGACCATTTTAATGAGAGAGCTGAGCTCAAATTACTTTGCCTCTGTAATGACTCCTTTGGGGAAAGCTTTTCAATTTCTGTTATACATTTCATTAATAAACTATAACTTGTGGTCGGCTGATATGGGGAGGATTAATGCCTTTCATGTTAGTCATTCCCTTTCGTCTGCAAACCTGTCATTACATGAAAAGCCTTATATGCATCCTCTCCCCCAAAGATGAAAGCTGTTAAAATATGGAGAAAGTACTGTTTCGTTAAAAATAGTTCCCAGGCTGGTACGTCACCTGCATCCCTTCTATTGAAGGCTTACACTATGTTGAATCAACATATTAAGAGAGCCTCACCCTGCCTGCATGCTATAGTCATGAAAAAGAGACTACTGGCACAATCTACCTTGATGTTTTTCTGTGCAAGTTCTATTGGCTACCAGAGTAACGTAGGCTAAATGGGGCACTGGCTCACCAAATTTACAGTGGTGCCTCGCAAGACGAAATTAGTTCGTTCCGCGAGTTTTGTCGTCTTGCGATTTTTTTCGTCTTGCGAAGCACGGTGTCGGGAAAGTTTTGGAAAAGCTTCAAAAATCACCAAAGTCTTTAAAAACCTCAAAAAAGGCTACCACACCGCGTTCTGTGAGTTGCTCCTCGAAGTCAAGTCACAACTGTATTAACGGCGTTAAGAAAAAGGAAACAAACTTGCAAGACGTTTCTGTCTTGCGAAGCAAGCCCATAGGGAAAATCGTCTTGCGAAGCAGCTCAAAAAACCAAAAACCCTTTCGTCTAGCGAGTTTTTTGTCTTGCGAGGCATTCGTCTTGCGAGGTACCACTGTAATCTGTGCTCAGCTAGCCCCTGCCTGCCTGCCTGCCTGCCTTCTGCCTTACAACCAGGGCAGATTCACATCATACATTTAAAGTGCATTCAACACACATTTAAAGCACATGGCTTTGGCCAAAGAATTGTGGGAACTGTAGTTTCCCACTCACAAATTTTCCGTGCCCTTATCAAACTACAGTTCCCAATATTCTTTGGCCAATGCCGTGTGCTTTAAATGTGCATTGGACGGGACTTTCCAATGCATGGTGTGGATCTGCCCCTACTCAGGGATTCATCCTGCCTGTCATTGGCTCTGCCCCCCCTACTGTTGGTCTCCCTGCCTTTCACCCTACCAGCCGCCACTGTATACCCTGGACTTGTACAGCTTCCATGGATTTCAAGAGGAAATGCTGGTGCATTGGAAGGCCCAGGTGTCTTGCACCTCTTGGTGAATTGTATTCTGCACTCTAAAGTCAGCCTTAGAGAAATCACCATCATAGAAAGGCATTGGCAAGATCAGAATGTATAGCTGAGGACAAAAAGGGTCTTAAAGGCAAGTCTGAACAAAAAAGAATTGTGTGGTCTTTATTCAAATGGCATGGAACTCAATGAGGCTTCTTCATTTGTTTGAAAATTTGTAATCTGCTCTTTCATAAAATATAACAAGGTGGCTTGCAACATATAAAATACAATAAAACTAGTCTCTAGATAGCTATAAAACATAATTAAAAACATCAATAAAAATCTTGCTAAATATGCATAGGCTCACGCTGTGTGGGTGAAAAGCAATTTTTGTATTGTTAAGTGGCTATGAAAGAAACCAAATGGAGAAATGTGTTTTGCTCAGTGAGGACCTGAGGCTCATTTGAAAGAAGGCAGATGTAAGTTAAGCAGAAAGGAAGACTTTATAACTACTATAAAAGTAGTTCAGCACTAGAGCAAGATGCCATGGGAGACCGTAGAATGTCTCCCCTTGAAGCATTTCCAGGGGAAAAAATTGGGCAGACAACAGTTAGGGATGCTTTTGAAAAAGATGAAGGGGGAATGGTGTTAGATTATCTGCTTCTTCCATCTTGTGGTTTAGGATTCATAACTTTTAGATGAAGAGTAATTTAGAATGTTGAGACTATTAAGAAGGAGATTTCATACTGCAGGGTTTAAGCTCTAGAGGTGTATCCAGTTGGGGTGTCTCTATGTGAAGCCTTATGTGTATGTATGCATACAATCACTGTGAAAAACTGTATTTATAGCTATTGCAAAAATTGTGTTCAGTCATACCTCGGATTACAGATGCTTCAGGTTGTGTTTTTTTGGGTTACGGACCCGGCAAAACCTGGAAGTACCGGAACAGGTTACTTCCGGGTTTCGGTGGTCATGCATGTGCAGAAGCGCTAAATCACACTTTGCGCATGCGCAGAAGCGCCAAATCGCAACCCGTGCGTGCGCAGACACACCGCAGCGGGTTGTGAACACTGTGGGTTGCGAACGTGCATCCTGCACA
Organism: Podarcis muralis; assembly: GCF_964188315.1. Lineage (NCBI taxonomy): Eukaryota > Metazoa > Chordata > Lepidosauria > Squamata > Lacertidae > Podarcis > Podarcis muralis. Next base: position 29,930,176 of record NC_135655.1, read on the forward strand.
GATCACGTTTGCAACCCGAGCATCCACTGTATTTGTGTCTTTCACAATGTTGCACAGTTAAAATGTATGTATACGTTTATAAAAGTATAGTGCCCTTTAGATTTGGGAAGCAAGACAACTGTAAGTCTTTTGCATAGGAGTCTGGGAAGAAAGTTGCTCAGGGGAAGACGATGCATGTGAAATAAAATACTCTCACAATGCAGAAAAAAATAATATATTTTTATGATTTAGTTATCAGTAAATTGCAATACAGGTAGGCCACATTTGACCCTGGTCAGTCATCAACAGCCTTGTCTGGATTTTGCTGTAAAAATACTGTACAGGTAATTATAAACTGGTTTAATGCTTTAATAGTCCTTTTAATTTATTGATCTAGATTTTAAAAACTCCTTAGGGCTCAGCCCAGATGTCAACATACTAAATTGAGAAGATGTGCAACCCCCCCAATACATACAACACACAAAACTAAACAGTCAGTTCTCAACAATAACAAATCTTGCAAACATCAGCCCAGTTGATGAGGTCCTAAGGGTTCTGTAGTAGAGATTGCAATGGTTCAGCTGCTTTGCATGTAGATGGTCCCAGGATCAGTCCCTGGCGTCTTCTGCTAAAAGGATCACATGGCATGTGAAGGGGAAGACCTCTTCGTGAGACCCTGGAGAGCTACTGCCAATCAGAGTAAAAGCTGGGCTAGATGGAAAAATTTTCTGATCTGTATTAGGTAGCTTCATATATTCATAATCCCTAGGTCATTTCAAGTCAATTTGGGAGAGTTCCCAGGTGTATATAAACCAGAGGTGTTTATCAGAAACTGCAGAGGTCTAGGTCCAGAAGGATCTATGCTTCTAAGTGTGGAGCCAGACTACATGTTGTATGAATGCAAATGCTAGTCATATCAGACTAGGGCTTTGCCTGGACAATAGTAGTCTCCACCAAACACCACAGAGCTTTTTTATTCGGTGGTTCCATTTCCAACATGATACTTCCCACCTTCACAGGTCATCTGTTCACCTTTGGTTTCGATGTCATATGATGTTGAAGGTGTGTGTGACCCCTAAAGTAAGGCAAACAGGAAGGTTTTATAAAATTTCTGAAATATGTTTATGCTTGGCTCTGGTGGATCTCCATGGCAGGGGGGAATTGTCACACAGCTGTGAAGTCACCAACTGGGCCTTTTTATATGCCACCATTTCTCGGGAGTAACACAAGAGTTGATTGCTCCAGTGAAAGACTCTCAGTTGATACTGAAGATCACTATGAGACATTCTGGATGAACGAGCCTTCCACCTAGGTATTGTTTCCGGAAGCCCATGTCCAATGCACACCAAACACCTTTGGGAGGTGCTGGCTTTTACCCTAAATTATATGATAATGCCATCTCAAACTTTCTCGTATTTCTTTTGCACCAGCAGAGATTACCTCTCCCTTGGGTTGCTAAAGAGAGGCAGCACTGGGAAGGCATTTCCGCATCTCACACCTGCAGGGAAACACAGCCTTTAGCCAGAATAGCCAACTGAAAGCTCCTGATTCAGGGGCAATAAGCCCCTGGATACCACATGCTGTGGGCAACTGTTGCCCTTATGCCTTGCTCTTAAGCATCCCACAGGCTTCTGGTTCGACACTGTGGGAAGCTCTGAACTAGCCGGACCTTTGGTCTGACCCAGCAGGGCTCCTCTTCTTAAGGCACGCCAGGAGGGAGCAGTGAGTACAACTTCCTTCTCCTCCCTTACCTTCTTTAGTTTTCAGGATCAGAGAACCGGGTCATCTGCAGGAGACACACTCCGGAGGGACTCCAGGTGGGAGCGCACCTCTTTCGGATTTCCTGAGAGTTCTCTTCCCGCCCCCGCCGCAACATAGGCGGCTTGTTTGGCTGGTGGTGCTGAAGGGACAGCTCCCCGCCGAGCTCCCGAAGCGCTTCCCCGACAGGGTTGCGGAAGGGGCGGACAGCTCCCCTAGGAAAGCCGGGGAAACGAGGGCTCCCCGCGGAGCCCGGGCGGGAGGGTGGGCTGCCGGTAGTAGCGGCTGTGCTGCTAACGGGGACTCTCCGAGCGCCTTTGCTGTTCACACCGCGGCGGCTGGAGGGGGTGGAGAGAGGGAGATCAGGCGGGGAGGGGGGGGAGCAGCAGCTGGCCCGGGGGCTTCGCGGCGCACAGGGCTGGCTGGTGCTGAAGGAACAGCAGCTTCCGCTCCGCTCCAGGCTTCCAGGTAAATATGGGGACGGCGGGGAGGACCTATCCAGGCAGCGAGCAAGGGGACTTCAAGGTGAATTCCACGCTCCTTGCCAGACAGATAGCCAGACGGAGCTGACTGGGGAAGTGGAGGCTCCTGGCAGGTCCCTCGCCAAGTCACCCGCCCGCAGGGCTGGAGCACAGAAAAGTTCCCAGCGGCGACCATCAGAACCGGGGAGCGGACAGAGTTCCTCGCCTCTCCGCAACGAAGGCAGCGCCTAAGTTCGCCTTCCCCATGGACGGAGGCAAGGGGCGGCCCCTCGAGAACAGGCTGGGGCGCCGGGGCGCCTTGTTAGCGATGTTCTCCCACAACTGAAGTACGTGTGTCGTACATGGATTTGTTTTGGAAGAGAAAGCCAAGCGTGGAGAGCTGGGTGAGGAAGGCGGGGTGGAGAGGGAAAGTGAAGGGGTGTGTGTGTGTGTGTGTGTGTGTGTGTGTGGCGAGGGGGAGGTAGACTTGTAGCAACACCTCCCTGTTTGGGTGTCGGAGCCCCCGCGTTCCTTAAGGTGGGTGGCTGCGTGGGGAGTGGATGTCGGCTTGCTTCGTTCTGCGATGCGCCTTGACGGAGCAGCGATGCCAGACAGGCTGAAAGCCACAAACAGAGTTCCTTGCTGGCGCACCGCTGGCGGCTGGTGCCCGGCAGCACTTAAGCAGCTGTTTGGAGCATTTCCTGATGATGCCCATGTCAGGGCAACAGCCGCCGCGGTAATCTGCGGATTTGTGGCTTTCCAGGCGAAATTAGAGCATCGTTTTTGATCCGTATTGCAGCGGATTAGGACCGCCACCCGGATCCACGCCTCCCCGCTATCTAATTAATAGCGCATAATAAAATAATAACGGCGCCCTGCATGGAAGAAGAGGAACTCCTGAATTGTAGGGCGAGCCTCGGCAGGTCTGCTCAGCACACACACAAATCCTCCTCGGAGTTGAAGGGGACTCGCTCCCGGCGAGGGTGTCTTGCAGCCTTCCAGAACAGGGGGCCACGAGGAGCAGAGAGAGCTGGGTGGCGGTGCAACTGGCAGGCAGGCAGATAGGCAGGCAGGCAAGAGGCGGGCAACGTGAGAGAGGCACTCCAGGGACTGCGGCCCCTGGCATCTCAGTGGCAATGCTGCCCGCCAGGGGCAGGGCCCTGGAGCCAGACCTGAGGCTCAACGATGGAGAGCGAACCTTTGAGTTTGTCCTCCTGTGCACCGCTGAGCAGAGCTAGGAGGCGAAATGTGTGCGGTGTGTTTGTGAGAGATTCCACTGGGGAAGGGAGCAGGTTGGGAGGGATAAAGAGGCAAGGAGACCTGTGAGGAGGTCTTCTTTTTCTCCAGCAGCGGGGGGGGGGGGGAGGAGGGGCGAATGGGGAATCCTTGTGTGCCTGGGAAAGGGCAAGTCCACAGGCTAGGCTGGTGACCACTTGCTCTCTCCTTTTGCTCCCCGTTGCAGGAATGTAATCCACAATGCTAGTCCTCAGGTTCCTCAATGTGGTCGCTCCTGCCTACTTCCTGTGCATCTCCTGTGTGACCTTCGTCCTCCAGCTCTTCCTCTTCATCCCCAGCATGTTCAAAGACCCTTCCGCCACCCCGCTCTTCTGCTCCTCCGCTTTGCTGCACGGCGCCCTCTTCCTCTTCCTCTCGGCCAACGCGCTGGGCAACTACATCCTGGTGATCCAGAACACCCCAGAGGACCTGAGCAAGGGCCTGAACTGGGTTGGAGGAGGAGCCGATGGGGTGGCCCCCGACTGGCCCGATGAGAGCTGCCCCCCTGGCTCGGCCTTACCCAACACCCACTTCTGTAGACTGTGTGCCCGGGTCACCCAAAGGCATGACCACCACTGTTTCTTCACAGGGAACTGCATTGGGAGCAGGAACATGAGGAACTTCGTCATGTTCTGCCTGTATACTGCTTTGGCTTGCCTGGATTCCTTGGTGGCAGGGCTGGCTTACATTTCCACTGTGCTCTCCACCTCCTTTGCCAACCCACTGGCATTCCTCACTCTCCTGCCTCAGTCCATCAGCCAGTTCTTCTCAGGTCAGTGTCTTCTCCTCTAGCAGAAGGGGTGATCTGTGGCTCCCTTCCCTCTCCCCCTCTCCCTGCCAACCCTTCCTTATAAGACTTCCTTTCCCACAACAGCTGTCCCTCCAGCATTGCCAGGAGCCCGGGGGAGGGTGTTGTCTGTGCCTATGTGGGTTTCCTATGTTTCTTCACCCATCTTTTGCTTTGATTGCCGGGGCTGCTTATTGGAATAACCAGCAAATAAAAAAGCCAGGGTGCTGTGCAAAGGCCACCTTGACACACAAAGGTTGGGGCCTGCTCCAGGCTACCGTCCAATGCTGTCTATGTATAATTGAATTGATTCCAAGAAAAGCACCCTGCAATGTCCTATGGGTGACTCAGTGTGGACCAGCCCAAGGCCATTGTCTGAAAGGTTTTGTACATGTTGTAAGACGGTGGACGGAGCATTTCATTCTTGTATTATGTGACCGAGGGAAGTTCGTGTAGAGGCTTGCAAGAAAGGTTCCTTTTCCAGAGTCCTATTTTCTCAGAACCTCATTGGTTATCACCTGGACTTTGGTTCCTCCTGCTCTGAACATTATGTCCGTTCCTGTGAAACGGACAGGAATTCGTTAGGAAGAAAATTAATACAGTTAATAATTTAATACTTCATTTAGGCAGCAACCTTAATTAAGCCAGTCCTATTGATCCTTCAGATCAACACCACACATTAAAAACATATCCAGCTTGCATTGAAAGCAAATGACTTTCCCCCAAACACCCTAAGAACTGTACTTGGCGAAGGGTATTAAGAACTGTGGCTCTGTTAGCAGTAAACCACAGTTCTTGTGATTCTCTGTGGGAAGTCCTGTGCTTTAAATGGGCATTGGATGTGCTTTAAATGTGTGGTGTGGATCTGCCCTTATTAACATGCATAGGATTGCACTGCTAAGCTGCTACTCTAAACACACTTGCTAGGTGTAAGTCCCATTGCTGAATAAGCATGCATAGGATTGCACTGTCATTGTCTCCTAGTGGAGGTAGACAAAAAGCAGAATTGATGCGAGGCACCCTGCTACATCCCACTTGCAAGTGCTCTGCTGACTGAATTTGAAATGTGATTCAGATTCTGACCTTTCTGGCCAAGATCAAACAGGCCTCATCATCATGCTGTTTTTCTATTTCTCCACACCTCCGTTTGTGCCCAGTTTCTGGTTTTCCCTCCTCGTATTTGTCAATTCCCACCCCTACTGCTCTCGCTTCTGAAATTCAAGAACCATACAAAAGATCATTAAAATGAGAAGCACACACACTAAAGCCAGCCCAATACATTTTGCTGCCTGAGGCATAATAGTAAATGCCACCTCTCAAGTTAAGATGAACAGTACCCAAGGCCAGTCAAGTTATGCTGATTCCTGAAGCAGAAAATCTCACAAGTAACTTTTCTCTATCCTGGTAGAAAAAATACACTCTAAATAACAAGTTGCTGCCTTTTTTTGACACCCAAGATCTGCTGCCTGAGGTAGCTGCCTCACTTTGCCTAATGGTAGGGCTGGGGTCGTGGGCACACACACACAGATGGAGTCAGTTCCGAAAGTGATTTTTCCTACCCAACAGGCTTGCTGTCTGAATGCATTGTGTTTCCAGAGTTTATAGACTGAACGACTTACAAGGAAGCGTTAATATCCCTTCCTGCTGCTAACACTGTACAACCAGGGAAGGATTGGGGAAAGGTCAGGGGTGTATATATTGGCTTTGAGATTATCCACGGGCTTGTTGACTCTAGTCTGTTCTTTATTGTTTATAATGACTGAGGCTAAATGAACCCAGTTTGTTCCTTAGATAAAAGGATAAATTTGTATGGCTGATAAGCACACAAACGCCAGTTTACTCAGATGGTAGTGTGAAGGTAGACCTTCATTGCAATATTATTTTAAGGTGGTGTCTGAGAAGAGTGGGGTTGTTGTTGTTTTTTAAAAAAATTATGTTGGATCAATTTCTTAAGCTGACAGCTTGCCAAGTTCATTCTGATGTTTGGACTCTGCCCAGCTTTTATAAACTGGAAAGGGAGGAAAGGCCACTGCAGTCAGGTGCTTTGTTGCGATTCCTTGATTCCATCGCCTATTCCCTAGCAGTCCTCCCATGAGCTAAGGCATGAGTTCCAATGTGAGCTGCAAAATGGAAGAAAGGTGGGAATACATATGTAACCAATAAACTAAAACTAAATGGTGATAAAGAGTATCTCTCTTTGTTGTAGAAGTGCTGCCCCACGATAGTCCTGTTACAGGAAGCCCTGGCATGCATTCTCAATCTGAACAACCTACTTGCATGATTTATGGGGTTGTTTTATTTTAAGGCATTGATGTATCACCACCAGGGGCTTAATAACACGAAGGGTGAATGAAGAGAGAAAAATTCTGCCATGGGCTACCACCTTCCCTTTCCCCTGTGGCGCTGTGCCCCAAATAAAATAAAATAAAATAAAATAAAATAATAATAATAATAATAATAATAATAATTTTTATTCTTTGTACCCCACCCATCTGACTGGGTTGCCCCATCTTCAGATAGGAAACAGCCTGAAGTGGGAAAAGATGGAATCGTTTCATGGTATATAGGTGCTTCCATCACAAAATAACCTTCCTGAAATGAGCAACTACAGCCAGAGGTGTTACACCTTAGGTGGCCTGGAATGGATTTCAAAATTGGATTGGTATGCAAAATCATCATCGTGCTTCAGCATTCATTAATTCATTCAGGCAGCCTTCCCATTTCTAGACCTCCCATTCAACTGTCCTCTGGGCAGTTTACAAAAATCAATAGAATACACAAATGCAATGCAATCAATAAAGCAATCTCAATACAAATGACATAAAAACTCAGAACCCAACATAAAACAGATTCAAGATAGCATAGAAATGGAGCAGCATAGAATCATTATAAACACCAGCCTTAAAAGCCAGCAAAGGGAAAACATTTGGTTCCTAGATGCTCTAAAACCCACAACTGAATTTAAATTCTATTTCTGACATGATTAGGTTACAGCAATAGTGTTGTCATCATATCACCTCATGTCCATCTGGAAGAAAATAAAGACATTCAGGTGGTGAAATGTGGGGGAGCTGTGTTAGCCTGCCTGCTTCAGACTCAGCTTTTGCAAACTTTGCTCAGAAGGAATAATCAAAACAACAACTTCAGCTGTTTTACTGTATCTGCTTGCTTCAAGAAGGAGATTAAGAAACCATATGTGTTTTTAAGCAAGTGGCTTCCGGGAGAATTTCAATTAGAAGCGGGAACAAAGAAATTGACAATTTTCCCTCTGCAAATGTTAGAAACACGACCCCTAAAATGAAGCTTGAAGCCTTTTCTGGGAGAAAATGTCTCAGCACATCTCCTGCTACAGCCTGAGCATTGAAAGGAGATAGCACAGGCGTTCAATTAATGTCTGCCTCCAGACCCCCTTCCCACTGTTTCAAATCCATCTCACAGTAGAGAAATTACATATGTCTGTTGTTGTTTTTTTGCTTTCCAAAGGAGCCTTGTCTCTCTTTCACTATTTAGTGTTCATGATGCCTTCCTGCAACTAATGGGACCTGACAAGGATGGAAGGATGACACTGCATTTAGAAAGCAACGTTGAACAGATCCCCTTAACGTCTCTTTCAAGTTTACAGAAGACTCTTGGAATCACCAGCTGCCACCGTCTCCTTATACTGTAACAAGCTGTCATGGGGATTCACTACAATGTGGTGGCAGAGAATCTCTCTCTTTCTCCCTCGCCACCATATTGGAGAGTTAACTGATGAAATGGACGAGCAGCAAATTCAGGGCAGATAACAGAAAGTGATGGTGGCCATTAGCTTAAGTGGCTTTAAAAGTAAAGATTAGACTATTTCCTAAAAGCAGGAGTGAGGAACCTGTTGCTGGGCTACAACTCCCATCATCCTTGACCATTGGTCATGGTGGCTGGGCTGATGGGAGTTGGAGTTCAACAACATCTGGAGGACTGCAGTTTCCCCACCCTTGCACCATGGAGAATAAGTCTATCAATGGCTACTCATCACACATTTGTGAATGGGCAGTGGGAGTCATGTGATAACCCCAGCCTGCATTGAGCAGGAGGTCTAAATGCTGATTGCAAAGATGTTTGGCTGAACACACTTAGGATGGTATGCAACTAACTTATTCAGAGTTGTTGACATCCATCTGCCTTGGGAGACAATGCAGGAGTGTGTCTTTGGGGGTGGTCAAGCTGCTGGAAGGTTGCAGAGCCTGCTGTGGCTGTAGAGACCGATACGGGAGAGACATGTTTTGCTGCAGGTGGGGCAGATGAAGGTGTCCGGTTGTGCTGCTGCAGATGCTTCTTCTCTCTGCACTCCTCCTAGCAAGCCATTCCTCCTCCAGTCACTGCTATAGATACATGACCTGACTGTCTGTCCCCAGACGCTGCGGTCTCCTGCAAGAGATTCCCATATGGCAAGGTTGGTTGTTGCCAGCCTTCCTGTCACTGTTTGCAGCATTGGTCTGCCAATGGGTCTGGTGCCTGAAGCCGGCTCCCCATACAGCACTTAGAGTAGACCCACTGAAATTAAAGGTTAGGTTAGGTCCATTAATTTAAATGGCCTGTTCTGAGTAAAGGTTAATTGGATTCCACTCTTACAGTCCTCCCCATGAGCATGGAGCCACTGCCTGTCCATGGATCCAGATTAAGAACTTCTGAATAGGGGTCATGTTCAGAAGCAATATAGCCCTTAATATGAGATGTAGAAGAGAATCAGCAGTGGAGAGCTATTGCCATCACACTCTGATTGCAGGGTTCCCATTGTTCACGTTGAGCTGGCTCCTGTTGGAAATAGGCTGATGGATTAGATGTTACCCTTTCTGGTGAGGTGGAGGAGAAGGAAGAAGAATGAGGGTGTGGGATGCAATTTGCTGCGGCTTCTCTAGGGTTTCTTTGAGCCCTGGCACAGCCAGCCACATGCTTAAGTTAAGCACAGCTTAAATTCCTGGCTGCGCTACCTAGCCTGTTGTTTGTCCCTTTCTGCTTGAATTTCTCTCCTCCCACTCTGCATTTTACTGCACTTTAATAATGATTGGGGGATTATTGGCTTGTTTTTGCTCTTATTTTTATTATGCATTCTTTGTGTGTGAGTTTTTTTTAATAATGTATTTTATGTTATGGCCTGCTCTGAGATCTACAGATGAAGGGTGGTATACAAATTTTAATAATCATCATCATCATCATCATCATCATCATCATCATCATCATCATAATAGTCTGAGCCATCAAAGCACTGAAGGAGGTGGAGAAAAGGTGGGAAAAATTGTTGTTGTTGTTGTTGTTGTTGTTGTTATATTTCTTATGTCAAGCTATTGCTCTGTTTGACCCATCTAGGAACTCATAAGAATCTGGGGTTTATTTTGAAAGAACTGCTATGCCCATTGCTTTGATAAGGGGCCAATAGGACCCACTGAGTATCTTTACGAACTTAATCCATTCCGGAAGTCCGTTCTTAAACCGAATCCATTCTTAAACCGAGGTGCGCTTTCCCTAATGAGGCCTCCTGCTGCCGTTGCCCTTCCACTGTCCGGTTTCCGTTCGTAGACTGAGATAAAGTTCGCAAACCCGAACACTACTTCTGGTTTTGAGGAGTTCATAAATTGAATTGTTCATAACCAGGACTGTTCTTAAACTGAGGTACCACTGTACCTAGAACACTAGAACAACCAAGCCATAACCCTTCTGGTCTCACCAGGAAATTAGCTTTCCTAATGAGATCAGAAGAATTGTGACTTGGCTATGCTTTGCTTAGTATGGTTCTCTCTGTTGCTTGGATGAGAATAATTCTGATCTTTCCTACTGACCTCTTGGCAATATCTCCTTCAAGCTGAGATAGTAACATTACAAATGACCTTAACAGAACCCTGAAGGAATTACTTGCTGAGGTTTGATCATTATACAAATACCTTGATAAATGTTATAGAAAATTATTTAAACAGCATCAAGGATTGCATAGTAGAACCCTTGGTCATGTCCGTCCATTTTATTCAATTCTCCTGATATATTTGAGCTTTGTACATGTTTTCTGAGTATCCCTGAAGCAATTTAACTACAGGTAAATGCATTCCTGTTTAACCCACTGCCTAATTATCCAGCTGTTTGGGATGCTTCTTAGGCTATTTGGAGAAATGAGTTTGTTACATAGTTCTATGAGTCACTGAAGCTATTAAAACTAGCTAATAGTCTGGTCCAGTTTTCTTCTCCATAGACATTATATAATATTTTAAAACAAACCATTATTTTCCTCCAATTTTCGTACCATTAAAGTAAGGGGGAATACCTAGCAGTAGCACCGTTATTGGTAACACACAATATGAAACTCATTAACTATCAATAATTTAATAATGATCATCCATGGCTTAAATCGAAAGAATAGGTTTTTATCCTATTGTAGGCATTCAATGCCAGGATGTCTGTGTTATCACCCTGCTTTGTTACATACATTTAAGCTGCTCCACTGGCCCTTCTTTACAAGATTGTTTATTTCATTGAAATTATTTAAATATATTTTAAACGGCTTACAATTTAACTTAAAGCATCAAATAAAGAATGACAGAGTATCAAAACATTACAGACAAAGGTCAAATAAAACACAATTTTAAAGCAGCAAGGAAAACAAAATATTGAACATAAATGTTCAAATAACTTGAACATAGAACATTGTAGTTAAACACCAAGTATGGTGTTTCAGTTGGCTAAAGATCTTTTCTTAAAGTTCAGTCTGTCGCAATGTTACAATGTTCTCAGATCCTCACCATGCAAACCTTGGAAGATAAAGAGATATACTAGAGTAGATATACATTAGTGGATCTGTTAAAGCAGGCAGATTTATTGCAGGGGTGGGTTGTTGTTTTTAGGTTTGTAGTCCTAAGCCATTTTAAAGCAGGCATGGAGAACTTGTGGCCTTCCATATGTTGTTCAACTCTTAGCAACCCCAACCAGCATGGCCAATGATCGGGGTTGATGGAAGTTGCAGTTCAACCACAGCCAGAGCCAGAAGTTCCTCAGTCCTGCTTTAAAGTTAACAACTAGGATCTGGAATTATGACAAGGGGCCAATGCCCTTGAGGGTACAATGAGCGAAGGTTTCTCGTCTTGCACCAAGAGGCTTCCTGTCGTACGTCTGGTTTCCTGTGGCTGTAGTCAATTTGAGCAATGTGTGTAAGCACCCTAATTTAGTCCATTGAGTTCAACAGGATTGAGATGTGACTAGCTTTGTGGGGCTTCTGAATGAATTCACATGATAAATGACAAATGAAAAGATTAAACCAGCTTTTCTTTTGAGGAAGGTGAATATATTTCTTGATCAAAGCAAATATATTCAAGGGTTTGGGGGGGGGGGAGAGAGCGACACAAATTGGCACTGTCCTTATTCTATCTATTCCAGTATTATTCCAGAGAGGTATCTGTGTTAGTTTGTAGCTCAAAAAGAGAAAATAATAAAAGTTCATGGCACCTTAAAAGACTAACAGATTTCTTGTGGCATAAATGTTTGTGGAGCCAGCCCATTTCATCCTTATAAGATACAGTGGTACCTCAGGTTACATATGCTTCAGGTTACAGACTCTGCTAACCCAGAAATAGTGCTTCAGGTTAAGAACTTTGCTTCAGGATGAGAACAGATATCGTGCTCCAGCGCCGCAGCTAAAGTGGTGCTTCAGGTTAAGAACAGTTTCAGGTTAAGAACGGACCTCCAGAAGAAATTAAGTACTTAACCCGAGGTACCACGGTATAAGGTATTAGGTACAGGGAAGGAGGGAATTGTAAACTGTGAATTCAAATGATTGTGACAGGTAAAAAGTACAGTCTGAGTTAAATCTTAGATGCATGCAGAATAAACACAGTGACTATTCATAGCCACAGTAATTGTTGACAACATAATCAACCTAGAATTGCTAAGTCAATAAACATCTCCAGCAGTGGTTTTCAGCTTGTGTGCCGTGGCACCCTGGGGTGCCTTGACTGATGGTCAGGGGTGCTGCAGGCAACATTGGCCTTTGTCCCTCTTTCCTTCCCTCCCTCCTCTGATGCTCTCTCTTCACTCTGCCTCCCAAAGGCTTGCACAACTGTTTATTGCAGCAGCCCTGGCTATAAGCTCTGCAGGTGAATGGCGCCTCTGGGAGGCACCTCTCCTTGGGGTGGGTGGGGCAGCTCAGAGACCAGGATGGCAGCAGCAGAACCACAAGGGAGGGTGTTCAAAAAAGCGTGAGGCAAGGGGTGACATAACTGGGCTCCTGAGTCCCACAGGGGTGCCACAGTAAGAAAGTAGTTGGTTAAGGGAGCTGCAGACTCAAAAAGGTTGAAAACCTCTGATCTACAACAAGACAAAAAACCATAGAGCTGGAAGGGACCCTGAGAGTCACCTAGTCCAACCCTCTGCAATGTAGGAATCTCAACACATGGTCTCCCATCCAAATTGAAACCTTACTGGATCCTGCTTAGCTTTGCAAATGTGCTAGCTGATTATTGCTGCACCACTTTCACCCCTATTCAGGTATTCCCAGGCAGAATCAAAATTCTCAGTAAGTTCCAATTCAGTATTTCTGAACAGGAGCCTCCCCTTGAAATCCCCTAGTGGGAGAATCACAACTTTCAGGACAGCAACAGAGTGCCCCTGGAGAACTGAAAGAAGAGTTGTGTTATTAAGTGAGAAGGAAGCCTGTGTAGGCAGTAAACAAAGGTCAAGAATAAGGTTGCATGGGTTCAGTGCAAAGTGTTAGGTTTATAATGAAGCTGTTCTGGTGAGGCTGGTTAGGAATGCAGAGAATATAAGCAGATGGGAAAGATCAGTTAACTGCTGACTTCTACAGCCAAAGCAGGCAGCAAAGGTCCATTTCTTTTGGCTAACGTCCCAATGGTTCAACATTACATGTGCCAAATGTCTCTAGATCCAATCCTGGCAGAAGCCTCTGGTCTAGCCTACATACATAGGAGGGGCAGGATTAATATATCAACCTCAAACTGTCAATGTTTGGCACATCTGACAACATGGTTGATTCCCAAAGAGAGGAATTAAGCACAATAACATCGAAAGCCTCTTGCTTTCTTACAGCTTCATATGGGATGAAGCTCCAGCTCTCCAAGTCATATGACAACACATTTCCTATTCGAATTCTTCCTCGAAGGCTCATTTTGGTGCATTGTTTTATCTTCTCTCCTGACATTTAGACGAATGACTGGGACGTTGTTTATATTCTGCAGAATTTTCCATTTTGACCCTGTCACTAAGAATTAGCTGCAATGTAAACTACTCTAAAGAAATGTTGGATTTTAACTCCCGCCCCCCTTGATACTGCAATTAAGGAGCTGCTGAAAAAAGACAACTGAAATATTTAACCGTGCAATCTTATGTATGCCAATCTACTTGGAGGTTGTTCCTGCTTTGTTCAGTGAGGCTTATTCCCTAGAAAGTATGGTTCCAGCTTTAGTCCTGCATCTTCCTCCCCTTGATTCTGTTTATTTGTAAAGTAAACCTTCTACGTTTGCCACATTTCACCTTTGCTTGCTGTACTGCAAAAGAACTGAAATCAGAAGAACCTACCTCATACTGAGGGAAACCAATGGCCTACCTGGCTCAGTTCTGTCAACACTGACTGGCAGCAGCCCTTCAGAGGTCCAGACCAGGGACATTCCCAGACCAGTATCCCAGGAGATGCTGAGGATTCTACCTGGGACCTGCAAATGCTATTGAGCTTCTTCTGGCTCTTGGCAGCTGAAAATCTGCTTCTAAGCACTAGCTACAGATTAAGCCACTAACTGCAAACAAGCCATGTTGGCCTCAGGTTTTGGAGGGGGTAGGGAGCTCTGGCAAGATGCCCTCAGGGACAGCCTGCTCCTTGTCACTGTCATCATGTCTTCTGGGCCCAATGGACAGAGTGAAGCCAGTGCAGACTGCAGTTCCATCTCCTTGCTGTTGGCACTGCTTGCAGGCTTGGAGAGAGCAGTTAGCAAGAGTGGTGGGAGGGTGAGAGGGGCAGCAGAAGCAGGGGGAGCTTTGGGGTGCAGCCATGAATTCTCTGCTAGGGTCTAGGCCCTGGCACATGTCACAGCAAACTTCCTTTGGGCACTGTGCCAACTGCCTCTAGTATAAAAGTATTATTATTAATGATATTACTTATTGAATTTATATACTAGCCTATGATATGTGTAGACAAACCATTTTCTCTGTTCCAGGATGGACAGATAACATCACACTATGAGTGAATGTCCACATTAGAACATAAGGAAAGCCTGCTGGATGAGGCCCATGGCCCATGTGGTCCAGCATCCTGTTCTCACAGTGGCCAACTTGTAAACCCCAAGAGCAGAACCCGAGTTCAAAACCAATCTACCTCCCTGTAGTTTCTTGCAGTTGGTATTCAGAAGCATCACTGCCTCTGACCATGCAGTTGGATCATAGCTGTCATGGCTAGTAGCCCTTGATACCCTCAAGGAATTTATCCAATCCCATTTCAAAGCCATCCAAGATGGTGGCCATCCCTGCCTCCTCCCATGGCAGTGAGTTCCATAGCTAAACGATGCACCGTGTGAAGATGTACTTTCTTTTATCTGTCCCAAATCTCCCAACATTTTCTCTTCCCTTCCCCTTTGGGTCTGCAGGAGCTCTGCTAAGCTCGGAGATGTTTGTCATCCTCATGCTATACCTCTGGCTGGGGATCGGACTCGCCTGCGCCGGCTTCTGCTGCCACCAAATGCTGCTGATCTTGCGAGGGCAGACGCGGTACCAGGTGCGGAAGGGGGTGGCGGCCCGAGCCCGTCCTTGGAAGAAGAACCTGGAAGAGGTCTTTGGGAAGAGGTGGCTGCTTGGACTGCTCATCCCTGTGCTCAACGTAGGAAGCGACTATCACAGGCAGAAGGAGCAGTGACGCCGCCCGGCACACAGGTGCGCACGTGCACATGCACATGCGTGGGCCATAAGGGAGTTGCAGCACTTTGAGGCACTTCTCGTTCCCTCCCCACTTCTCAGCCTTGCCACCTACAGAAAGGGAGGCAACTATCAAGCTAGCTGGGCTGATTCTGTATTTTAGAAGGGGAAATTGTGGCCCGTGTTGTATGTGAAGCTACAGCAGTAATCTCTGGGTTGCTAAAAGCGTTCATCAGACCCACCCTTGGGACTCTGAATCATTTTCTCACTGTGCCCCTTCTCACAATCTTCTCCCTTCCCACCTTGCCTTTCATGCTTAACTTGCCGTAGGAGTAGCAACAACAACAACATCCCCCACCATCTCAAGGTAGTCTGCGTTGTTCTGAGTAGGCTGTAAGCACATCAGAGACTCCTGTGGGATTTGCCCAATCTGTTACTTGAAAGCTTCTTCTCTTTTTTGCAGTTTTTCAACTGACCCCAATATAGCAAGGAGCCAGTTTCACAAGAACAGCAGAGTGTGGTTGGTGAAGCACTTTAAGGTGCAAGGAATGACAACTGCTGGGGAGGCAGATGGTCTATGCCTGCACACTTCAGAGATGACAAGCATTTCCCTGCCCACTTCCTAGTTGCTCCCCTCCACTCCAACACCCAGGAACGATGGTTAGCAGCCTGAGCATGTGGCTTGCCCAGGGTAGCAGCTCTGCTGGCTGATTTTTATTTTTCTATTTTTTAGAGAATGAGGTTCGTTTTCAACCCACTTGCCCCGATCCCTGACACATAGAGCTGTTCAAAGCCCATCTTGCCAATAGGGTGAGGAAACAAGGGTATTTGGGTTGAGCACAATGATGGCAGCAGGGAGAGCAGGCAAGTGTACGTGAATGGAGCGACTGAATGTATGAAGACATTAAAGTTCTGGACTGTCTTATACTGAGGCAGAGCACCAGTCCACTGAGCCCACGATTGTCTGACTTACAGGGGCTCTACATCAGGAGCAGGCAACCTCAGGCCCGTGGGCCAGATCCAGCCCAATCGCCTTCTAAATCCGGCCTGCGGATGGTCCAGGAATCAGCGTTTTTTTACATGAGTAGAATGTGTCCTTTTATTTAAAATGCATCTATGGGTTATTTGTGGGGCATAGGAATTTGTTCATCCCCCCCCAAAAAAATATAGTCCAGCCCACCACATGGTCTGAGGGACGGTGGACTGACCCATGGCTGAAAAAGGTTGCTGACCTCTGCTCTACATGATTGTAAGAAGAAGCATTTTCTAAGCTCAATCCGTTAACTCACAAGTTGGCAACCCACAGCTTGGTGCCGACAAATGGACCTCCACCTCCTCTTTAAGAGGAAAAGACGATGAGAGGGAAGCTGTGTGCACATTACTGTGGATCCTGTGCACTCTCACTGCTGGTGTTCAAAGCTGAGTGCACACGACCATAAGCCACAGTCCATATGCATCCTGTAGTTTCTGCCGTTTAATGCCTTTCCCCTCAGACCAGCTTCCTTCCAATTTGAAAACGTAAGTCGCAGTTAATCAGAGATGCATTGTACTTCAGCCATCCGTTGCACATGCGCAGAGGACAGCACATGCACAGAGCTTGGCTTCCTTGAATAGGAGTTTGGAAGGTTTGCAGGTGTGGGGAAACAAGCCAGGAAATGGTGTGTACAGCGAAGTAAACATGTGGCTTGAAATGCAGTAGGTGGAAACGACCCCATTGTGTACATGCTCATGTAAGTTGTGTACATGCTCAGAAAATGAGGGGATGAGTGTTACTGGATGATGGACAGATGTGTGAGTGCAAATGGAGGGATGGGTGAAAGGGAGAGAGAAGCGATGTGTCCCCCCCTCCACCTTTTGCTTTGGCCCAACCTCTCACCACCAGTATCCCCCCGTCACTTTCTTCTGATGGAATGCAGCCTTTGACACCCCTGCCCCAAAGCTTACCCCCCCCCATTTAATTGGAGACAGCAGGGGCTGAACTTAGGACCTTCAGCACCAAAGCTGTGTGCTTTGTCACTGGGCTATGGGCTCCTGCCTTCTCAAGGGACCTCTCACATGGAGGGGTACCCTAAGACTGCATTGTTGCGTATGTGAGAGAGGGGAGTGAATGAGCAGAGGCTGGAGAACAATGGGATGGTGTAGGTGGAGGGGCTTATTTGAAAAGTGAGTTGTGTATGAGAATTAACAGGGGTTTCTTTTCCATCATGCTTATGTTGGAATGAAGCAAGCACAGTCTATTTACTTCTATGTGTAGCCAGCCCTCCCCCATTCCATGTACAAAAGCCAGCTAGAATGGTAGTGGAATTTTACTTCAACATTAGGAATGGAGGAGAAAGTTGATTCAGTATGCAACATTAGGAATGGAGGAGAAAGTTGATTCAGTATGCATTTAAAACTGGATCTCTCAAATCCACACTTTCCAAAACAATATGTGAACTGAAACACAAGCTATCCTTTGAAATTTGCACTTATCCGAATTTTGGTTCTTCAACCAATGTTTACAAAAAGGCATATTTCAGGGGACGCATGCATACAAATGAAGATATTGATGAAAATAATGTGTGCAAATGCATTATGTTGGGGGAAAGTGCTTGTCAAAATGTGTACATTAATCAAAGTTGCTTATGAAAATGTGTTGAGAGAGTTTGCACTAAAATGCTGATGATTTTGCAAATTGCTTCCAAATGTGGAGAAGTCAGTTTAAGATGGGTAAAATGAGAAATGAAGAGAGCCCAAACTGACAGTTCCCTATTCAACACTGGTGATGGAACAGAGTCACCCAGGGCGCCATGGGGCAGTAAGCTAACCCTGAGGATACACAGCACCGGCTGCCCGGGGCAACTTCCTAACTCTGTCTAATGGCAGGGCTGGCTCTTTCAAGAAGTTGCTCCCATAAGGAAATATCTGCTACCCATTCTGGCCGACTAATGTGCAATCTGCCTGACAAAAGGAAGAGCAGGAATGGTTGGCTAGCAGCTACAGTAGTACTCTTCCTTTTTCACCTTTGGTAACCCCATTTTGCAGCTTTTTAGTGGTGTTGCAAAAAAAACAAACAAACAAAAAAACACACACAAAAAATTCACTGTGATCAATGAAATGTGTATGTACACCCAGGGCAACAATGCCCGTCTTGCACCACTTTCAGCTTTCTTCAAAACGCCCATCAGTCTCCAACTTAAGAGGGCATGAGATGTAATTTTGCATGTGTCAGGGAGCAACCAAGTGAGATAGTGAACTGAATTATTGAAGGCAAGACTCTAAGTAGTAGCCCTTGAAGGCAGGCCCTCAAATTAGCACTTTGTAATAAATAATTCTTTCATGATTAATAGGGTGAAGAGTTCATACCATACATGGACGATAAGAGACATTTCAAGGAAGAAAACCATTCAATCTCATTTTTTTATTTCTATTTTTATCATCCTTCCGCAGCCAAGCTCTGTTCCATATTGTTATTCTAATCATGACTGCCTCTTGGGCCACACCAACCTGTTCTGTCTTAAAACAGCCTCCCCCAGTCTGGCACCCATAATGTTTTGGGCTACAACTCCCATCAGACACAGCCAGCCACATAGTCCAAAACACCTGGAGGGCACCAAGTTGGGGAAGGATGTCTTAGAATGATGCTTCTAGCAACATATTCATTCAACTCCATGGGGGCAATTAACTTAGTTTAGTCTAAACTGCAGGGATTAATCAGATCAGTGGAGAAGCTGATATACAACTTGGACATACACCCATTGTCCCTGTACCAGAACCCTATAGTGGAAGGTGCCTTATTTTTTTTTAAAAAAGGTAAAAAAATCTGTCAGCCTCTTTCAGCTAAGCACATTTTATGCTGGTGCCCATATTGGATTTTGCAGACATTGAAAATCCATCACTTTTTCACAATTCAGAAATAGATATTTGTGTTTCATTTATTTTTTAATTAGGAACTTACATCTTGAAAATGGAAATCTAAGCACATGCGCTAATGCTGAAATCTGCCCACAGAACAACCCCACAAACAAAACACATTTTACCTTTTTCCATATGAAAATTACCTATTTATTTTCTACAACTTGACCCCGCCCTTTTGGTACCTGTGCTTTAAAATGATAAAATCAACAACTGAAACAATTAAAGCAGAATAAACACAGAAAATAAATGAGCAGTGTTTAAAACCTAGCAAGAGCTCTGAAGTTAAAATTAGCACAGACTATTTATAAGGCTAGGTGGGGGGGAAGAGATATTCAGCTGGTGCCAAAACAACACAAAGAGGAGTACCAGGAAAGTTTGCCTGGGAAGAGTGTTCAACAAAGAGGGCACCACCATTGAGAAGGCTTTCTCCCCAGTCATCATCCAGCTCACCTCAGAGGGCAGAGGCACCCGGAAGAGTCAACATTTCCTCAACATTCAAGTTAGGACAAGTGTCATATCTGTATTAGTAACATAAGGAAACCTTAATGCTGCTCTTGAGTTGTCTGGAAGGATCACAGTTAGCAATTGGTGCTGGATCTTTTCCTTTCACAACATGGTTGGTTCACATTTGGTGGAGAGATGTGGTCCAAGGAACTGTCCAAGTCATACTTCTCACATTTCCATTGACAATAAGCTTTGGCCATGTGCTTGTCACATAGCTTTGTAGTGCCAATATGCACACACAAGAAACAAATTAAATAAGCATATTCTGAAGAGGTGTTTTGACCCTGAGAACATCTCAAAAGAAGAAATTGCTAACAGGTTAGATAGATGGTAGCACACATAGAGAAGTGGCTTACTAAATAAGACATGTGCTTGCATGAAAACGCCTTTATTTACCTAGCTATCTCCTCTGCTGCATTTTCACACTTAACAATAAAATGTATTGATTTTTTAAAAAATAAAAAAAGTTTGTCTCTTCCGTGCTGTGATCTTTAACTTCTCTTTTGGGAAATGGGGAGGAAGGATGAGGATGCTAGATTCTTAAATAGCATAAACAAAAGAATTAGTTTTATTATTACATAAAATATTTCAAGTTAGCCTAGCAATTAGATATCAGGTCAGTGTAAAAATAAGGCCAAAAAGGGCCATGCCAGCATCATAAAATTTTAAACCATAAAATCATAAAATGATGTAGCTTATTGATTTTCTCTTTCTCTCTGGTTCTACAATGTGTGTCTCTTGTGTAACTACTCTTGGCTTTTCATTTTGGACTCCTTAAATCTTTAATGCTAAATCTCTTATATAAGAAACAAAGATTCATGAACTACTGCATGCTACGTTTTCAACATCAGAGAGTTCAGTCCTGGAAAGTTGAGGAACCTTACGCTCCCCAGGTGTTTTTGGATTACAACCCCATCAGCTTCTGCCAGGTTGGCCAATGGTGGAATGATGAAAACTGGAGTCCAATAGCATCTGAAGCACACCAGTTCCTCCACCCCTGCTTGCTCATAGAGATCCTCTGGAGATGCTCTCCTCCAGAATTTCTCCCATCAACATTGAATTGAGTTAGGCTGGGTAACAGGAAAGGACTGTCCCCATGACCATATGCAGACTATAGAACTCCCGGTTAAGGGAGACCTTTGCTTGCTCCTTGACGGTCTTCGGTCCCCTTGTGATGACCGGTTTACTTTACCAGGCCTGCCACATGATTATTTTTATGTTCTCTTTTAAGAATTTTTCTTTACAGAGTTTTATGTGCTATCCCAGTCTCTTTTCGTATTCAAAACAAAAAAAATTCCTTCCAGTAGCACCTTAAAGACCAACTAAGTTAGTTCTTGGTATGAGCTTTCGTGTGCATGCACACGAAAGCTCATGCCAAGAACTAACTTAGTTGGTCTTTAAGGTGCTACTGGAAGGAATTTTTTTTGTTTTGACTATGGCAGACCAACACGGCTACCTATCTCTTCGTATTGTTTCTTTAGGGGTGTGTGTGTGTGAATGCTTGTTTACAAAGCTATTGTACTACCAACCTTACTGTATGCTTGTGAAACAATGACTTATAAACGCCATTGCCAGCTCCTTGAAAGATTCCACCAACGGTTGTCTCCAAAAATTTTTATACCTCACTTGGGAAGACAGGCAAACTAACGCCAGGGTACTGGAAGAAGCAAAGGTCACCAGTGTCGAAGCAATGATTCTTCAACATCAACTTCCTTGGACTGGTCATGTTGTGCGGATGCCTGATTATCGTCTTTCAAAGCAACTAGTCTATTCCAAACTTAAAAATGGAAACGTAATGCTGGTGGTCAACAAAAGAGGATTAAAGACTCCTCTCAAGGCAAATCTAAAAAAATGTAGTATAAATACTGACAATTGGGAAACACTGGCCTGCGAGTGCTTCATTTGGATAACAGCCTTTACCAAAGGTGTACTATAATGGACTTTGAAGATGCTCGAAGCCAGGATGAAAAGGAGAAGCGAGCTAAGAGGAACGCATGTTTGGCAAACCCTCACTGTGATCAACTGCCACCCGGAAACCTATGTTCCCACTGTGGAAGGAAAAGTGGATCCAGAATTGGCCTCCATTGTCACTTACGGACTCACTCTTAAGACCGTGTTCATGAAAGATACTCTTACTCGGCTATGAGTGATCACCAAAGGGGTGTGTGTGTGTGTGTGTGTGTGATGTGTTTTTTACAATTTGATCTTTTAAGCCATCTTGGGTGCTGTTGCTTAAATAAGTGCTTATTTCCCTCACCACCAAATAATCACAGCCAGCTCCCTGACAGACAGACAGGTCTTGCAGCAGTGACCAGAGGAGGAATGACTGCTGGAGAAGCACAGAGAGAAGAAACGCCATGGTGCATCTGCAGCAACACAACCAGGCACCTTAATCTGTCCCAGTTACAAGAAGGCATGTCTCTCCTGTATTGGTCTGTACAGCCACAGCAAGTGCTGTAACCTTCCAACAGTTTGACTTCACCCCTAAAGGTACACTCTTCCATTGTTTCGAGGCAGACAGATGCCAACAACAACTCACATATATCTGCAAGGGGGGGAGGAGGAATTAAATACCACTGCCTTGCTACACTTACCCAAAAACTCACTGTTAATGTCCTGGCAAATACCTTCCTTTAACCAACCCCAGCCACCCCAACAAAGAGTTCCCCAAGCTTTGTCTTCAGTGAGTTCTCATATTCTCATGGAAATCTTGCTGGAGGAGATGATAATGTGATTATGTTTCACATCTAATCATCCTAGTGGAATGCAATGCCCCTTCTGGGATAGTTTGCCATGACATTGTCTCCTTTTATATTCAGAAACCCAGAGCTTGAGATTGTTGTTCTGCCCTTGTGGAAGAGTGAATAAGCTTCCCCCTCAATGTACCTGTCCTTGGATATGGTCCAAATGCTCTGTTTTGTATCACTGCTGCCTTTTTTGTTTTCTTGTTGATTTCTAAAAGGGACAGGCTCCCAGACACCCTGCCAGTAGCTTTCTTGTATCAACACAACTTATTAAGCTACGAGATTCTTGCCCTTTGCCCTTCATATTGATTGAACCAGTAGTTGCAGGCAAGGATATTTTGCAGGCTGCCAATTGTCATTTGTGGGATTCTTATGCCATCATATACCAACAATGGAAGTCAGAGCAGCTCCATATTTTGGTGGGGCAGTGTGTGTGGGAGGGGGGTGCACATATTGCAAATATCAACCCCCGACGACATCGTTTTGTGATACTGCATTGAAGCAGAAAAGACTATGAAGCACTTTGCAAATGAAAAGCACCACATCGAAAGATAAATCACAGCTATGTTGTTGTGTGACTGCTTCAAGGTCTGTCAATATAGATTTCCTTTGGAGAAGTTTTGCATTTGAGATCCTTTCTGAGATGCATACGAAGCCACACAGTGACAGATCATTGTTCTCTAGCTAGGTATTCTACTCTTGGCTGGCGGGGGAGCCACCCAATATAGCTTCTCTGTATAAACATGTTCAGCCTGGAGAAAAAACAATTAATAGGCAATATCCACCCATCATCAAATATCTGAAGGACTGTCACATAGATGACAGAGCAAATTTGTCTTCTCTTGCCCAGAGCGTATTATCTGAACTAACAGATTCATATTACAAGGCATCAGTCAAAAATTAGGAACAACTTCCCAATAGTATCAGCTGCTTGACAGTCCATCATTAGTTCTTTATCTGAGGCTGAATAAGGGGTGCTGTAACAGTGGGTGTTCAGCATCGACCAAGAATTGGACTATATGACCTTTGAGGCATGTTTCAACTCTATGGTTCAACATGAAATCTTTGTAATGTTCAGACTAGTTTATTTCTCTGTTGCTTTGCTAACTCTCCAGAGAATAACATCCAAGGCCCCAGAGTTGTAGACGCCACAGGAGCCGTAGCTGTCAGAGTGCCTCATTTACTCAGACTCCCTAGTTTCATCAAGCTCTCAGCTACAACAAGAAGTGCAGGGTGTGTGTGTGTGTGTGTGTGTGTGTGTGTGTGTGCGTGCGCATCTAGGGGTCTATTCACAGAAATTCCTGAGATGAAGAAAAGTCACTATTAACTCAAGACACAACTTTCTCTCAATTAAACTGTTCTGCTCTGGGGTCATGGAGAAGCACAGGAAATGTATGTCTTTAAATGAAGAGGCTACGAAGCTCCAAATACCCTTACCATCAAAAACTGACATAAAAGAAACAGGGTCTTTTCAGTGGTGGCACCCATGCTGTGGAATGCCCTCCCTAGAGAGGTCTACCAGCAATGTAGTTGTGAGGGGAAGCATTCCTGTAGGTCCCCCCCAGCAGCAGTGTTATATTTGCCCATCACTCTCACATGATTTGGCATCTTTAAGAGACAATCTCTCACATATCCTACACACTGTCTGCTTTCTGCTCTGCTCCACACAGTGCAAAACTGCATAGGAAAAGTGCATTTGCTTTGCTCGAGGAAGTATATATTTCTCCATATGCAGGACATTCTACCACCATAGTGTTACCACCACTACACTGTTTAGAGCAGGCACAGTCCTTTTTTTTTTACACACAGTATGAGCAGACAAGCCAGGGTTATGTTTGCTGTGCAGCATAAAAACAGAGCTCTCTCAAAACCACAGGGTTCCATCTGATTTTTTGAATTGGGCCTTTGGGTGCTGTTTGCCGTGCTAGTCTCCAGGCTTTGGGGAAAACACAGATGGAAGAAAACAGAGCAACAAGGAAATCTGACAAGAAACAACAATTCTGCAAGGCTCAGGGAAGACTTACGAAAAAAGACAAAGGGAGCTCATTCTGTAATCTGAAAGGGGGAAAGACTTGGGGAGATGCAGTCATTGTGTATGCCAAAGGGTGAACGAGTGAATGGAAGGAAGACCAGAGGGGGAAACACTGAAAGCTAAGGAGCTAAAGACGTTGAAAAGGGAAGTCAAGGCATGGCTGTCCCCTATCAGAGAATGCTGGGGTCAGAGGAGGTAATGGAGGCCAGAATTATGCCTCCCCCAGTTTAGATGGTTATTATGTACTATTTCATCTGCACAACACAGAGCTAAATTTGAAATACAATATATGTAAACCATCTGTATGCACATCCTTTAGATCTCTTAAGCATTTTATTTAGTTGCAGCATGAGAGTGGCTTTACAGCTGGGAAAGACAGAGGTCTGTGGTTCATGTGTGTAATTTTCAGTTCAAATGGAAGCCAATGACCCTCAGTATCCCAGTATGTGTGTGTGTGTGTGTGTGTGTGTGTGTGTGTGTGTGTGTCTACCCACACACTCTCTCTGTTATTGCTTTTTCCATTAGGCAGAAAAAGGAAACTTCCCCAGTTTTGCAAATGATGGGGGAACCTTTTCCAGCCAAGGACCACATTCCCTTGGGAAGTGGGGCAGAGATGTTGGGAGCTGTATGGCCATGTGGTGGGTAGGACTTAAGGCAAAATGGGCCGCTATTCCTTCCTCTGCCTTTTGGTCAACATCTTTTCTCTCTCTCTCCCTCTTCACCAAGTGGACTTCTGTGAGACAGACAACACATCACAGAAGAATTTAGGGTTAGAAGCAAGGCTGTTGCTCTCACAGATTTGCTTGGGAAGGGATTGTCCACAAAGTATTTCTGTGTGCCCCTTCCCTGGGCTCCTGCAATATTGCAACAATTGATAGGGCAGATTATTGCATTATAATCAGGTCCATGCTCACCAGTGAGGGTGCATTGTGTGGCGTGGGCACAGCTATACTACTGGATGTTTTTCCACCCTTAAAATCTGGTTTTCCATCAAGAAGCCAGCCTCTGCTTCCATTTCACAATCATTGTGCCAGCATGTTACAAATGCACCCCCATGTGGTGAAACCAAGATTCATTCACATTATAGGCAACATTAGTTTTGAAGCACAGCCTTTCACAGAGGCAGATCTCAATTTCATCACATTTATAGAAGACTCTGATAACAAGGAAATGATCCTTGCAGATACACTTCCTCATAAAAACTGAAAATATAAACTCAGCCTTCCCTGCAAAATGTAATGCCCTGAATGCAAAAAGACAAAGTCAATGGTACTCACAATTCTACCCATTGAGCAAGTTGCTCCACCAACTTACAGGTGAGGTGACTAGCAGGCAAATAAAGGGGAAGAGATCTGGTGAAGAGCCAGTTTGGTGTAGTGGTTAAGAGCGGTAGTCTTGTAATCTGGGGAACCGGGTTCACGTCTCCGCTCCTCCACATGCAGCTGCTGGGTGACCTTGGGCCAGTCACACTTCTCTGAAGTCTCTCAGTCCCACTCACCTCACAGAGTGTTTGTTGTGGGGGAGGAAGGGAAAGGAGAATGCTAGCCGCTTTGAGACTCCTGAAGGGGAGTGAAAGGCGGGATATCAAATCCAAACTCTTCTCTTCTTCTTCTTCTAAAAACAGGAAAAGTTTCGACACATCTTGTAGCCTTTTTCCATATCAGCAATTCATGTGCAACAGCAAGAGTCTATTAAACAGCTGATTTCCAGCGAGGTAGACATATTAGCCTGTTGCAGCAAAACAACAAGGTATTGTACCACCTCAGGCCAAGAGTCCCCAACCCTTTGGGGCCTGGAGGCAGATTCAGAAATGTAAGA
Organism: Podarcis muralis; assembly: GCF_964188315.1. Lineage (NCBI taxonomy): Eukaryota > Metazoa > Chordata > Lepidosauria > Squamata > Lacertidae > Podarcis > Podarcis muralis. The sequence goes on from NC_135655.1 coordinate 29,956,303, forward strand.
GACTGCCACACATACCAGACATTAACAATGAAACATCTGAACTAGCCCCTTCCCCTCTAAAGCAGGTAGAAAAACAGGCAACATTCCCTGTAAAGAAAGCCAAGCTTTTAGGTAGGATGGTCCATTTCATCATTACATGAATTGCTACCCTGAGTTCTTGGAGTGTGTGTGCTTGTGCACGTATACATACAGAAACACTGTTAATAACCTAATTATTCCAGTCTTTATTTTATCTGTTTCGTTTTCTTCTGACCTCAGTGTTTGTAATTCCCCTTCCCCAACATTGTGTGCATGTGAGATACTCACTCACACTTACAATACACTCATATATTGCACACACTCAGTGCAACACTTCATGCATCTGATGAAAGCTTATGCCTTAATTGACAGAGAAATCAGTTCTGGATGATCTGCAATGCAGAAAGATGATACCAAAGACATTTCATGTTCACAAGTTCTCTTAGAAGAGACGATTCCTCTGTTCCTCACTATCCTTCCCTTTGGAAAAAGGAGCAGAATACAGCATCCATTGTGCATTATGCCATTTTGAGAAACTGTTTGCTTCCTTAATAGGAGTAAATTATCTTTTTTTAAAAAGCATCATCAAAGAGTTACTTGCTTCTTAGCAACCCTTCCAGGTGAGGAAGACTCTGACCCCACTAGGTCCTTGGATCCTATTTCTATTCAGCTCCTGCCTCTGTTTATTTCTTCTCTCCATTTGCCAACAGCTGCCACCCACTCACAATATTAACTTCATGGTGGTTTTTTTGCTTGATTTCCCCTCTCACTTCCATCTTCTCAAACTGGTGAGATTTTAAACATGAGCCATGTGGTTACCGGGTTCTCCTACCCAAAAAATGCTCTCATTTCTCACTTGATGCAATTCTTTAGAAGACGGCGGAAAGATGGAAAATTACTGGTACACTGAAAACAACGTAGTGGGGGATGCAGAAGCTGGGGGGGGGGGGAGAGATAATGTTATTTACCACAAGGATAAGATGTGCATGAGAAAGAAAAGGTGGAAATGAGATTACAAGGATGCTTGCTGCATGATAAGAGCCGCAAATCCAGGCCATAGACAGAAAAGGAGGGCAAGAAGTTCACATTTCAGAAAATAAACTGAAAAATAATAAAGAAATTATGGCCCTCACACAGACAGCATATGGTAAATATTAGAATGCTGAAAGAGATAAAGCAAACTTCAAGTCCCCTGAGACTGCAGAAGCAAGAGGGAAAAGATACTGGTCTCTGCCATTAGCCAATGGTCAATGGGTGCTTTTGCTGCTGCCTCCTAGGAAGAATATCATAACAATGGAGAGACCAACCGAGTCCCAGTACAGTCGTACCTTGGATCTCAAAAGCCTTGGCTCCCGAACAAATTGGCTCCCGGTTGATCGAAACCTGGAAGTGAGCCAGGTTTTGGAACAATTTTTGGAAGCCGAACATCCAACGCTCCTGCAGCCAATCGGAAGCCACGCCCTGGTTTTTGAATGGTTTCAGGAGTCGAATGGATTCCCAGAATGCATTCTGTTCGAGAACCAAGGTACAACTGTATTGATCAGAGAAAGGTCAGCTGAAGGGAGTTTGCGTCTCTCCTCTTCCTACCAGAAAGAAGAAGTCCATGCTCTGACTGTTGTCCTGAGACTATAGATACAAAGGAAAAAGACGACAGTGGCCTCTTTCACCAGTCAAACAATAAAGAGCCACCAGCTGCTATTCAGGCAAAAACACCAGCAAGGGAAGATGAGCCTGACCTGAACTGGATATAAAATACAGATAGGTAGCCGTGTTGGTCTGCCATAGTCAAAACAAAACAAAAATTCCTTCCAGTAGCACCTTAAAGACCAACTAAGTTAGTTCTTGGTATGAGCTTTCGTGTGCATGCACACTTCTTCAGATACACTGAAACAGAAGTTGCCAGATCCTTCTATATAGTGAGAAGGTGGGGAGGGGTATTACTCAGAAGGGTGGTGGGAATGGGTGATTGGCAGATAGCTGTGATGAGCCTGTTGACGACTCTTAACGACTGCAATAGGTTTGGCCTGTTTGTCCAATATAGAGAGCTGAAGGACACTGTTGGCATTTGATGGCATACACAATGTTAGACGATGAGCAATTAAATAGTCCCGAGATGGTATCTTCCTCCTCTGGGAGGAAGACCTTTCATTGCCTACAGACAGCCACCCAATCTTAAACAACTCCTAACCCACAATAATACTACAACCAGACTTAACACGGACACTGGCACCAGAGCCTGCAATAAACCCAGATGCCAACTTTGCTGCCACATACACCCGGACAACACCGTTACTGGCCCCAACAACATCACACATACCATACGCCAAAGAATAAATGGACATAAATCTGACATCAAGAATCACAAGACAGAGAAACCAGTAGGAGAACACTTCAATCTCCCAGGACATTCTATACAAGATCTCAAACTAGCTGTTTTACTACAAAGGAATTTCAGAAATAGACTGGAAAGAGAAGCTGCTGAATTGCAACTTATTACCAAACTTAAAACCATGGAGAGACCTGGTCTGAACAAAGACATTGGATTCTTAACTCATTATACATGACAAAGCCATTTTTCACCTTCTCACCCCTTGCTTTTTCCTGTAAGACCTATTGCAGTCGTTAAGAGTCGTCAACAGGCTCATCACAGCTATCTGCCAATCACCCATTCCCACCACCCTTCTGAGTAATACCCCTCCCCACCTTCTCACTATATAGAAGGATCTGGCAACTTCTGTTTCAGTGTATCTGAAGAAGTGTGCATGCACACGAAAGCTCATACCAAGAACTAACTTAGTTGGTCTTTAAGGTGCTACTGGAAGGAAAAAAATTTTTGTTTTGGATATAAAATAGTCACTTAGGGCTTATCTGCACTTCTGCTTGCCCTGTGCCTAGAAAGCACATGTTGAAGTGGTTTTCCACTTGACCCACACTTTCTAGACACACGTCCAAGCAGCTTCCCCCTTGCCCTACTCCTTTCCCAGGAAAAACCCGCTTTTTAAAGCTAAATTTGAGCAAGCATCAATCCAGAGAAAACCTGAATTGCTGTTGGCTCCAACTGAGCACTAAAGAGTGGTTTTCCATGGGTTGGGAGGATCACCTATTCTCAGCCAAATTTGCCCTAGAAACTCCCTGAAACTAGATGACCAAAGGTATTTCTGACTTTCAAAAGACAGCCAAAAGAAATACAAAGTGCAAATAGAGTGCACAATTTATTCAAGTGTAGAGGCCTCGGCTATCAAAGATGGAACTGTAGCGTTTCAGATTTGTGATGATTTTGGTTGCAGTTATTTTGAGATGTGAGCACGTGCAAGAGAGTGCTCTTGTGCTCAGATTTTGCTTGCAAGCTTCCCATAGGTAGCTGGTGGGTCACAGTGAGGACAGGACATTGAACCAGATGGGCCACTGGCCTAAACTAGCTGGGCTCTTCTTACGTTCTGCATCTGAACCTGCATCTCACATTCTGAAAAGCCACAAGGCAAAAGCATCTTCAAGAGAAGCAGCTAAAGAGACCGAATTTTTTAAAAGAAGGAAACTGAAGAAGTAGTCTGTATCCCGGAAGAATCTATTGAGTTATTTCACGATTACATTTTATTTCATTTTTAAAGCAACATTTGCAACAACTGTTTTTCGTTTTCCAGTTGTTCAAATCAAGACATGTTTCAATTGCTACCCACCTTTCAAAGAATAGATCTGGCATGAAACTGATCTGCAGAAAATGCAACTTGAAAAAAGAGACATTGCACATGCTTTTGTAAACTAAGAAATCTTTAATAAAAACATATTTATTTATTTATTTTAAAAAAAGAATAGATCTGGCCATTCCTCTCCTAACTGCACACTATTTGCAGGATTACCCATCGCCCTAGTTTTGACTTAGGTACCAGGGGATCACCTGAGGTGAACAAACAGCTTGGGGAGTCTGTAGCTGATTTCAATAGCAGCAGAGCTGTGCAAATTTCCAGAGGGGCTGCGCTTTAGACAACGTTCCTTTTTTCACAAAGAGAAAACCCGCCCTCAATGATTTGCAGCAGTCCATATTCAGAAAAGTAATTAGTCCAACAACAGTTATCACACCACTCAAACTGTGGCAATAATTTATATTTAAACTCTCCCAAGCTGAAGCATTTTGGAGAACAAAGGGCCTTTTTGCTTGCCTTGATATTGACGTCAGCTCCCTGCAGTAGCTGATTATTATTTTTTTACAAAAAAGACAAACAATGCCGAATCCTTGCAGAGCTTCTGGGTGCTCACTTTGATGCTGCACCAGCCGTCCAGCTGTTAGCACAGGGAGACTGGCAATCACTCCAATACACAGCGCAGGGGATGCTGAGCCACTGATGAAGAGCCCTCAAAGCTGGGAGGAGCAGGAAGGCAAGACCATTCAATCTGCCAGCTTCAACTTTTTTGAATATCTCTCTCGTATATGTATATGTATATGTATATGTATATGTATATGTATATGTATATGTATATGTATCTCTCCAGGCTGCCATGTTATATATTAATTAAATGGAACATGCATACGCACACTCAAAATCTGCTTAGGCTGCTGACAAAACACCAAGAGAGGACCCTGTGGAGGGAAAAGAATAAAGAGAAGCAACACTGTAAGTCAGAACATACGGCAAAAAGGTAAAGGTAAAGGACCCCTGGATGGTTAAGTCCAGTCAAAGGCGACTATGGGGTGCGACACTCATCTTGCTTCAGGCTGAGGGAGCCGGCGTTTGTCCACAGACAGCTTTCCGGGTCATGTGACCAGCAGGATTAAACCGCTTCTGGCACAACGGGACACCATGACAGAAGCCAGAGTCCATGGAGACACCGTTTACCTTCCCGCTGCAGCGGTACCTATTTGTCTACTTGCACTGGTGTGCTTTCCAACTGCTAGGTTGGCAGGAGCTGCAACAGAACAATGGGAACTCACTCCGCTGTGCAGATTTGAACCGCCGACCTTCTGATCGGCAAGCCCAAGAGGCTCAGTGGTGTAGACCACAGAACCACCCACGTCCCATTTGTAAGAACATAAATGCTTACCAGCTCCGTGTTTTGCTACACATTTATGGAAATCAGTGCAAATTACTTTTTAAAAAATAACTGCTCATCCTCTACCAGAGACCAAGACACCTTTAAAGCTGTTGCTTATGGACGCTCAGAGGAAGGAAATGAGCAAGTAAAAGAGAAGCAATTCTAAAAAGTGACCCATTCAAATACGTTGCGTGATACTCACCTAACCAGCCCCATATACAAGGACTTCTGCTAGTGCAATGGGGCTTTCCCCACTCCTGCCCCTGTGCACCCCCCAAAATTGACTCTGGGGAGTCGATAGGACCCTGAGAACAGGACACAGGGGGAGAAGATGGGGGAACATGCCATCTGGCAAGCTGAAATGTTTTGCACAGACAGAACGACTGGGAAAGTGTGGTGTTGAATTCCACCCACAAAGATTACATTATCTATTTGCTCCAATATTAATAGACTCTGGGCCAAGCTGCACATTTTATTAGATTCTTCATTTGTCTATGTCTGTCTTTGTTTGAAAAGATGCATGGTTTGGAGAAACTGGATTCCTCCCTCTCTCATAATACTCAAACTCAAGGTCATCCAATGTTGTTGCTTCAGTTTTTAGTACACCGTTCAGAGATATTTTTAATATATTAAGTGGTACAGAAATTGAATAATCTACGGTAATATAAACCATGATTGAAGAGTGAGGATAGACAAAAGAAAGTACTTCTTCAGACCACACATACAATCTCTGACCACAAGATGTAATAGTGGCCCCAACTTGCACAGCTTCAAAAGGAGATGAACCTTCTCCTCCATGAATTCATCCATTAAATGATGGCCATATAGAACCTCCAAGATCAGAGGCAAATATGGCTTGAAATGCCCGTCACTGAGAATGGTGGAAGATGGCTATTTCATTCATGTGGTGTTTGTGGGTTTGCTAGAGGAATCCGGTTGGCTACTGCAGAAACAGAATGCAGGAAGAGACAGGCCTTTGATCTGATCCGGCTGGGCTCTTTTACGTCTGCTTTCCCCTTTTAAAGTAGCAGCTGCTGTGTTGGTGGTGGGAAGATCAGGAGACAGGGATTAACCTTTCCCCCTCTGTGCTGTGAGCCGGAGGAAAAATAGCTGCCCCCACAAAGCTGCTGGTACATTGGTCTTTTTAAAAAAAACATCATTAAGTGGGGCACCATAATGATGCTTGTGTTTTCCTTGTTCTTCCTTTGGCTCATGTTGAGCAATTAAATAGAGCAAAATTAGAGAGCTGTATATGGGTACCCTCCGCACAATGCTAGCTTTGGATGCTTGGGGTGGTGGTGTCGGATTTTTGTTGGGAATGCAGCATGGAAGAAGAAGGTTTACCCTCCATGCTCTGCAGTCTCAAGACCAATCTCTCCCACAAACATGCAAGGACACATTATACATTTAATTTGGTCCTGAGGATGATAGCTCAAGAGGTTTGCCAATCCAAAGGACCCCCACCCATCAAGGCAGGCCAATAATTCTGCAAAATTCACAAGACTTTGGGTGTGTTGCAATCACATTCTCCTTGAGGAACAGTGAGAGGCAAACTTTTTTTAAAAAAAAGCATTGAGGAAATGGAAATTTCAATGGAATTCTTAACTAAGCCACAGGTGTTCCATTGCTGCAATTTTTTGAAATTAAGTGTTCTGTCCCAACTCTGAAAAGCTTTTCCAGATGTTCTCATTCTTCAGGAATTGGAATGCTGCTGTGTGTAGAAGCATGTTGAATACCTGCAAGCCAGACCTTGTACTGATTGCTGCTAGGATGTTTTGGGCTAATTGATTATCAGCAGAACTCCAAGAACCACCTTACATCAGATAGTATTTTTAAACCTCTTACATGATCTTCTTCGACACCAGCAATCTATTGGATTCCAACAGACCCCTTTAACTTCCTAGCTGGAAGTAAAGATAGAATAAGTCGAAAATTTCTCAAGTTTAACATAAAACTAGATTTTTAATGGTATTGCACTCCAAAAACGTAGTATAACATGAACACTGTTTGGGTACATTGTATTCCACAATGTTAACTTAATGGGTTCTATCTGTTGGATAACTAATTTTTTATTGATTTCAGTGGGTCTACTCTGAGATGCCTTAATGATGGATATAAACTATTTTTTAAAAACAAACAAAACAGTGTTGTGTTCTCCAGCTCTTAAAGAGAAATACAGAGAGCACTCTGTGCTAAGTAACCAAGAGTCTCTACCAACAAAGCTGAATACAATGGTACCTCGGGTTAAGAACTTAATTCGTTCTGGAGGTCCGTTCTTAACCTGAAACTGTTCTTAACCTGAGGTACCACTTTAGCTAATGGGGCCTCCTGCTGCTGCCGTGCCGCCACCGCATGATTTCTGTTCTCATCCTGAAGCAAAGTTCTTAGCCCGAGGTACTATTTCTGAGTTAGTGGAGTCTGTAACCTGAAGCATCTGTAACCTGAAGCATCTGTAACCCAAGATACCACTGTATTGATTTGTTCTGTGAGGGGCAAACAAACCTGTGACATGTGAGTGAGGAAAAGATACAACCTTCCAATTGGGCCATCATCATTGGGCTGTCAGGAAGCCCTGGAGGAGAAAACAGAGGAGCAAGCAAAACAAAAATTTTAAAAATCTCCAATGGAAGAGATTCAATATGCCCCCCCCCCCATAGTCTAATAAGTGAAAAACCATGTAAAGTGAAATCTCTTTCACTAATGCATGTGGTGCCCCAGAACATAAGCCCCAAGTAAGTGGGGAGTTGTCTGTACAGGCATTTTTGTACACTAGGCAGAGACTAGGGGGTAGTGCACAACCTTTGTAAAAGTGTTGTTGTTGTTGTTTAGTTGTTTAGTCGTGTCCGACTCTTCGTGACCCCCTGGACCAGAGCACGCCAGGCACTCCTGTCTTCCACTGCCTCCCGCAGTTTGGTCAAACTCATGCTGGTAGCTTCGAGAACACTGTCCAACCATCTCAACCTCTGTCGTCCCCTTCTCCTTGTTTCCTCAATCTTTCCCAACATCAGGGTCTTTTCCAGGGAGTCTTCTCTTCTCATAAGGTGGCCAAAGTAATTGAGCCTCAGGTATACCTTTAAATGCAAACTGAGTCAACTTTCACCCCCATCCCTAATTCTTTCTTTCCCTCCCTTTCAACAGGTCTTAAGCTAGGGAAGCAAGGTTTGAACAGTAGGCAGAAAGATTTTCTGCAGCAGTAGCACTATGAATTAAAGTATATTTAAGTATATTTAAAATCTTGTTCTTGATGCAAAATAGTAACATGCAGTTAACAAAACACACAGTTTTTCTTACCCAAACCCCAAGACATTGCAGATCAGAAGACAATAGATGCAGGGCCTTAGCAGGAGGTTTGGTTGAAGTTTAAATTACTCAGGCTGTTAACACTGGAATATAGTGAGCATCCTTTATTTAAAGCAATAAAAAAAAATCACTTTGCATTTCTGACAAGGAAACATTCCTGCTGTTTTGAAATTGAGATACGTCGAATTCAGCACTGCTCAGTTTTGCTCAAAGAGCTGTCCTACAAAGCTTCTTCCCAAATGCTTTGCTGACCAGCTACTACTTTGCCACAGCAAACCCAGAACGGCTTGTTTTCTTTGTGCCATTTCATTTTCTCTCCTGCAGGCTGCAGCTAAGCTCAAGGGAGAGAGGGGTCAACATGAAAAGTGAAGAACTGGCGAAGTCAAAGATAGCATCTCCTCCATCAAAAAGAAAGGACTGCTGTACCTTTTCAGAATCAAGGCCCTGTCCTCTTCTTCAGTGTCAGTGTGCACAAAACTCAAGTGGGCAGCAGTGGCAGAGGCATTTTAAGGTTAGGTCACATCTACAAAAAAAGGATTTACCAAACCAGCAGTATCTGTTCAGAAAGCATAGGCTTCCCCACAGTTCTCTTTTACTGAATAGACAAGAACACAGTGTGTTCTACAGATCCCAACACTCTCTGAAGGTAGCATATCAACGACATACCCTGGCCAGAAAACTGTCTCAACCTTACAAAGTGGCTGGTTCTCTGTCTCAATTGTGTCTGGATTATAAGGCACATGCTTAATGCTATACAATATTTATTTTTCTCTTATTTTTACTTTTTTTATTTTTACAGTCTCTTATTTTTACTTTTTTTAATTAAAAAATGATAACCTTTTCCTCAGGTACCAAAGAAACACAAACCAAACCCGATGAAGACTTTCACTTTTTAGAATTAACATTGGGTGTAGTTAACACAAACAAACTTGGTTAAGGTATATAAAGGTTCGCTGGAGACTCTTTGACAGTTCATCCAATTCCTAGATTCAAGGGTGTGTGTGGAAATATAATACAATAAATATAATAATGCCAATTCTAGCAAGAAATATTATTTTGGTTCAAAAAAGCACACCTAGTGCTTAAATGCAGCAATGCAACATTTTTAGCGTGCAACCTTCATTTCCACAAGGTCTAACAAGCTTGTGATTCACATAGAGACCACTTATTTCAGATCAGTAACACATCAAGCTCTTTTGTTTTGTTATCAATTTCCAAAGAGCTCATCTGAATGGCTAGAGCCATTCCTCTCCAGCTGTGAACAAAGTCCTAAAAACTAAAAAGCTAAAAAGGAATGATGTTCAAATAACCTTTCTCACACTATCAAATCATTGCTTACCTCCAAAAACACACTATAAGAGATCCAGATTGCATGCAGGTGATTTGATAAATATGTTATTTGTTTACATACTGCCCTTTCACAAAACGTCAGGGTGGTATACAGCAACATAAAAACATTTTTTAAAATGTTACAGTGCAATGCACTGTAATAGTCAATCCCAGATGTTATCAGAGCATGGATAATTGGGGCCAAACTATCTCTGTTCTAGATAAAGGCTGCTGTGTCCTCTGTGGCATAAACTGATGAGAAGCCCTCTTTACCATACAAGCTTACCTGGCCCTCAAAGTGGCAGAACCGGATCCAGGAGTGTCCCCAGGCTATGAAATTATTCCTTTGGGGAGTGCAGTTCCACCCAGAAGAGGCTGAATTTTCTCAACAGGTAAGCCACCTACCCATAGATCCTCCACGCTGTCAGGATTTTCAATTTATTCACCCTCATCTAGCCTATAACTGATTCTGAGCACCAGCGCAGGACTTCCACTGCCTCAGCTGAATCCAACAGAGACACACACACACAGCTGGGTGTTGTGAACATACTGACAGCACCTTGCTACAAACCCTCAAATGATGTCTCCAAAGTATAACACAAAATTAGCATAATAAATGGGGAAAAATACCTACAACATATGTTTCATTATTAGTGATCAATGTATAAGTTCTTGGTTCATGTATTTGTTTAAACAATTAGGAAAAAGAAGAAAAGGGGGGAAAGAGGGGAAGTGGAGAATGGTGAGTGGGGTGAGGTCAGGTGAGTTGTGTTTCTATTATTCTAAGTGGGGGGAGGGGTTGTGTCAACATTACTTGTATGGGTTGTCTTGCTATTCACTTGTTGCATTTCCTTGGTGGTGAAAGAGGTTTGGGGTGGCTTAGGGTGTGATTGGTTTTTGGTTGGCTGTAGTGAGAATTGTTTTTGTGTGTGAGTGGGGTGGTGGGTATGTATTTTTGAATCAGGTTAGCCAGATTGATTCGTATGCTGTTGGCAGACTCTTGTTGTTGTCTTGTTGGACTGTGTATGTGATAAGGGGTAACCATACCGGGATTAAGGTGTCTTCTTCTATTTGTCCCGTGTCAGTTTCAGTTTATTGGTTAGTTTTTCTAATAAGGCTGTTTCCCATACGATTTGATACCACGGGTGTTTCATGTAAATGTTAAAAATCACGTGGGTTAAGAAAACAGCAACAACACCTTGCAGGACCCCACTGCATAAATGCCATGGGGCCAAGCAGAAGTCCCCACATCTACTTTCTGGAATTGGATGTCCAGATAGGAGTGGAGTCGTCATATCACTACGCTACTATTCCCAACACAGAGAGCCTATCCAGAAGAGCACAAGCAAAGATGCACTTCTTCCAACAGGCTTTTAGATGAGGGTGTCCGTAACTGAAATGAAAGAGCACTAAATACATTTGTGAATTAAATAAACGACCCAGTGCTCATCCCTTCTGGGTAACCCCGTAAGAATTTCCCTGCATGGAATATGGAAAATCTGAGATCCTGGAAAAAATTACTTAGTACTAAAGTTGGTTAGCAATTCGATCATAAATGTTTGGCAGCGTGGAGTGTTTGTTTCTTGATCTGGCATCTCAAGTCCATTCCTCCCACTGTCAGTCACTGAACTGGGATAGTGGGTTTATTTGGGGGGGGGGAGATTACCTCTTGTACTTGTTGATCTTTCTACATTTGTTGTTAATACTATGTTCTTTTGTTGCATGAGATACGTAACCATTTCTCCATCTTTTTTTGGTTATCCTCCCCCTAAACCCTGCGGCATGTCTTGATGAGAGAGAGATTGCCCATTTCTGCTTTGTTCCGTTTCTCTTCTCTGAGAAGAATAGTAAAATGAAATACTTACATTCACAATTAAAACTAGCTAGAGAAAGAAACAGAGATATCAGTACGGCTTAGCAGGTAAGCTTTCAAAAAGAAGTTTGACAGCTTTTCCTTGTTTTTAATAGGGACAATGGGAGAAAGTAAGATTTAACAGGGTGGGGGAGCTGCCAAACACAAAAGGAAATAATAAAATGGACTGCCAACATGATTTTAGCACCAAATGAGTTGATGTTTGGAGCTGATTGCTTTATATTAGATTTCCTGAATTCATTCCGACTGTAGCAAATCTGAAATTTGTTATGGCACCTAAGATTCCATGGTCTGAACTTCCAAATAATAAACTTGCATTGGGGTTCTGAGTTACAGCCATGAATTTTGATTCCTGTGAGCAATTAATCTTAGGTGGGAACTTGCAACTGATCAGATGACTTCACTGATGGAAAGTATTAAAATACCATAAATAAACAAATGCAGGCTTAGAGACCGGGCCTGTCCCAATGTACTAACAAGACGTGGCGGGATTGCAGCCTAGGGATATCCATAGTTTATGTCCTGAGCGAAGAAGTACCGGTAATTTCTTTTATTTGTCCTGAATCCTGAAGGTTGCATTGGATGTCCATAAGTTATAGCGTTATGAGAGGGCACAGGAACCCTTATGAGATTTGCTTCTCCCCGTCCAAACTCTGGCTTGCTACCCAGGACCGCTGTTTCTACAGCCATCCCAGACTTATTTACCCTAATACCTGTTCCCATCACTTCCCACCTCACTGACCCGCCACGCCAGTCTCTCTCTATGAGCGGGACGTGCTGCTTGGTCACTTCGCCCCGAGATCAGCAGCCAGCGCTTTCCCCTCACCATGGAGTAGAAACCGCCGAGCCACCTTAAAAAGCCATTTCGGCAACAGGAACTACACGCCTCGCGTTCCTCCTTCTTTCTCCGGCTGAATCCCACCATAGAGGAAAGTAGGAGTAATAATTACACACCACTTCCGGATTTCTATCTGAATGTCACCATTTGCGGGGCAGGAGGCAAAGCCGCTTTAGTCCTACCTCTCTGCGGCGCCCTGTCACATCCCGCACGTTCAGTAGACAACCGGAAGTGTTGTTTGCCAGCTGATGGTAACGCTTGATGCTTCAGGCGAAGCGGGCTCTGCTTCAGAGAAATTTAAAGCCCAATGCATTTGTTAATCTTTAAGGTGCCTTAGGATTCTTGGTTGTGAAATCACCGGCGCTGCAACCCTTTCGGGTTAAAATCAATTGGACACGAAATTGCTTCTCTTTCACAGGATGGTACGCAGAGTGACTTTCTCATGCTCACAGGTTCGGTGTACTGAGCCCAGCAGTGATTTGGATTCTTGCCTCTTACACCAAAATCCAAAACTCACCCAGTCCAATGGCTCACTATAACATGAATTTTATCAATTATCCAACTCAGTACAAAACCAAAGTATAGAAAAAGTTTTAAATGTATTTTTAATAAATATTTTTTTTAATGCAGATACATGCCGTCATTGTACTGCAGGGAGTGAGGGCTGCGGCTGACGTTGCATAAGCTACACCAGCCCTGAAAAGTAACCAAGTGTTCCTATATCCATTTTGTTGGAGTGGGAAAGATAGAATAGTATATACCAGGGTAATTTCCTGGTGTTTGCCCCCCTCCAAGGTACAGGGTGTGTGTAACTGTGTGCGTGTGTGATTGTAGCAACCGTGCAGTTAATTAAGGATTGGAGGAAGCCAGGGGAAGAATTGATGGTTTGAGCTCTTGAGTGGAAGGATTTCGTCTGATTGCTAGGTTTATCTGTGGATAAACAGCTGATCTACCCATTGGGAAACAATGAAGGGTAGACCTAGAACTCTAGCTTTTTAAAGGCCATGCCTACCCAGGCCTGGCCACTAGTCATCACATCTACCAGAAATGATAGACCAATTCTGTCATAACAAAAAAAATTCCTTCCAGTAACACTGTATCTGAAGAAGTGTGCATGCACACGAAAGCTCATACCAAGAACTAACTTAGTTGGTCTTTAAGGTGCTACTGGAAGGAATTTTGTTTTGTTTTGACTATGGCAGACCAACACGGCTACCTATCTGTAACCAATTCTGTCATGTTAGTCATGTTTGTTTGGTGTACAGGGGTACCTCAGGTTACAGACGCTTCAGGTTACAGACTCCGCTAACCCAGAAATAGTACCTTGGGTTAAGAACTTTGCTTCAGGATGAGAACAGAAATCGCGCAGCAGCGGGAGGCCCCATTAGCTAAAGTGGTACCTCAGGTTAAGAACAGTTTCAGGTTAAGAATGGACCTCCAGAACGAATTAAGTTCTTAACCTGAGGTACCGCTGTATTTACTTCACTCTTGCCTGGAAATATTTCTGCAGATACCCATGATTGTAAGGGTGCTTAAAGCATATTACAAGTCACTCTGGGAATCAAAACACTTTGTTGTTGTTGTTGTTGTTGTTGTTGTTGTTGTTTAGTCGTGTCCGACTCTTCGTGACCCCATGGACCAGAGCACGCCAGGCACTCCTGTCTTCCACTGCCTCCCGCAGTTTGGTCAAACTCATGCTGGTAGCTTCGAGAACACTGTCTGCCCATCTTGTCCTCTGTCGTCCCCTTCTCTTTGTTTCCTCAATCTTCCCCAACTTCAGGGTCTTTTCCAGGGAGTCTTCTCTTCTCATGAGGTGGCCAAAGTATTGGAGTCTCAGCTTCAGGATCTGTCCTTCCAGTGAGCACTCAGGGCTGATTTCCTTAAGAATGGATGTGTTTGATCAAAACGCTAGATAGTATTAACTTTTGGTCTGATGGACTGAAGCTCCATAAGTACAGAGCATCTGTCTTGCATGCAGGTTTCTGGTTCAGTCTCTGGCATCTCCAGGTCAGGCTGGGAGGGACTCCCTGTCCAAAATCCTGGCGAGCCACTTCCAGTTCGTGTAGACAGTACTATGCTAACTAGACCTGTGGTCTGACTCAGAGAAAGACAGCTTTCTGTGTTACTAAATTCTTAGGAATCTATTGCTGTGACAGTGACTTTGAGTGACCCACAGGTGGCTTATTTTGTTTGGAATTTATCCTTGTGTTTAATGACCACTAGGTGTCATCTATACTGTAATTGCAGATCTATTTACATTATGCTGCTGGCTTAATAGGATGTCTGCTGAGTTTCATTCGAAATCAGAAGATAGCTGGGAATTTCCAAAAATGCTGGTGACTGTGAAACTCACTACATTGGTTTCTTCTGTTCCCCATCATCATCTGGGCCTTAGGGAGCCCTGCCACAAATTAAACCCAGTTTGTATCCACATCAGACAAAAAAAGAACTTCTTCCAGCAATGTGTAATTTATATGCAGAATTTGAAGCCATGGTATGTGGTGGTGGCTTCTTATTTACTTGGCTTTAAACAGGGTTTAGTCAAATTCATGGAAATAGGTTTGTCAACAGCTACTCGCCAAGCCAAACCGCCCTGATAAGAGGAAATATGCCTGATATTACTTTTAAAAATTGAAAAATTGTCCAGTAGCACCTTAGAGACCGACTAAGTTTGTTATGGGTATAAGCTTTCATGTGCATGCACACTTCTTCAGATACACAGTGTGCATGCACACGAAAGCTTATAGCCAGAACAAACTTAGTTGGTCTCTAAGGTTCTACTGGACAATTTTTTATTTTTCAATTTTTATTTTCATTTTTTTAATTTATTTTGACTGCATCAGACCAACACGGCTACCTACCTGAATCTGATATTACTTGTTAGGGAACAAGCGTGGGAAAGGGTTGTGGCTTTCATGCTTTACATCTGCGGGAAATAGGGTGCTTGATTAGTTGGGTATTTGGTCTGATCCATGAGGCATCATATGTTCTTCTAAGCTTTTCCTAAGCTTTTCGTAACTACAGGGAGTCACTTAATCACAGGGTCATGGGTTTGAGCCCCATATTGGGCAAAAGAGTCCCTCATTGCAGGGGGATGGACTAGATGATCCTCATGGTCCCTTCCAACTCCACAATTCTATGATCAAGGATTGGGATTATGCACATTTTGCCCTGGTATGTGCAATTTTGTACACGTCTAGAGAATTACATTGCAAAACTGGAACAGTGTGAATTTAGGATGGCTGTGTTTTGGTTCAGGTATCTTTTGGAAATGGCAGATTATGCAGGTTCACCTTCAAATTTCTTCCCTGTCCCTACTTGTAAATGCATCCAGTTTGCGAAACATTCTCCCAGCTGTGCTCTTCCAGGAAATCTAGAATTCCTTTCAGGAAGCCCTGTGGCAACTGCAAGTGAAATAATTTAATGAAGTAATTTGCCATGTGAATGGCTTTGGTTGATGTGAGGGGGTACTTTATTTGTCTTGAGGGAAGGGAATCCCATATAAGACATACAAACATACATAATGCATGAATGCATCTATGACATAGATTCTGTGTGGAGGAGATGGGGAAATTTACCCCAAGAAAATTTGCATTGTGGGCCTTTCCCACACGATGGCAGCAAAAATCCTTGGAAGACCAGAAATTACCTTCCAAAAAAGAAAAAGAAAAAAGGAAGAAGCCGAAAGAGGAAAAACAATCCAGGATGATCACACACTCAAGTGTTTCTGGCTGAAGATCTGGATTTCTCAGGTTTCTCCCAGTAAATCTCAGAGCCTGTAGCTTGCATTCCAGGCAGCCAAAAAACACCCAGGCCAGTACAAGCTAAAGTACTAATCACTCCATACAGCTGCACACTTATACAAAAACATAATGGTGCCCATTGGCACTACTGCAAGAAGCAGCAGTGATTTCCTGTGTTTTGTATGTTTGTGTATATATGTGGGAATGTATAGATGTGAGAGGCTGGGATGCACTGCCCAGTAAGGAAGGCATACTGACTTATCACTTGAAACCAGTCTGGCTGGAGGCGTCTGCCAGGGGAATCGGTTTGCCCCTGCTAAGGCATCTGACCCATCCCGTTTAGT
This sequence comes from Podarcis muralis, assembly GCF_964188315.1. Classification (NCBI taxonomy): domain Eukaryota; kingdom Metazoa; phylum Chordata; class Lepidosauria; order Squamata; family Lacertidae; genus Podarcis; species Podarcis muralis. The sequence continues at coordinate 29,972,776 of NC_135655.1, forward strand.
TTCTTTGACAAGGCCAAACAGAGATTAGTTTTGGAAAGGGACTTGAGTCTGCCTGCAGCACTTCAGATAGCCTTGCACATGAAAGCATTTAAAGAGGAGCATATTTAAAGAACTCGGAGGCAGCTGTGCATCTAAAATTAAAACGTGTCTTGCTTCTTGCATTGTTCAGCTGGGCTTCCTCTTGCACACTCTGAACCTGTCTGAGGGCTCTGAGCAAGAGGAGAGGGAGACATTCCTCCTTTGTTTTCTGCAACCTGGATCCGCCATCTGTGTGGAGGGGAAGGGGACTGGGGTGAAGAGAAATGCTTAGGTTCTCTCTCCCACCCCGCCCCGCTACTTGGGGCAATTCCATTCCATTCCCAATTTATCCTGAAGAATTCTCTTCAGCACAAGGGGATTACCAGGATAACACAGGCAGCCATAACAACTGGCATTCGTGTCCTGCTCCCCTGCTGGAAATAGAAAGGTTCACACAGTCATTGTTTTGCACCTTGGGTAATGATTCCCACCTTTGCAAAACTGTTACAGCTAAATGGTAGTATTTGCATAGAAGTTCAGTATCCAAGGAGCTAATGGAGTGGTTGTGTGGTGGGGAGAAGTGCCATAGCTCAGTGGTAGAACACATGCTTCAGTGTAGAAGGTCTCACTAGGATAGACCATGTCTGGGAATCCCAGAGAGCCACTGCCCAGTTAGTGTAGCTGCATGGACCAATGCGCTGATTCTGTAAAAGGCAGCAGCCTCTGTTCCTATGTACGATGAAAGATGGGGAGGTAGAGGAGGTGCTTTATAACATCTACAAATCCCAATCTTGACTTCCTCTAATTTTTCCTATATTTTGTTCTACCACCGCAACCTTTCCATAGTAAAAGTCTGCAGCACAGCGTTTAAGCTGGCTACTCCCTACGTAACTGCATTGGATTTTGAAGTGGGATCTCTTGCAAAAGAGAGAGAGAGATCCCAAATTGATTATGTAGATCATGGGTAGGCAAACTAAGACCCAGGGGCCGGATCCGGCCCAATCACCTTCTAAATTTGGACCACGGACGGTCCGGGAATCAGTGCATTTTTACATGAGTAGAATGTGTCATTTTATTTAATATGCATCTCTGGGTTATTTGTTGGCATAGGAATTCGTTCTTTTCTCCTTTAAAATATAGTCCGGCCCCCCACAAGGTCTGAGGGACAGTGGACCGGCCCTCTGCTGAAAATGTTTGCTGACCCCTGATGTAGATTTTAAACTGCATTTGGTCATGCTTATATAAATTGTCTTGGGGGCCTTTGGACAGAAAGGAAGAGTTAAAATCAATCAAATAAAGATAGTGTCAGGCTGAGAGTGAGGGGTTGCATAGCATCCTGCCCACAATGTTACATTGTGCATTCATGTCATACTACATGGGTAGAGTTTAAGCAGCGTGTTTCACCAGACACCACCTGCTTTCACCAGATAATCCTATGCAGCCACAGAAAAAGAGGTAAAGGAAAATAATTAAGCAAAAACAAGAAGCAAATGTGTAGGTATAGGATGGGGAATACCTGGCTTGCAAGCAGTGCATGTGAAATTCACTTTGGGATTGCAGTCAATCTCAGTCTGAACCAGCATGTCAGCAGTAGGACATGGCTTTAAAAATAGCTAATGCAATTTTAATACATACATTAAGAGAACAGATTTTTCAAGTTGCAAGAAGTCACAGTTCCGCTTTATTCTATATTTTTCAGGCTTCATCTAGGGTACCAAGAGATCTTAAATGTAAAAAACAACAACATAGTAAATTGATTAGCTACATGATAGATGCTAGAGTAGTACACACGAAACACTGGGAATTCATCTGAAAGCCCAGGTTTAAAAGAATCAATAGTAAAAACCTTCAACCTTGCAACTATGGCACAATTGTCGTCTTTCATAGGAATGAAGGAAAATCACTTATATTGGGATGATATAAAAGTGGACATATAAATGAGGTATATTCCTAAGTATGTGGGTTTAGGACTGCAGTTTTAATTTATTACTGAAACTGCTATGTTGTGTTAAGACAAATGAGCAAATAAATCAAATATAGAAATAATTTAAATTGCGTGTACTTTCTGGGTGTTTATTGTGTATTAAAAAGAACAGAGGGAAAACCCATCAGATTCATAGTGCAGTCCTATGCATGCTTACACAGAAGTTGGTCCTACTGTGTTTAAATAAGGATATGTAAGGATTGAAGCCCTATCACACTTACCTGGGAGTAAGTCCTTTTGAATACACTGGTACTACATTTTGATGAAATGTTGACAGTAGTGAGCTAGATGGACCAATGGCCTGAGAGCTTGCCATGTTCCTATAAAAGATGGGGAAGCAAGCAAATGCTTTTTGGGGGCATGCAAGTTCTAAGTTCACTGTAAGCATGCATAGGATCAGGCACTTATTTATTTACTTATTAATTTAAAACATTTCTATCCTGCTCTTCAGTGCAAGCCATTTCAGTGCGGGATACAAATTAGAAATGCTGTAACAGGCGCAGATTGATTGACTGCTGTGGTTTTCGTTCAGTTATAATCTAACAAGGGGTGTACAGTGGTACCTCGGGTTACGTACGCTTCAGGTTACATACCCTTCAGGTTACAGACTCCGCTAACCCAGAAATAGTGCTTCAGGTTAAGAACTTTGCTTCAGGATGAGAACAGAAATCGTGCTCTGGCGGCGCGGCAGCAGCAGCAGCAGCAGCAGCAGCAGGAGGAGGCCCCATTAGCTAAAGTGGTGCTTCAGGTTAAGAACAGTTTCAGGTTAAGAACGGACCTCCGGAATGAATTAAGTACTTAACCTGAGGTACCACTGTATAGGAAAGGGTAATGCCTTTGGTGTGGGACACGTTGTGCTTCTTCTGGGGTAGTTTTTCCACGTTTGGTCCCCACCCTGCACTCAGCTCTCACCTGTGGCTCCAATGGGTTCTGCAGCCAAGCTGGTGCCAAAACATATTGCTCTGCTTTTGTTTGGACCACATTAGGGAGGCCGAGAGCGGGGTCTTGTCTAGGCAGCCTAAGTCCTCCATACACACTGTCCAGGCTTGCTCCCCAGGGAGGTCACTTTGGTGCTGCTAACACAACAGTTGGACTTCACCCCTGAAGGCGCACTCCTTTGTTTCTCGAGACAGACAGATGCCAACCCATCTAACAAATTGTAAGGCCAATGTGTTATGGATGCTTCCTAAAGCAAGGGGTTCTGCACATGCTGTGAGCTGCAATAGCAACAGCCCCAGCTGCTATGGCCAATGGCCAGGAATGATGGGAGTTGTAGTCTGTACATCTGGTGGGCACCACATTCACTATCCCTGTCCTAGAGGGCAAGTGTCATGGAACTTATATAAACATAGGGTTGAATATGTAGGGAGGAATTTGTAAGTACGGTACATCCTACACAGAGTGCCTGTGGAAATATCGCTTTTATGGACTGTTACGTTTCTACAAAAAAACACAAAAATGTTGCCCCAGGTTCCAGAAAGTGTCCTTCAAAAATGAAGAAGAAAAGCAGGCAAAATAGAACTTTTTCACATTATGAAAATATGATTTAACGTTGAGATGAGAAAATATTTTGGGTTCAATCGGTTTAGACTTCAGAAGGCCACCTAAACTACATAGGGAAAGAACGCAACATCTAAACAAAGACGAAAGGCTCCTTGCAGAACTTGAAAAGTCCTCCTGCAAGTATTAGTCTCGTGGGTGGTAGATTAAAGAGAAGGAACGGACGTCTCATCTTCAAAATATGGAACACCCAGGATCAGAGCTGTCTCATTTCTCATTTCTGTTTATACAGAGTGCTGCTCAGGTAACACACATAACACTCTTTTATCTGTATATAAGGGCTGTTGTCTAACCGTTGTCTATTCATGCTAATAAAAACCAGGCGTGTTGCATTTGTTTTTCAATTGGTGCTCATCTATTGTAATGCAATTGGGATTGATTCCCAAGGAGGTTTTGATGGAAATACATTACAGCATTGTGCATTACGTACTGAGACACTGACTAGCTCCATCCAGGTCTGTTTCTAATGTTATAGCAATGGTGCTGCCAGGCCCCGCCCCTTCTGATGCTTCTCTGCCACTGCCCCACTCTCCATGAGGAGAGGGCAAAGTTCTGCTTTCTGTTCCTGAGGATCACAGTGTTGTAAATAAAAATAATGCCCTTTTCCCTTATGGGGTATCCAAGAGCCCATATAGAGTCCTTACATAGGTTCCCTATTGGTAGGAGAAAATAACAGAGGCCAACCAGAGAATATTGAGAAGCAAAGCAGCTAGTAAGCTTGATCTTTATTGATCTGTTGCAACAGGGTACTCCCTCACACGCAGGAGAGGAGGAGGACCCAGAAAGATGGTGTGCAAGACTTTATAAAGACTTTTGAAATTCCCATTCTCTAGATCAAGACCACCCCCAGAAACATTATGCATACATCACAGAAGGGGTGTATCCTAAGACCACCCCTCAGATACATCCCACCTACATCACAGAAATTTAAATGTTGTTTTTCTCCTGTCACAGTTTATCTCTTGTCTGGCAAGTTACTTGATTGGATTGCCTGGGGAGCCTGGCCATTCTTTTGTAGTGGTAAAATACTTATTTCCTGGGCCAGGTCACAGGCTCACACCTTATTCAAACAGACATATCCTTGAGCAGGATTTGTGAGGAAAGAGACAATGGGGAGACTTTTCCAGTTTGACCTTGCAGAGACAACATTTGGTCAGTTTGGGAATCAAAATGGTTCCAGGTTGGCTTTCCTGTGCTGATCTATGTACGTGTGGTTATGAATGTTGCCATATATCTAAGACCATAAAATTCCTATCACATTATCCCCCCTTTGGGGCTAGAATTTTTCTTAAAAATTTTTGCCCCACAAATAATAACATCGTATGTTGTAAATGGATGTCTTTGGATGTCTTTGTATAAATATATCATATAAAAATAACACATGTTGCATTTTGCTACTAAATTACTTGTGGCATTCTAGCTCTTGGGAGAAACATTTTCTCAATAGTGGCTATGCTTTACATTTATCAGGAAGGTCCACTACTGACTGAAAAATGCAGTTGGTGTTTTGTCCTTCGCCATTTTTGTGTGTTTCTCAGGTGTCAAGCTAGCTCTTCTGTGGTCTCACACTGACATAGTGCTACAGCAACACATCCTGTCTGTTGAATCCCCTTGGGGCTTTCAATTAACCATGTCGCCTGGCATTCACCATAGCTGGCACAGGTTTGGGCATCTCGTGAGGGAGATGCCTTTGCCTTTGCCTTTAGCTATGGGATTTTATTATAGGCTGTGGTCTTGCACTCATGGAAGTTGCTCACTTGCACTTAAAGGACCAAAAAGCTAATTGCAGCCTGGATACACTTGCCCAATTCAAACTGAGTCCAATTTGAATTTATCTTGCCCCATGGTTCTCAACTCTTCAAACCAATCTGTTAAAAGAAAACCATTCTTAAGAGGGCACTTTGTCCAAATAAGTCAATTTAACTCTATAAGGGATCATTCCTGCTAAACCAAAGCATATCCACCTTCATGTTTCTTAGAAGCTTCTCCTTGGTAAAGCAAGTTTTGGCACATTTTTTTAAAATGGGTAGGGAAGGTTGGCATAGTGCCAGGTGGAACAATGAAATGTGGTTATAAATTGATCTAAACTTTGGACTACACAATAGTGTGAGCTATTAGAAAGTATAAAATGTATGAGAATCCTCCACTGGGGTGTAAGGAATAAGACATTAAACATAAAAACAATTACACACAAAAATAGACCCCCCCTTTGTGGAAATAACACACTGTCAGACACATCTCAACATTCCTACGTAATAACACATAATACAAAACAAACTAATTAAATATCAGTTGCATATCTTGAGATAATTGTGATCTTCTCAATCCTGGAGCACAGTCTTTAAGGTTCAAAAATGAGAAAATGTCCTTGCAATTGAACTCCACCCCCCTTTGTCAGCCCCACTCCCCCATCAGTCTATATCCTTTGAAAGAGATAGCTGTGGGCACTTAGAAAAACTTTGGTGTCTGTTGTTGCTGCAGGTGGTGGTGAAGCTTTTTCATCATAGATCTGTAGTAACACATCTTGTAGAAGTGACATCCTGTAAGGGGGCAGGGTTTTTAGGGACTTAAAAGACAAGAGTTAGAAAAAGAAGGGGCAAAAGCCCCCTCCCCAAGAAAATCTCCTTGAGTTATTAGCTGCAAATAATAAAATCTTAGCATGTTAAACATTTTACTCATTTTAATATTATTATCACATTTCCAGATAATTACTGTTATTATCTGCTAAGTTTGTTTGCTTTCCTTCATTTAGTTTTTGTTGGGTTTTTTTTCAAATTATTAAATAAAAAATTACTCCACATGTATAGTAAGAAAACTGTAAACAATACAAGAAAGACATCAGATTCAGAAAAGAATTATTATTAAATAATACAAAGATATTATCTAAACCACACAGATTACTACTGGACTAAAAAATGGGAAAACAATGGAAAAAGGCTTAAAATTCAGCATGTGCTGTCTGATAAGTAGAACTTGATAAAAATGACTTTCAACATGTGATGGACATGTCCCAAAAGTAACACGCACACGCACATGCACACAATGACCTATGAGGAACCAAAAATAAATAAATGCTAAGACACACAATATATATATATATTAAACCTGAAGTAACCTGTTTTGCCATTCTAACAACCCAATGAAAAACTGATTAATAAATGAAAAACAGATTATTTGTAACCTAAAAAAGTGTCAGAGATAGAGGAAAATCAACTAATATAGCAGGGATTCAGACTTGTTTTGCTGAACAGAAAGAAAGTGACTGTTTGGCTTTAAGGGAAGAAAGACAAAAGAAATACAAATACAATTACTTTTTATAGAGTATTTAAATCACTGTTTGCATCCCCTCATTATCATTTGTGCTGTGGGAGAAAAGAAGGGACAAACACTTTGTTAATGGGGTTCACATATCCTGTTAAAAGAGAAAATTATTTCATGTGAGAAGTCTGCCAGGAAATGCTGTTCCTAAAATGCATAGACATATACACAAACAAACAAAAAAAAAAACTGTTAAATCCCCATTGGGGAGGCAAACTACTCAAGAGAGGAACTCACAGTGGGAGTGCTTTGAACTCCCTGCAGCCCATCTCTCCAAACCTCCTCTCTCCCCCCTCCTTTCTCACTTTGTAAGTTGATCTAGCCTCTGTGCATGTGCAGAGTTCATGTCTCAGCAAACCTTTTATACTATTGAAAATGTTGCATCTTTTGGCTAAATTAGAATTTGAATAAGGGAAGGGAAGGGAAGGGTAAGGAGTAGATTTTTAAAATAGGGTTAGATTTTTAAAACAAAAAAGAGAAACTCAGCAATTCAAGTATTCAAAATAATAGACAAAATGATAAACACTGTAATCACTCAAATGCCTGATATCACCAGTTCTGCTTCAAAACATCACAGCTTTCACCTCTCACCTTTAAAAACAAAGAGCAAATCTGGGCTGAATTTCAACTCATCAGCCACAAATTGGGAAAGTTGAAAGGGACCTGGGGTCATCTAGTCCAACCCCAAAATACAGGGTTCATAGCAAGATTTGTACAACCAGAAACACACACATTCTTATGTACACAGACACAACTGGGGAAGAGACCACAAGCCATGCACCTATCACAAGCCATGCGCATATCATGTACTAATGAAGAGGAAAATAAAAGTACCCAACTTTATACAGAACCTTTTAGCAGATCTTGAAGCTATTTTGAGTGAGAGTTTACTTCCTTAGACTAAAGAGTGCAAGTTCCTAGAGAAATTATCTTTAAAGGAAGATTGAAGTGAACATTTTCCTAAGATAGGGAGAGGATCTCTTATAAATCATAGTTAATTCAATTGATATAACCACTCACAAATAATTAAAACAGCCATAGATTTGATTTAAAAGGAATACAAAAGTGAACAATTTCTCCTGAGCTTGCAGAGGAGTAGTAAGCCTAATCTATGCCCCCCCCCCTTGCAGTTTCCTTTAAAGGAAGCTTACTCGGGAGTAAATTTACCTGGCACAGAAGTAAGAAGGAAAAAAAACCTGAAAGAGACAGAATGAAATGGGGGGGGGGCATTTTCTAAGAAAAGAGGCCAGGAAGTCTTATAGAGACTGATATCAGGAGCCTTACAATAATTCTTCTGTCCAACCAAATCAAAGTTAAAACTGGACTCACATATTTTTCTTAGAAGGAACACCATACTTTCATAGGCATATGCTTAATGAAATACATACACTGCATTTTAGCTTGAGAGAGCAGTTGGCTCAACTAGGCTTTTGCAGCAGAAACATTAGGTTAACTTCACATTCCAAGATAGACTGGAACACAGGTGTAGTCACAAACTCAAAAGTTACAACACAACATCATTTACCATTAGACTTAAAATCACCCTCCCCACTGAAACTAGAGGAAGGAGGTGGGGTAATCCTCCTTTCAGAACACAAGTAGCACGTATACAGGATTTTACCACTTGGGAGAAAAACTCTCTTTTAGAGCCTCTTTCAAATAACAAACATTTGCACACTTCATTCTCAATTTTTGTCTTGTTTAAGATTGATAAGGTTCAACATGGCTTTCTTAGATTTAGAACTTGGAGCAAGCTTGCATTTTTATTTTAGATGGCACATTTAAGATAAGCAGCTGCTGGATGTTGCCTAAGTACAATTTAAACACAGGAAAAACGTTTCTTAAACACAAATTGAAGGGGACCGTCAGAGTCCAGGCGGGAAGTAAGCACCAATTGGGCTTCTTTCACGCCAGGAATCTGTGGGTTCATTTCTTTTGATTGAGGTGCACCCATTTTATTAAGAATTTTTAATAGCGCTAGCTTTTACTTTTATACTGCAGTCGGGGTTTTATCCCCACTTTTCAGGAAACACAATAAATAACCCACAGTACACTCAATTTGGACAACTCCGAGAATTAGTACTGTGACACACCGCCGTTCGTCTGGCCTGACTTACTAGGCTGGTACAGCTGTTGGCCTTTCCTGGCTACTAAGCTAACAGTGCGGTCAGCGATCTCAAACCCCCCCTTTGGTCATTACTCAGCCAGGGAGCCCACAGCAACCTCCTGCCTCTTACAATCTAACCTGAGAGTTTCCTACTGGACGCTTGCGTAGCGCAGTGCCAGATTGGGACTCAGAAATGACAAAGAAGGAAAGGAATCAGGTGCCCTTGCTTTCTCTGCTCACAGGTCATCTCTAACAAAGATCGCCATGGCAGAGGTGCGGCTGCACCTGGGAGTTATAGTTTTCAGTACAGAAGAAAAAGCACGACCTTTTTCTGGGCAAAACTCCGAAGGAATAGGTCAGCATAGAAGGGAAATGAAAGAAGTCACACACAACTTTTTGCCTGGGCATACTCCGAAGGGCTACGGCTGGTGTTGAGATCGAGGGGACAGAAAGGAGAAGGCAATTTTTAGATGAGGAAAAAAGTAGAAATTTTAGAATTGAAGGGAAAAGGAAGAATTAAAGAATTTTGGTTGCTGTGGTTTAGAGAACCCAACCCACTACCCGTGTTTCCTACTTAATACTCACTTCCGCATGCGCTGTTCCTGGTGATCCCACGATCTCTTGACTGGTTGTTTAAGGCCGGCCTGATCATGCGTTGCTTCCTCTGGTTAGCCCCGCTGAACCTCCAGTTATTTCCAGACCCTGGGATAGATGGAAGACTGGTTATTCCTCCTGGCAAACTGCCTGGTGCGCGCTGGATAACCAGTCCTTCCTCGCTTCCAGAATCCGGGTAACCAAAAGTCCCTTCGTGGTCGCCATCTGTTGTAAATAAAAATAATGCCCTTTTCCCTTATGGGGTATCCAAGAGCCCATATAGAGTCCTTACATAGGTTCCCTATTGGTAGGAGAAAATAACAGAGGCCAACCAGAGAATATTGAGAAGCAAAGCAGCTAGTAAGCTTGATCTTTATTGATCTGTTGCAACAGGGTACTCCCTCACACGCAGGAGAGGAGGAGGACCCAGAAAGATGGTGTGCAAGACTTTATAAAGACTTTTGAAATTCCCATTCTCTAGATCAAGACCACCCCCAGAAACATTATGCATACATCACAGAAGGGGTGTATCCTAAGACCACCCCTCAGATACATCCCACCTACATCACAGAAATTTAAATGTTGTTTTTCTCCTGTCACAGTTTATCTCTTGTCTGGCAAGTTACTTGATTGGATTGCCTGGGGAGCCTGGCCATTCTTTTGTAGTGGTAAAATACTTATTTCCTGGGCCAGGTCACAGGCTCACACCTTATTCAAACAGACATATCCTTGAGCAGGATTTGTGAGGAAAGAGACAATGGGGAGACTTTTCCAGTTTGACCTTGCAGAGACAACATTTGGTCAGTTTGGGAATCAAAATGGTTCCAGGTTGGCTTTCCTGTGCTGATCTATGTACGTGTGGTTATGAATGTTGCCATATATCTAAGACCATAAAATTCCTATCACAAATGTGATAGGAATTTTATGGTCTTAGATATATGGCAACATTCATAACCACACGTACATAGATCAGCACAGGAAAGCCAACCTGGAACCATTTTGATTCCCAAACTGACCAAATGTTGTCTCTGCAAGGTCAAACTGGAAAAGTCTCCCCATTGTCTCTTTCCTCACAAATCCTGCTCAAGGATATGTCTGTTTGAATAAGGTGTGAGCCTGTGACCTGGCCCAGGAAATAAGTATTTTACCACTACAAAAGAATGGCCAGGCTCCCCAGGCAATCCAATCAAGTAACTTGCCAGACAAGAGATAAACTGTGACAGGAGAAAAACAACATTTAAATTTCTGTGATGTAGGTGGGATGTATCTGAGGGGTGGTCTTAGGATACACCCCTTCTGTGATGTATGCATAATGTTTCTGGGGGTGGTCTTGATCTAGAGAATGGGAATTTCAAAAGTCTTTATAAAGTCTTGCACACCATCTTTCTGGGTCCTCCTCCTCTCCTGCGTGTGAGGGAGTACCCTGTTGCAACAGATCAATAAAGATCAAGCTTACTAGCTGCTTTGCTTCTCAATATTCTCTGGTTGGCCTCTGTTATTTTCTCCTACCAATAGGGAACCTATGTAAGGACTCTATATGGGCTCTTGGATACCCCATAAGGGAAAAGGGCATTATTTTTATTTACAACAACAGGAAGCTGCCTTAGCTTATACCAGCTCAGACTGTCTGTCTGTCTGCTCTGACAATGGCTCTCCCGGTTCCTTCCTATCACCTGGTTGCATTAGCCAGAGACACCAGGGATTGAACCTGAGACCATCTGCATTCAAGGCATATTCTAAATCCTGGAACTATTAATTGTTGGAATATTGGTTTCCCTTGCGGGTTCAGACCTACGGCTGGATCATTCAGAGCTAGGTAAATGGCATTTAATGCCAAAGTACTATGAGGCAAGGGGCATTCTCAGTGCTAATTCCAAGGGCAAAGTGAGGGGCAAAACACTGGTCTGCTGCGGTTAATAACATAGCACTGATGTCACAATGGAAGACACACAATATGAATTAGAAAAGGCCGTTGTTCCCGTTTTGTGGTTTCCATAAATTCAAGTTAGATGTTAAATGCAAACCTCTTTTCTGAGGTTTCCCTCCCAGCTTCCAGCTCAGGGGTTCAGTTCCTATGCGACCTGGAAGCGGAGGCACATAAGAACATGAGGTCATAAGAGCAGCCAGACAGGATCAAAGGCACGTCTAGCTCAGCATCCTAATTTCACAGTTGCCAAAAAAGTGCAACAGCACTCTGCCCACTTTGGGTTCCATTTCCCAGCAACTGGAATTCAGGCCCACTGTTTCTGACAGTGGAAGAAGAGCATCACCAACATGGCTGCTCACCACTGAGAGCCATAGCTTTGTCCTCCATTAATTAGTCCAAGCTCATTTTAAAGCTGTCCTATTTGATGGCCGACACTATATCCTGTGGCACCAAATCCCACTGTTTGTATTCTGTCTCTCCTGAATCTCCCTGTCTTCTGCTTCACTGGATGACCCTAGATCTAGTATTATGAAAGGTGGATTCTCTCTCTTTTCTCCACACTGTGCACATTTTATACACCTCTATCATTTTCTCCTCCTTCCCCAGTATATGTACATTAAAAGCCTCAAATGCTGTAAACTTTCTTCATGGGGGAGTTTCACCAGCTCCCTTAATCATTTTCTGATTTTTATTTTTTTGGAACAGCAGTATCTTTTTTCCCCCCCTGAAGCACAGAGACCAGAACTGAACAAAGCATTCTAAAAAAAATATTTAAAAAGTTATACTTGAAGTGGCTGTCCATAATTTCAGTGGGGTGAATCGAATGTGACTCATGAGATTTGTCCTGGAAAATATTATGTAGATAACCTGTTCTAGCATACATATTCCTTAATCACAAGATAATTACAAGAAAAAAAAATCAATGCATAGAAGCACCAAATGATATTGACACAAATGATTCCTTTTTATGCACACCTCATTAACAGGCCTGGCATATTTTAACCTCATCTCCGTCATTTCTTCCAGATGGCTCTCTTCGTGGCTTTTGCTCCACACATTATGATCGCTGCACTGAATGTTACCCTGGTGTGTACCCTGCAGCAAGCACATAAAGAGCCGATCAAAAACGGCCTTCCAAAATTCTCCACTCTGTCTGCAGGCAGCAAAACAGGGGGAACCATTTTGCTGAATATAGAAGGAGGAGAAATTCCCCCGTAGTTGATAGGCTGCCCATCTGCTGTAGCAGCAGCACACCTTATCCCTGCCACCCACCTAGAACCATGTATTTTTATGCTGCAGCAACTCAGTTGGCAGACTTGGCAACATTTTGTGTTCCTCCCAATGCCTGAGACCTGCCATTGTTCCAGGACTTTGTGAGTGGGGAAATGGTAACAAACAAACAAAAGAGGGGGGGAGGCATAGAATATTCCAACAATTCTTTTTAGGAGAAGGGACAAAAGTATATCTTAAATTATCAGAAAATTTCTGAGAAAGTTTGGCTCAGGATACCCACTTCGTTGAAGGTGATGCCCATGAGTGATATCTGTAGCTCAGTGACAGAGCATCTGTACTGCGTACAGGAGGAAACTTCCTGTCTGAAAATTCCGGAGTCTGGATGAACCAATGGTCTGATTCAGTATAAGGCAGCTTCCCATGTTCCTATGGGCAGAGCTACACTGTACATTTAAAGCATGGGTAGGCAAACTAAGGCCCAGGGGCTGGATCCGGCCCAATCGCCTTCTAAATCCGGCCCGTGGGTGTTCTGAGAATCAGCGTGTTTTTACATGAGTAGAATGTGTGCTTTTATTTAAAATGCATCTCTGGGTTATTTGTGGGGCATAGGAATTCGTTCATTTTTTTCTTTCAAAATATAGTCTGGCCCACCACATGGTCTGAGGGACAGTGGACCGGCCCCCTGCTGAAAAAGTTTGCTTACCCCTGATTAAAGCATAGCGAACACCCATTTGAAGCACACAACTTTCCCCAAAGAATCCTGGGAAATGTAGTCCCCCCCTCACAGAATTACTGTTTCCCAGCATCCTTAACCAACTACAGTCCCCAGGACTCCCTGGGGGAAGTCGCATGATTTAAATGTGTGTTGGATGTGCTTTAAATGTATGGTGCTGAGTTGCCTGGTGTTGCTATCCACTGTAGGAAATTCTGACGCGGGCTTTGCCACAGCAGTTTTAATATGTGGGGCTGTGCTGAATCTTTTCACGCCTTTCTGGCTCGATAGCAGGTTGCTTCCCTTCCCCTCTCGACATATCGGAGCATTACTCCCTCGCTGGAGCTGTGCCTGGACTAGGAGGCTATATCTGGTTTCATGGAAGCTGGCTTCTCTCAGGCTTCAACACAACAAGGCTTGAGAAGATGCATTTATCTCTAACACCTCTGGGATGGGCAGGCTAGCGCTCCAACTCCCATCAGCCCCTGCCCGCAGGGGCCAACGGTCAGAGGATTATGGGAGTTGGAGTTCAGCAACATCTGGAGGGCAATAGGTCCAGCCTCATCCTGCCCTAAAGGATGAGTCTCATTCTGTTTGGCCTCCCTTCCTCCCTCCCCCACAAAATGAAATAATTTGAGGTTGATGGCAATGCTGTTTCTCAGCCACATTGATGCTCTCCTGTTCTGCTGAGTGAGATTTGTTGCTTTAACTTCTCAGCTTTGAGCTGACATTAAAAAGGCTTTCCACGTCTCCATCTGCAGGGTGGGAGCATCCCATTAGTATGCAGCACAGGTACGCCGAGGACGCTGTCTCCATGCGACAGCTCTCGATCTACTTCTCTGATTAATATGGCTCAGGGAAGGATGAGAAATTCAAAAGATTCCTTTGCATTTTTTTTTATTAAGTGTTCAGCAGTTCTGGAAATATTATCCAAGATCTAATGTTGAGATTTATATTACCATTCGCTGCAGTCAGAATCTCCTTAACGGGCATGTTTCAAAAAGCAAAGGGTCAGCAAAGTAAAATAAAATGCAAGGCACTAATTACCTGATGAATTTATTATTTCCAATAAAACATAGCGCATGCACACACCAATAATAATAGCACCACCAACAACAGCCAGCTTCTGACCTTTATTTGAAAAGATTTTGGCAAAGCCCAGCATCAAAGAACAACCTTCCATTGTTCTCTTGCTTTTGTCTTTGAGCAAAAGGCTTCTTGGCAAGGTCAGAGAAGTCTAAAGGTATTGTGTGTCCTCCTTTAGGGAGAGAAGGGGAGAATACAAGCCATTGTTTCTCTTGATCTTGCAAAGAAACCAACAACCTATATGGCATATTGCAATAGCCCTTTATCTTGCAGGACACCAAAAATATAGGGCTGTATGTGTTTGTGTCTATCATCCTAAAAAATAAAAACCCATTTTTTCTTACAAAGTGGGTTTTGATTCACCTCTGAAATAGGATCCCTTGAGGTAGGAAATATAGCCACAGTTTAAGGGCACAATACTATACTTGCGCCTGCTGAGGGCTGGGAAACCAAAATGTCCTTTGTGCATCCGATTGCTGTCTGTGGATGCAGTCACATCCACACAGTACATTTAAAGCACTCTCATACTGATTTAACAGTCATGGTTCCCCCCAAATAATCCTGTGAACAATAGTTTGTTAAGGGCGCTGCGGGTTGTTAGGAGACCCAACCACAGAACTATAATTCCCAGCACGTTTGGCCAACCAGAGTACCCAGAATTCCATGGGGGACCTTATTTAATTGCGCTTTAAATTTATGCTGCGAATGTGACCTATGTGGTTGGAGGGCCGCTCCGCTGCGCTCACAGGCTCAGTTTCAGTTTGGGGCACTCCCTCTCTTTTGCCCCAGTGTGGATCCCCCCCCCCCCGGCACACAAAAACGAACAGAAGAACAGCCTGCTAGATCAATCCAATGACCCATCGAGTGCGGCATTCTGGTCTCACAGTGGCCAACCAGATGCAGGGCATGAACAGCACGCTGCCCACCTGCAATTTCCCATAACTGGCATTCAGAAGGATGCTGCTCCTGACGATGGAGGCAGAGCTCAGCCATCATGGAAAATCTCTAATCCTATTTTAAAGCCTTCTAAGTTGGTGGTCCTTGCTGCCTCCTGCAGTTCCATAGTTTAACTATGCGCTGTGTGAAGAAGCGCTTCCTTTTATATTTCCCAAATCTTCCAGCATCCAGCATATTGCTTCTTTCCTCTTAGGTAAGGTAAAGGGACCCCTGACCATTAGGTCCAGTCGTGGCTGACTCTGGGGTTGCAGGGCTCATCTTGCTTTATTGGCCGAGGGGTCATGTGGCCAGCATGACTAAGCCGCTTCTGGTGAACCAGAGCAGTGCATGGAAACACCGTTTACCTTCCCACCGGAGCGGTACCTATTTCTCTACTTGCACTGGCGTGCTTTCGAACTGCTAGGTTGGCAGGAGCTGGGACTGAGCAACGGGAGCTCACCCCGTTGCAGGGATTCGAACCGCCGACCTTCTGACCGGCAAGTCCTAGGCTCTGTGGTTTAACCCACAGCGCCACCCGCATCCCTTCTTTCCTCTTAATGAGGCTCAAACTCCCACCTTCTGCTTCCAACCCCTGCCCCTATTCAGTGAGCCACTGGAGATCTGCTACGGTCAGAGCACATCTCTGGGGTGCATCAATAGCTGTCCATGTTGCATGTCCTGGCCCCGTTTTCTGACTGCTTTGGTCTGCCCAGGAGAAACCTTAAACCCTTGTCCCGGGAGGGATGTGTGTGCTCTTTTGCGGGCATCCTCCCCAGTAAGCTATGTGGGTGCTATAATATTGTGCGTCTTCCCCTGCTTCCCCTTTGTATGTGCTGTGCTCCGAAAGATGGACTGTGGGTTTGAATCTCTGCCTAGGTGGATGCCTGCAGTGCCGTGGGTCACTGTGCCACGGGGGCTGATGGAGCATGGGCACTGCTGTGGCATCATCTTGTACATGTGTGGTGATGTAGGGATGTGTGCGTGCTGGGACAAATCCTCATCATGGCGAATTCATTGGTTTCCTCTTTGTGTGGACAGAGACACCATCACTGGTACAGCCCCTGGGTTTCCCAGAATGCTGGGGCATGTTGGCTGTGTTACTCCTATTTTTGTATTTTCCAAGAGTGTATTTACTAGGCTGTGCACACATCGGATACGGTGGTCATTCTGCTGATGTAGAGGCAGCATATCTCCTCCGGTCCTGGCATGATATGAGCGTAGGATTGATGTGCCCAGTGCTCCACGACTCTGCATTGTAGTTTAGAACAAGAACAAGGAGATAATTCTAAAACTGCCCAGTGAAACATAAGGGTATGAACAGCAGGAATGGGTTTAGCTAGGCTGTCAAGACACATGCGGCGCCTCTTAAAATATGAAACAGCACAGGGGGGTCATTCACATACTCGGGGACAGGCTTCTCCTTTGTGTCACTGGGAATTTTAAAATAAATGTCAAATACAGAATTGGATTTAGAATATTTGATCACAACAGGTAGCGGTGAGTTCAAATACTTTTGGAACCAGGAGTTTTCAACAGCTATATATTTTATGTTATAAATTGTCAAGCTAGTTTTGTACCCGGTATTCTTCCCCCACTTTCAGTCCACAAAGAAAGGGGGGGAACATTTAACAGCTGTATTTAATTCATAAGCAGCTATGTGAAAGCATTCCTGAGCTAAGGATGAAGAGGTCATCATCAAATGGGCCAATCAAAGATCAGATGTGACAAAAGAGCAGATCAGCCTTCCAAGACGCAGGAGGTACCAGGTTTCCTTGTCCATTAATCAATGATAATCCAGAATTACAATCCTTAATTATTTGCAAAGTCTCTTATATACAGGCAGCTGATAATGACCCATGTAATGTAAAGCAGTAATTCTATCAAGGGATTCTGGTGACACTATAAACCACCACATATATGGAGACTGAGAAATCAGAGCTGAGATTTGTTGGGATTAAGCTATTGACTAGTTATAAAACAGATTTTGTATTTTCTGTCTTTCCCCCCTAAATATTAGCTTTGTCAATATTATTCCCATTGTCGAATAAAAAGGGAGAAATGTACTACAAATGGAGAAACGTACTGCCACTACTTTCAGTTTTTTAAAAAAATATACACATATAATGTATGTTGTCAGGGGCTCAGGAGCAGAGGCACAGGGGAGAGAGGAAATGGAGAGCGAGGGGGAGGAATCTGAGGGCAGCGGAGGGCAGAATGACAGTGACCCGAGAGATTCCATGAGCCTCTCCAGTGAATCAGAAGATTCCCAGAAGGGGGCGCCGATGGCCAGGGCAAGGGGGGTCCCAGGGGGGACACACCAGAAGCAGGGGGCCAGCGGAGACTCCCAAAGCAGTAGCTGGAAATCAGGGCCAGCTTCCCCACCAGAGCATAGTGGGGGGGAAGAGTCCCATAGGTCAGAGTCAGCGTCTCCTCCGGCAAGCAGGGAGGAGGAGTCAGGCCCAGCCAGCGTCCCCAAAGAGGGGAGCAGCGACAGGAGCAGTATAACGGTCAGAAGGAAGGTGGCAGGCTGGGCGCGCGCGCCAAGTTCAAATGTACAGGCGCGCGGGACAGCAGAAAGCCCGGATTGGGAACCAGGTCCTAAAGCACGCCAGAGGGAGGGGGAAGACTCGGGGGACTCAGCGTCAGAAGAGTCTAGAAAGGGCAAAACCCCGGCAGACAGGCGGACCCAGAGGAGGAAAGAACAAAGGAAGAGGTGGAGCAAGGCTAGAGTCTTAAACTGGTGTCTGGGGGGAGGAGACTCAGACAGAGCTTCGGCGGTCTAGGGTTTAAGACGTAGAGCTGCGCGCCGTGGCTGTAAATGAGAAACTGAACTTCAATAAAGACTATTTTATATAACAACGGACTGGCGTTGGTCCTCTGTGAGCTGGGACCTGAGGCAGCTCTGACATATGTGAATCATATTGTATTGCGAAATTGATTTGTGGTGCTTCATAAAGAAGATAATAACACCATAGTTTTGATTACTATTAAGTTCATTCTCTAATTCGCCAACAACAACTGAGATTATGTAGGTGTGTCAATTTTATATCCTGATGAGTTGCTGTATAATGGTCAGTGCAAATTGAGTGGGGCTGAAATAAGTCCATATTTTCTGATTCTATAAAGCATGAACACCATGAGTGTAATTCATCCTTCACCAACCTGGTGCTCTCCAGATGTACTGAACTACAACTCCCATCAGCCCCTGTCAGCGTAACTTATACATAACTATGTTCTCTAGGGGTGTTAGGCAGCCTTTTCTTTCTGACTTTAATTTACACTACATTGTTTGTTTCATGCAGATCTACTTCCCCAACTTGCTTCCTCCCGATCCTATATCTTATTTCCTTCCTCCTCCTATGGCATTCTGGTCACTCCCCTTTCAAATACACTGGACTCAGCTATACAACTGCAAATAAAACATTTTAAGCCTGTTTTAAGTGCAATATACAATGTGACACTAGATGGTGATAGTGAGCCATATGGAAAACTCAATGTATTTTTAAAAACACAACAACAAAAAAGTATTTTCAGAATGTTTTTTGTATGTGTGTAGATTCCACTGGAAGCTCACTGGAAGGACAGATCGTGAAGCTGAGGCTCCAATACTTTGGCCACGTCATGAGAAGAGAAAACTCCCTGGAAAAGACCCTGATGTTGGGGAAGATTGAGGGCACAAGGAGAAGGGGACGACAGAGGACGAGATGGTTGGACAGTGTTCTCGAAGTTATGAACATGAATTTGACCAAACTGCGGGAGGCAGTGGAAGACAGGAGTGCCTGGTGTGCTCTGGTCCATGGGGTCACAAAGAGTCGGACACAACTAAACGACTAAACAACAACAACCGATTCCACCACTGTCTGTTGAACTTATATGAAGAAGAGCTGATCAAAGAGCCATGTCAAAAATATTCTACAGAGGTTTTCGCGGTTGAGGGAAATTTAAGAGTTAAGAGTTACAAAATGTTGAAGTAGCTGACTTACGGTAATCTCAACTGCAGTATACAAGGTTATTAACCCCTGATATCAGCCAGCTATTCCACCCTCCTATAATAATAAAAAAATGCCATAAAATGCTACTGTATATAGAAAGAAAGAGGTACCATAATTTGGCAATCCAGGAAGGGAACTGAAGAAGGATTGGGGTATATTGGGCTATGGAAGATGACAAGGAGCTGCTACCACCTGGGCAACTTAAAACACTGCTGCATATAATGCTCTCATTTCCCAAGTCTGAGGACAGCATAGTCAGAAACTAGGGGGATGTGAGATCAGAGGAGCTCTCTTTGACTGACTGCTGTTGCAGACACCGGCCTGGGCTGAGTCCCAGGGGAGGAGGTTTCTCCTCCAGGCAGGCCAGTCATTGCTCTACAACAAGACAGAAACTGACAAGAGATGGAGCATCTGTGCCTTACATTTGACAAGCATGGACAGCAAAGGGTGCCTTTGTTCATATAAGGTACTAGCGAGAAGGATGGGGACTGATCAGTCCAATGTGCTGCTTGTCAGCCTCTATAAAAAATTTCTACCTCTTGGCTGGTATAATTTTGTGCCAGTTCTACTCTGTGTGAATGGACCTGTGATTACTCTGAACTGGGACTGGCCCTCCTTGCCCATTTATTTATTAATTTATTTGCAAGGTGGAGAAATAATGCAATGATTTGTGTAGCAATATTATTTTGTTTTATTTACTGAATGTATATACCACCCTGTACTCGGAGGTCTTGGGGCAGTTCACAGAAAAGATCACAATATATAAAATAAAAATAAGAACCCAATAACATGCTGGGCTGTGTGAATTTTGCTCCAAGGAATCATGATGCATGCTTCCGTCATGCCCCCGTTGGTGTTTTCTTGTCCACATAGTTAAACTATGGAATTAGTTGCTACAAGACGTGGTGATGGAGGAGTGAAAGCCACCAACTTAGATGGCTTTAGATTAGACAAATTCATGGAGGATAAAGCTGTCAGTAGCTACTAGTTGCGATGGCTCTGTACCACTACCAGGATCAAGAGATAGCACACCTTCGAACACCAGTTACTGGGGAACATAGTAAGCGGGAGAGGGCCCATGTGTCCTGCTTGTGGGCATCTTATACACAGATGGTTGGCCATTGTGGAAAATAGGATGCTTCCTAGATAGTACTTTGGTCTGATCTAGCAAGGTTCTGATCTCTGAGAGTCCATTGTTGACTGCTTGCTATTGTTCTCTAGTCTCACTATACAGTATTGCAAACATCAGTCTCTTACACACCCATAGTCTTCAGCCTGCCACCAACATGGGCATCAACTTAACCCATTATTTTCCTTCTGGGGTGACCAGATGCTCTAACTTTAATCATAGCAGGCATCAGTATTCAGCATATTTGGGCAGTGGCCAGCGCCGACTGGTGCTTCCTTGGCCCCCCACCAGAGCGGATCTTTGGCTGCTTGCATATCTGATGGTAGCAACTGAGAAGCTGCCCTCCGTTCTGAATGTTGCCGACAGTTGTGATTATGATTGAATGCTGTCAACATTATGCACTTAACACTGTAATGCTGAAAGAATGAGGCAGATATAGCTGCACACAATATGAACATGAAATACTTCTTTCATAACAGGCTTGAAGAGGCATTGTCATTTTTCATTTAACTTAGGCCGCAGATGTCCTGTTCAGTGAAACAGCTCTAAACACCGGTTTTGTCTGGTGACTGTCATCTGATGATGTATCCAAATTGGATTCCTGGCTGTCTTTATTTCTCCGATCTTCTGATAAAAGATCAAAAGTAATATTTAAAAATTTGTATAACCACATCCGACTACAAAGTGATTCATGGCGAGCTCTTGTAAATCTATTGCCACTGAAACGGAATTGCATAACATTTTTTGGTCATCTCTTTTGAGGTGGGAATGAAAGAACAGATTGTTACCAATCTGGAAAGAGACGAATCTCTAACAATGCAGCTGTTGGCCAGCCCCAGATTAAGGAAACCAAAGCGAGGGCTGCCCCAAAGCAAAAGACAAGATGGTGCCCTCCCCTTCTTGCATGCCCCTCAAAATCTGCTCCAGAGAGTCTCCCACCCCTCCAGTGCTGATAGTTAAGGTGTTGGGGTGGGGTGGCTAGAAGAGATAGGAGGGGAAAAGGAAGCTCCGTCACATACACTGAAATCTTCTGGTCCCTGCAGAGCTACAGGCCACTGGGAGCAGGTGGTGCTGTGGTCTAAACCACTGAGCCTCTTGGGCTTGCCAATTGGAAGGTTGGCAGTTCAAATCCGCATGATGGGGTGAGCTCCCATTGCTCTGACCAGCTTCTGCCAACCTAGCAGTTTGAAAGCATATTAGTGCAAGTGGATAAATACATCGGTACCGCTGCGGCGGGAAGGTAAACAGCATTTCTGGGCGCTCTGGCTTTCGTCACAAGGTTCCGTTGCGCCCGAAGCAGTTTAGTCATGCTGGCCACATGACTCAGAAAGCTGTCTGTGGACAAACGCCGGCTCCCTCAGCCTGAAAAGTGAGATGACCGCCACACCCCATAGTTGCCTTTGACTGGGCTTAACCGTCCAGGGGTCCTTTACCTACCATTACCACAAAGTTGACCCTTTGTTTCCTGTGAACAAACTAGTTGATGTTGCAGGAAGGTGAGTTTTCTATCTGCATTGACCGAGGCTCACAAAACTGGATCACCCGCTCTTTTCATCTTTAAGCCATAAAAGGATATGAAGCGCACTCATTATTCTGGAACGGCTGACACCTCCCCTGACATTAAGCACAAAGGTTCTTCCTACTCCCAACAAATCAAAGACATCAGGGATTTCACCCCCCCCTCCCTGCAGCAGCTTTTCTTCTCACATCTGCTTTGTCTGCTAAGTTTCTCACTCTTTTCTCCACGCACACACGACACATGTGTCATTCCTTTGCCTCCCGCACCAGGGTTATTTTTGCTACTACAACAACTCAGGAATAAGGCAGGACAGAATGAGCAATAGGACTTGATTTAATTGGGGTGGGCAAAGGGTGACCAACCCCCTTAAATTTTGTGTTGCAGCTCTGTATCCCACAATACCTTGGAGCAACCTTTCTAAACCTGTGGGTCCCCAGATTTTGTTGAACTACAACTCCCACCACCCCTAGCTAGCAAGGCCAGAGCTCAGGGATGATGGGAGTTGTAGTCCAACAACATCTGGGGACCCACAGGTTTAGAAAGGTTGCTCCACAGGTTGAGAACTGCTGCCTTGGAGGGATACCACATCAGCGGCATTTGTGCTTGCTGCATAATTGTTGTCATCCTTGTTTTAGCTGATTGGCTGCATCAATCATTTTATTTATTATCTTATTATTGTTTCAATGTGAATATGGCAAATCATCCTGTGATCCTGATGGAGGAAGAGCTGATCTACTGATATAGTAAATAAATGACTACGTTTGGGGACTTTTGCTTTACTTCTCTGGGAGGGTAAGGAATAAAGAATGGTCACAACTCAAATACAGGTGTCCCTCCCCCATTTATGCAGGGGTTACATTTCGGCGCCCCCCAGCATATAAAATGGGGAGCACCATCTAAAAAGCCTCTAAAACACCCATTTCCCCCCTGCTCTCTACCTGCTGCTGCTGCTGCACACCTACACACCAGCTGTTAGTCAGGGAGGCTGAGCAGCCTAAGCAAAGCTCTGCTGCGCTTCCGATGTCTTCGGGGTTTCCTCTGCCCATACTGACATCCTCTTCATGCTCTGGGGAGGGTCTCCTCATGAGCCACAAGGACTCTCCAGCTCTTTCTCTCCATTTCCTAGTATGATTCTATTTATTTTCTGGTGCTGCAAGTATACACAGTCGTGCATGAGTCAATCGAACATGCGGAGGGAGGGGGATTGGCCTCTACCGCAAATCTAGGTTGGAGGATCCATATGTAGAAGGAAGCTTGTACATGCACAGATGATGCAGATGTGCAACTGAATCAGCCGGACGATGCATCTTCAGATGCAGGTGAAAATAAGCATCACAATCCAGGGCTACTGGTTGCTGCATGAGACTAATTGCATGTGACTAGGGCTGGATCGGGGTCAGGGACTTTAACATGCAAAATACATCAATTCAGTAGCATGGCTAGGTAATTTTAGACCCTGGATTTAAGGGTCTTATGGGGGAGGGGAGGGGGATGCTGTAGGCAGCCGTGTGTATTATTTCATTTGCAAAGCATACAAAATATATCTCTTCCCCACCTCCCACTGTGATTCCATGCTTTATACTACTGCTTCTGTATTCTCGATACGTTAGAGCAACAAACAAACAACAACAACAAGCAGTTTGCCAGCCTTGATTTCGATAAAAGGAATGAGCATGTGCAGTTTTGCATGTTAAACTCACTTCAATCATAGCCCCACCAGGACTGCAAGGATAAGATGGCGTTTACTTCTGCTGCCCTGATGCTCAACACATTTACGTGGGGATAAGCACTGCTTGGTTGTAGAAAAGGAGAATCTCCTTAGAGTGAAAATAATAAAAAATGAGCAAGTGCATGTGTGGACAGCTGCCCCCTGGCTATATGACATGTCTTTAAAAATAAGAAGAGGAAAGAAAGCATGCTGTAGCATCCCAGTAAAAATCCTGGAATGCCTGTTTGACACTGTAGTCTGTCACCTGTTGCTCTCTGGGTGATCATGGGGTGTGTGAGGGGCTGTAGGGCTCTGGTCATTGCCTCCCAAGGTCCATCTCTAGACACAGCACCATGTTCCTTTAAAAAACATGTATGGAGCTCGAGGTGGAGGACACGGGGCTTCTCTTTCTAGCTGGTCATTATGGTGATTTTGCTGGATGACATTTTTACTGCTGAAGCCTTTTTTGGCTGCCATTTTATAGAGTCTATTCTATAGATTTTTGCACAAATTTATTATTGTTATAGATTTGGGGAGACCATTAATAAATGGTAGGATGTTGATGATTTGGAATGTGAAGGGAGAAATACAAGCTGCAGAGGAATTCCTGAGCTCGCCTATGAATACAACCTGGCCAAGCTAGGGCCATTAAGAAAAAATACAGGGCCATTGAGAGCAATTGATAATGCAAGAGAACTGTCCTTCTTCCTTTGAACAGAGACTGGGGAGTTGGAAGGTTGGGTGTAAGGCAACAGAGAAAGAGAGTTTTAGCACTGTTTTGGGAAGAAGAAGGAAGAAGACTGGGATCCATCTTGGGCAGGTTGGCTGAAGGTTGGCTGAGAGAGATGCCTTGGACTGCAGGGCTGCACTGGACGCCCCCCATGCAGACTGAAGCTGTAAATAGGTGAATAAACCATATTTCTTAAAGCTATGGTAGTCAGTTCTCCAAAGGAACATAGACCTTGGGTGAGTGACTGGAAGCCTCTGGGATTTGCTATTGCTCGGCAGAGAGTGAGGTGGCACCCAACTTTTGTAACATTATAGTGTAATAATAATAATAATTTATTGATACCCCGCCCATCTGGCTGGGTTTCCCCAGCCACTCTGGGTAGCTTCCAACAAAATATTAAAATACAATAATTAATCAAATATTAAAAGCTTCCCTAAACAGGCTGCCTTCAGATGTCTTCTAAAAGTCAGATAGTTGTTAATTTCTGTGACATTTATGGGTTTATGTTATGTGTTATGTTTTTAAGGTTTACAAGTCACTTAGATTCCTTACATAATAATAAATAATAAATTATTAGTATCATAAAGATAATAATAATTGTTGTTGCCACTGTTGTTATTACATTATTGAAGATGTTTCCTCTCGCTTGTTTCTTTGCCGATCTTCCAATGGTTTTGTTGTTTTCGTTTTGCTTCTTTTGGCCTGGAATTTTAGAAGAACAGACAGCAAAATGAACTAGGCGAGGTTATGCACAGGGTCTTATTCAAGGATATGTTGGCACGAAGCCCAGCTATCTTCCATGGCTTGGCAACCGTCTCTGCTTTCACCGCATTGTTAAAAAGAGGCATTTGCCAGATAGGTAGGGAACGAAGGTTTGTGCACTTCAGCTGCACAACTACATTTGCCTTGACCCAAATAATGAATTGCTTCCAAACAGGTCAGAACTAATCAAAGGAAGGCTGCCGTGACATGTTAACATGCTCATTTAGTAGAGAGAAACTGTCAGCTGTTTAATGGTTTTATGCTTCTAACAGAGATCAGGAAATAGAATTTGTTACACTCCTAATTTTATCCATTTTCATTAGCCAGGTAGCGATTTTTCTCCCCTTCTCCCCTTATACATTTCTCCCACCCAGTGTTTTTAAGTGGACCAGCATGTGACTCACCCCCTTGCTGTGTTTCCCCAGCATTATCTCTGTGTAAGCCTAGAAATATGTTTCAAATAAAACATAAGCAATAGGCACACAAGCTCAGCTCTGGAAAGGGAATTGTATTTTTATGTGGGGCTTGGTTGCCCTTCTTTCTGTAGCTGTGGTGCTTCACCATAGCAGCAACTGAGAGAAAGAATTTATGTCTTGTGGAAATAATAATGGTGTTGCATAGGAGAGGGCCTCTTACCACAGCATTCTTCTCTGAGGCAAAAACCCCTCACTTGCCGGTTGGGACACCACAGCCACATGGATGCCATGCGGATCCCTTGGAGCCACTATTAGCACGTTATTGAAAGGTTTCTTTGTTTTATCAATGCACCGACTATCCCTTGTCCTTGTCGCTCCTCCCCATCCTGCCTGTTTACCTCCCCTCTTCCCACTCTCTATTTACATATACATAGGAGCACATGTGCATAATTTTTTTTTAAAGGGAGGGGAGGAGAGAAAGGAGAGCAAACAATGCATATAAATGAATTGTGTGTGATATGGCAAGCTCCTGAAATGCACACCATTTGCTTCCTCCTCTGACATGGTAATTGTGGAGAGATCCAAGAGCCCACCTATTCAAATATTCCAAATCTGAGCTTTTGTGATATGGACACCCCACCTGAAAATATGCTTCCAGATGGGGGTTTTATATCACAAACAGCCATTCTGTTTTATCAGTCCTGGATGTTGTCATTTCGCCATTTGCCGCTCATCATCAGCGGGCGCAGCTTGAATGCACCCAGGCTGTGTTTTATTTTGTTCCTCCCCTTCACCACCGCCCCCCCACCCTCCAGTACCTTTTTACCATTCTGGGCATACATGCAAGTATTTAAAACATGCTTGCGCATTTTCAAAAACACACGCATGCACCAGAAATACACAATAAGGCAGAACCCACCATTACCAGTACTTAGGTATTACATTTCACAATATGCAAAAAATAAATAAATGGGGGTTTGTGCTTGGGCTGGGTGGGAGCAAGATATGTTTTCATTATTATTTTTTAATACTGGGGTTTTGCACAAAAGGGGCATTGAGGTATGTAGACACACTGATTAATTTTACGTGGGTGGGACTGGGAGGAGAGTGGCAATATATTAAAAAAACTTAAGGGTACCCACCAGCACCCCCATACCCATTAGCTGCACAACCATGCATTCTTTCCCCTGCCCCAAATGCTGCTGCAATGACGTGCGAACATGAGGCTAAAAAGGTGCAACTCCTTTCTACATAATTGTTGTTGAGTCCCATGTGGTGCCATCACCCTATGTAGCCGAACCAGTCATGCTACCCTAAAAGTGCCTCTGATGGCTGGATGCATGGAAAAAGCAACTTCCTTTCCATGCTGGATGCCCCTTCGCTCAAAGTAGAAAGCCAAATGTGTACAGGCAAAGCTGGTCACATAATGATCTTTGTTAACTATGTGAACTAGAAAGGAGCAATATAGGCTTGTATATTCTGTAGACATCTGAAGACAGCCCTGTACAGTGGTACCTCAGGTTACAGACGCTTCAGGTTACAGACTCCGCTAACCCAGAAATATTACCTCTGGTTAAGAACTTTGCTTCAGGATGAGAACAGAAATCGCGTGGCGGCAGCAGCAGGAGGCCCCATTAGCTAAAGTCGTGCTTCAGGTTAAGAACAGTTTCAGGTTAAGTACGGAGCTCCGGAACTAATTAAGTACTTAACCTGAGGTACCACTGTATTGGGAAGCTTTTAATGTCTGATGTTTTGTTGTGTTTTTATATTCTCTTGGAAACTATCCAAAGTGGCTGGGGCAACCCAGTCATATGGGCAGGGTAAAAGTAAGTACAGTGATACCTCGAGTTACAGACGCTTCAGGTTACAGACTCCGCTAACCCAGAAATAGTACCTCTGGTTAAGAACTTTGCTTCAGGATGAGAACAGAAATCGCGTGGTGGTGGCGGCGGGAGGCCCCATTAGCTGAAGTGGTACCTCAGGTTAAGAACAGTTTCAGGATAAGAATGGACCTCCAGAACGAATTAAGTTCTTAACCCGAGGTACCACTGTGGTAGTAGTAGTAGTAGTAGTTGTTGTTTTTGTTGTACACACTCCAGCCCAGCCTCTCTGCACTGGTGGAGGAAGAGGAGTGCGGGGAGAGCGCACCGCCCCCAGCAGCGCTATCCGCGGTAGGGTGCCATCGCTGCTGCCCCCCCCCCGCCTGCGCTGGTTGCCACACACCTGCAGGCGGTGTGCCCCACCCCCAGGACAAGCGCCCAGCCTCTGCGGGTGGTGTGCCCTACCCCGGGACACAGACCAGCTCCGCCCCCCGCCTGCTCTCCGCCCCCTCCCCCGCACCCCGGTGCTGGAGCATGAAGCTCCGCCACTGCCTCTCTGCACTCTGGGACTAGATGCTCTGAAACAGCCCATCTTATTTCCTACATTAGAGCCAGGTGGCTGTTCTCTAAGGCCATTCTTATGAATGAATTGCCACAGGGCAATTTCTCCCCCATTATTAAATCCAGGGTTTTGTGTTGTTGTTGTTGGTTTTTTTTGCAATAAGTGTGCATTTGTTATTACTCATTCGTTCAACACAGTCCACAGGTTGCACTTCTCTTAGGTGGATATAACATTTCCCAAAAGCTAAATGGTTTGTTCTGAGGAAAATATTACCTCTTCCTTTCATTCATATTGTACCTGCTGTGTGAAATGGGGTTGTAGGAATGCCACGGGTGCTGACTGGCTAGTCCTTCTGTTTTTAGTTTAATTGTAATTTTCTTCCATAACCACTGAAGCAGCAAATAAAGAAATTCTTGGAGGCCATGCACTCTTTGTTTCTTTTGCTAGAGCACATATGAAGCTATGTTTTAAAGAAATGGGTGTGTGCGTGTTTAATTATTGTGTATTTTAATAATGTTATGTAATTGGCTTTTATATTTCATAAACAACTTAGAAGCCTATTTTGGCATTTGACGGTATATAAATTTAACAGCAACAATAATTCCCTTGATCCCTTGACCTGTTTTAATCACTGTGTTTTAATGGGATTGTTTTACTGCATATTTTAACTATGGACATTTATGTTTTAATGTTGCAAGTTGATTATTTTATTGTGTATTTTAATTATGATGTATTTAAATAATGTTGTTTAATTGGTTGTTATATTTTGTAAACTGCTTAGAAATCTATTTGGGCATTTAATGGTCTATATACTAAACAACTACTTCTACTACTACTACTAATGTGAGGATTTCCCTCTGTTCCATCCAGTCTCTGAATCTTTTCAACGTAGCTGAGACATTGCACTAATATTGCTTGACTGGATTGAGGTTTTAAAGTGTTCCAGTGGGGGCCATTTTGTCTGATTGCACAGAAAGACCCCAAGAATAGGACTTGGATGGTCTTATTTTCTGAGATACAGATGTTACAATGCTGTAACTTCACTGAGTGCCTAACATTGCACTCAGTTACGTTTCTCTCTCTCTCTCTCTCTCTCTCTCTCTCTCTCTCTCTCTCTCTCTCCCCCCCCCTTCCTGGGCATTTTAGGTCAGGTGACCAGAGGGAACAATTTGCTTGAGACTGCCTGCCAAATTGCTCAATATCAGTGCATTCACAGTGTCCTTAAAAACCTGCTTCAATGCAGGAAGGGTAATTCAGCCTCGAGTATAACTAGTTCATGTCAACCTGATCTCAAAGCAATGACAAGAGCCAGACCCGTGTCCAGTCTCAAAGGAGCTAAGCAGACTCACACCTTCCCAATAAGGCGACCATAAGCAAAACACAGAGGTGGCTTCAGAAGTTCAAAAGCATCTAATTCCTAATCCTCGGAGACAAAATAAGTGACTTCCTATAATATTATTGGCACTGGTTTTTTTAAGGAACTGATCCAGACTAAAGAGCATCGAGGACTTTCTGTGCAATGGGGCATAGGAGCTCTAAAAAAGACAAGGGAAAGGGAGGAGTGGGCAGAATAACATGCAATGGGGAATATACAAATTCAGATGTCAAACACTGTGTCCTCTGCTAGGGAAGCCCCAAGACTGAAGCTGGTGGAAAACACCATATTCGTTGCCAGGCAACAGTCATGTTTCTGATTACGAGGGAATTGGGGGAGAAATGGGAGGTAGGTGTTGTCTGGGAAGGAAGCGGGAATTTGGTTTGGATGAGAGGCAGTACTTAAGGGCTTGAGGCAGCAAGGACAGGGCGGATTCCCTAGGAGTTCAGTTGAGGTCCTGGAAGGTGAGTGGGGAGGAGGCGGAGGAAAGATGGGAGCTGTTTATTTTATTTATTTGGTCATTCACTCATGAAGGCTAGCAGCATCAACCCCGCCATGTGTGAATTCCTTGCAGACAACCGCAGTGCCTGGAGGCAGATAGTCAGGTTGCGCAGAGACCAGAGGAGGAATGACTGCTGGGAGAAGCACAAAGAGAAGAAGTGTCGTGGTGCATCTACAGCAGCACAACTGGACGCCTTCATCTGCCCCACCTGCAACAAAACATGTCTCTCCCATATTGGTCTCTACGGCCACAGCAGGTGCTGCAACCTTCTGACAGTTTGACGTCACTCCCATAAGCACACTCCTGCATTGTCTCCCGAGACAGACAGGTGGCAACCAAACCAACCATTCTCTCTCTGCTTTTTCTCAGTAAAAACTGTGCCCAAAGCAGCTCATGAAAAAACACGAACTTATTAAAATATAACATTTGTATCGGGGTCATTCTGTGTTGGCTTGGCCGGCCCTGCAGATTGTTTTTATCTGAGGCTCTGCCAATACATTTTTTTTAGCATTCAGAGTAACCACTACCTTGTTGTTGTTTAGTTGTGTCCGACTCTTTGTGACCTCATGGACCAGAGCACGCCAGGCACTCCTGTCTTCCACTGCCTCCCGCAGTTTGGTCAAACTCATGCTGGTAGCTTTGAGAACACTGTCCAGCCAACTCGTCCTCTGTCGTCCCCTTCTCCTTGTGCTCTCAATCTTTCCCAACATCATCAAATCACATACTGTATTGAAAAGCCCCACAGAATTCATGCTGCTCTTAAGCCATTCTTGTGACCGCAATGAAAAATAAAAATGGACCATTACCACCTGTTCTTGACCTAGAAAGCTCAGATTTTTAAAAAATGACATACAGTAATGGAGAATAGAGTCTAGATAATGCCTTCCCTATGAAACCTGCTGCCAGGGCTGCTTTGTGGTAATGCCAGGCTTAAGAAGGTGCCACGTTCAGTGAGTCTTGTGTGCCAATCCCTTGTATAGACGATACAACCTGCAAAGGCTGGCATGTGTGATGGGCCCTGCTAGGATTAGATAAGTGTTCTCTAAATGCCTGAGTACACACCCCTGAGTTAAAATAAGAGGCATCCTGTCACTCTTACACAAAAATTGGTTTACTTATGAAATGCATAAGAATAGTTCACTTTCGGGGCCCAGCCAAGTCAGAGTCTATGGCATGGTCCAAACAGACTGTGGTTCAGCTCTGAAGCAGGCAGGAGATGATCAAGAGGTCTGGCATAAGATGAGCAGAAGCCAGGCAGGATAAGAGAAGTCTATTTAGCATGGGTGTAGGCCAAGGGAGGGGCAGTTGACCCCCCCCCAACAATAAAAATAAATAAAATTACATAGCTATCTAAGGTTCTGCCTCCCTAACAAAAGGCCTGCTCCCCCCTAACAAAAATCCTGGCTACACCCTTGCTAGTATTTAGCACCTTTGCGCTCAAACAGAGGAAGCAAACTTTGCAGAGTTTGTATATAAATGGCTAGGGAGGTTCTTATTGGCTCCCCAGTGTGGTGTAGTGGTTAAGAGCAGTAGTCTCGTAATCTGGTGAACCAGGTTCGTGTCTCCACTGCTTCACATGCAGCTGCTGGGTGACCTTGGGCTAGTCACACTTCTCTGAAGTCTCTCAGCTTCACTCACCTCACAGAGTGTTTGTTGTGGGGGAGGAAGGGAAAGGAGAATGTTAGCCACTTTGAGACTCCTTCGGGCGGTGATAAAGCGGGATATCAAATCCAAATCTTCTTCTTCTTCCCCAGGTCAGCTGGCATCTTCTGAGCTAACTGACTGCCAAGCCTCAAAGAAGCCCACTCCATGTCTCTGTACTGCTGTTATGAAGATGCTCCTTGAAATGAAGGAGACAAGCCCAGAGAAATAGCTCATGCAGAGATATGATGGGCACTCTCCTCTGAGGACATGTAACTCTACATTGAGAGTTATGAACAAATCTATTCACAGCTGATGCAGTTACCCCACAGAGGTTGACGCTGATTAGGATGCAAGGCCAGACCATCGCATCTCAGAGAGACACAGCAGACATCCTTCTGGACTTATATTGAATGAATTTACCTATCACAGTGCACAGTTTGGGAGTGACTTGATTAGAGGCACCTAAACCAGTGCACCAGAGACTCTTCTTCCCCCTTGCACCCTGTGCAAAATCAGACCCATGCTCAACCGTGTGTTCAGTACAGACGCAGAGCAGCTATGGTCACTGCTGAAAAGCTAAAAAGAGCTTCCAGGCAGGAGCATAAGACAGTGGTACCTCGGGTTGCAAACGCTTCAGGTTACATACGCTTCAGGTTACAGACTCAGAAATAGTGCTTCAGGATAAGAACAGAACTCTTGTTCCGGCAGCGCAGCAGCAGCAAGAGGCCCCATTAGCTAAAGTGGTGCTTCAGGTTAAGAATAGTTTCAGGTTAAGAACAGACGTCCGGAACGAATTAAGTACTTGACCCAAGGTACCACTGTACAGGTTGCAGAAGGCAAAGCAATAGAAAACCTCTGAAGGGCCTTTGTTTGTATTTATCATCAGATTCTGCTCTCTGTGGGCAGACCAGGAAGCTGCGTCCTGCCCTAAGAAGCCTTCCTATGCCTTTTGCTCTCTCCCCGCCACAAACATCTCTAGTCATCTGTGCCTCCATTTTATCAAGTTGCCGGGTAACTGCATCACAAATGCATTGCCAATGCACAGGAGGTTTTCTACAGAGAGGGATGACAGACTGCTATTTTTAAAAAAGTTCCACATGTTGGTATCCTCAGGGAGATAAATATTTCAGCTCCTTTTAGCAGACTGCTAGGAGGAAAGCCTGCAGGCTTATATATACCCTAATATCCTCTTGTATGGCATGAACTTCCTCCATTGCTGCATTACCTCGCTGTGCCAAAATGCTGATTGCATTTGGAAAGGATATTACCATGTCCAGTTTATTTTTTCACTTTTTTTTTTTTTACTGCAGGCCTCTAGCGCTATTTCCTGCAGTATGGGGGTGGGGTAGGGAAAGTTAGCCCCAAATTCTGAATGTTTGCCAGCCAAACCAAATCTTGTTACTGTTTACAGTAAAACAGCTGTTCTCAGCTTCCCCTACTCCCCGCTCTCTTTCTGCCTGTGATACAGCGATACAGGAGTGCTTCCATACTTAATATTGCATCGTCATAGTAACCACAGAACTGAAATCAGAAGCAGACAGTCTCCTACATTGCACCTTGCACATACAGTGCCTTTGACTGCTAAAATAGCTCACACTTTTGATTCTCCCTCGCCATTCTTGCAGCCTAACTGGACACTTGAAAGGCAAGCAGCTCCAAAATCAAGGCAAAGAAAAGGGAGAAGAACAATAATATACTGTACGATCTGAGATGGTTCGCAGAATATGGATCAGAATGAAAAAATAAGGGAAATACTGGACAAATCCCTCCTCGATATTCTGTTGTATTTTCAGAAGTGCAGGAAAGGCTTATAAATATGCATGAAAAGACATGTCTAGCATGAGACATTTGGTCATTTTTATCTGGCTTGCCTGATTGGCTCTGTAATATGTTTGTGATCCTCCAAACACCACCAGCAGCAGAAAGCATTTCTAGAGCTGTCTCTAGGTGCAGTGTGCAGGTGTACAAGGCTGGCACACTCGAGTAGTGCATGGAGCTGACTCGTAGAGTGGGGAGCAGTGCACTTCCCTCCACAACTAGGCTGCTTCCACTGCACTGGCAGGTGTGCAGGATCTTTGCCTCCAGGCTGATAATTCCAAGACAGACACTTCCCTGCTTTCCCTACAAGCAGCTATGAACTGGTTTTTCCTCCAGTCTTGAATGCACAGGCTGCCCTCAAGGAAAGTCACACCAGGAAGCTCAGGAGAGATTGAGCTTGGAGAGGCACACAAAAATTCCTTGGCAAAGGTGGTCAAAGGCCTAGTGGCTGTTGATTTTACCGCTGGATTGTTTAAGAAGGCATGTAACTGGTGGTGTGTTAGCCAAGGTATTTGGGTGTCCCCTAGTTTGTCTTGCATTTCTTCTGTTGGTATGGGTTTGTTGGTTTTGTAGAAGTCTTTTAGACAATGTAAACCTTTGGCTTGCCAGATTTTTATCTGGAGGTTTTGTGCTGCGTGTTGGAATTGTGGGTGACAGGCCAGCAGGGTTAGTGGGCAGGGGGATAGTGTTATGTACTGAAGTTCTCACCCTGGGCAAGCAGGGGGATACTGTAGATAGTTTTCACTCAGGTCCACATATGCAAATAAGGGATTGAAAGTGATGTTCAGTGATTGGATAGTTACAGAAAATGGTTACTGTTGCGTTCTAGTGGAGCTCTATATAAGCAGGCTGGCTGAACCCTTCAGTTCAGTTCTGTTCTGGCCTGTGAATAAACAAGAGCTGTTTGAAGAATCGCTGTGTCGTCTGATATGTTCACCCACAACTTAACAGATAGCTTGCCTACCTTTCCCTTCCATGCTTTAAAATGATGCATTTTAACTGAATGAGTAAATGAATGTGATACACCTGCATCAGAGACCTTGTAACAACCTGTGTTCACCCTGAGAAATTACTTTATTAGTATTATGTCAGCATTTTCGAGTCGGCTCCTGCAGCATCACACATTCTTTGAAGAAAAATGTTTAGGAGTTAAAAGCAAAAACTGTGAAACACTTCGTTCTCATGCCTGGGAAGAAGCCCATTTGGGGGTGGGGGTATGCTGTTTACAAGGTGATGCCAGGGACTGTCAGATGATCCCATCAAATGCATGTCAAAGCTGTTTTGCTCCAATAATGCTTAAACAGGTTCCTACTCTGTGGCACTGAACCAAAATGGCCTTGTAAGAGTTGAAGTGCCTCAGATCAACCAGGCAACAAACACAGGAGGGAGTGGGTAGGGGAAGGGAGCAAAATCAGAAGAAACAAAGGAACTTGTAAGATCCAGATGTATCCAGGAAATCTTCATAAATTCTCCCCCCCCATTTTTTTAATTGATTTTCCAAATTTATAACAAGCATCAAAAAAGAAAAAAGAAAACAAACAAACATAGATCCTAACTGTAATAGTTCCATTTTTGTTAACATTGTTGGGTGACTTCCTCGAATCCCCCTGGCTGAATTTCTATGTATATCATTGTAACGGTTTTCCAAAACTACTTTCACATAAAATTTACTTAGTCAATTAACATCTTTCTTTCTTTTCATTTTAACTTTAAACATATTGTTCTATGACATCACATATTTAAATCCTAGGCCAATCTGGTACTTGCAAGCATTTCTAGTTAAATTATTTTAGCATATTTAGCTAAATAATCTTTAAATTTCTTCCATTCCTCCTGGTACTCCTCCTCCTTCTGGTCATGGACTCTTCCTGTCAGGTCGGCTAGCTCCCAAAAGTCCATCAGCTTCATCTGCCATTCCTCCACTGTTGGCACTTCTAGTGTTTTCCAATTTTTAGCCAGCAAAATCCTAGCAGCAATTGTGGCATACAAAAACATCTTCCTTGGGCAATTCCAAACCTATTATTCCAAGAAGAAAGGCCTCTGGTTTCTTAATAAATGTATATTTCAACATTTTTTTCAATTCATTATAAATCTTCTCCCTGAAGTCTTTCACCTTGGGGCAGGTCCACCACATATGATAAAAGGTACCTTCTTTTTCTTTACATTTCCAACATAGATTATCACTCTTGTGATAAATCTTTGCTAGTTTTACAGGGGTTAAGTACCATCTATACATCATTTTCATAATATCTGGAAATCTTCATAAATTCAGATACAAAGGAGAATGGAACAATTCCAGCAAGTCGATTCCATACATGGAATAAGAACTTATTTTTGCAAAATGCATAGCAAATACCAGAGTCCTTGTTTTGTTTTCTGCCTGTGGTTCGCACATGACTAAGGAGTATTCCTGCCTTCACGCTGTAAGCAATTTGCTACAATAATGCACCTCAATCATAGAATCATAGAATCATAGAGTTGGAAGAGACCACAAGGGCCATCGAGTCCAACCCCCTGCCAAGCAGGAAACACCATCAGAGCACTTCTGACATATGGTTGTCAAGCCTCTGCTTAAAGACCTCCAAAGAAGGAGACTCCACCACACTCCTTGGCAGCAAATTCCACTGTCGAACAGCTCTTACTGTCAGGAAGTTCTTCCTAATGTTTAGCTGGAATCTTCTTTCTTGTAGTTTGGATCCATTGCTCCGTGTCCGCTTCTCTGGAGCAGCAGAAAACAGCCTTTCTCCCTCCTCTATGTGACATCCTTTTATATATTTGAACATGGCTATCATATCATATCACCCCTTAACCTCCTCTTCTCCAGGCTAAACATGCCCAGCTCCCTTAGCCGTTCCTCATAAGGCATCATTTCCAGGCCTTTGACCATTTTGGTTGCCCTCCTCTGGACACGTTCCAGTTTGTCAGTGTCCTTCTTGAACTGTGGTGCCCAGAACTGGACACAGTACTCCAGGTGAGGTCTGACCAGAGCAGAATACAGTGGCACTATTACTTCCCTTGATCTAGATCATTATTTCCTTAACTTCAAAACCTTACTAGGAATCTGTGACACAATCGTGGACTTTTGAGCAATCACCCAGATTTATTTTCACAGATGTTGCACAGAGGTTATGCAATGCCGCCATCAAGTGCTTGTTATCGTCCTGCCGAGTTTTTTTGTTTTTTGTATTAGAAGAGTTATTCTAATTAATGCAGATGGAGTCCAGAGAGAAAATAAACAGATAATACCTTGATGAGAGAATTTTAACAAAATAGAGTATACTTTGAGGAGAAAAAAACAGAGAGGTCTTGTATTTTATAGCATGTCTTGTACAGAGAGCAGGGAGAGCAGGGAGACATAGGTGCAGATACAGAGGAAAGGCACCTTCTGAATAACACAGCCAATCAGAGCTCAAGTTCTCAGCAAGCATCATGCCACTGACTAGTTCCTAGGCAACACCTACACACACACAGACAGGCACACATGGTTGGCTGATTAACTGTCAGTAGAATTAACCCAAAGGTTACTGACCAAATGATCCCTGCTGTACTACTTCCAACGTTTTGTCACTTTTCTTACTGCCGAAGTCTAAATTTGGATTCTTTTGGAAATGGATTTGCTACAGAAGAACACTATGTTAGTGTTTCTGTTTCTTGTGATGCACCCACTTTCTTTGTGGTGGGTTATGAAGGTGCCTCTTATCACACAAAGCTCATATACAAATGTGTGAGAGAGCTGCACAAAAGTGAAATGGTGCTGTAACGCCCTTTAATTCTGCTTTTCTGCATGTTGGATAAAACATATTCTAGCTCTCTCACTCACATGTATATAGAGCGCATGGGAAGAAAGAAAATAGTTTTAAAGCAATACTTTTCCCTGCTCACAAAAACAGCTAGAATAGCAAGCCAGCGACCACCTGGGAAAGGTTTCAGTCACTGTGAACAACACACTGTAATTGTCGACATGCCATTGCCTTTTTAGCCTATCTTTTTCCTTCTCCTTTTGTTCTCTCCTGAGCTGCAACGAGAGAATATTTATGGGAACATTTCAAAGTCCATGTTTATCTCACTATCTCCTTTCCAGGTGAGTGGAGCAAAACAAGTTCACCCTAGCTGATTTTTATTCAAAATTGTCGCCAAACTCTTAAAAGAATAGAAAAAATATATAATAGAAGGAGAGTCCCCCACCCTGTTTTTTTGGAATAGTTTTTGAATAATCAGGAAATTCCAGTGAGACAGATTGTATAGAGCAGGCCAGGATTACCATGGCAACCGTAAGCAAGAGCCCAGAGAGTCAGGTAACAAAATTACAGTTGACTACAAGCAGCTTCACAAAATCTGGGCTGATTTTTTTTTTTAACCTTTGCAGTTGTGAAGAAATATCTCCTTTGACTCAATATAGTGGCATGAAGAGGACACTTTGACAGTGATGCATCCGTTTGTGGTACAGAGATAGATTTCTAAATTACTGCAGTTAGTCTTAATCTTCATATATCAAATAGGAGTCTCCAGTAAAAAAAAAATGCAGCTGTTTCATACCCTTGAATATTATTATTTTGAATTTAACTAAAGGGGCAAGCCTATGGCAAGATCTGCCAGGATGAGTTTAGGATGCAGCGGATCTCTGGCTCATCCTGCAGATTCCTGGCTCAACCAGTGTCTTGAATTCCTATACCAATAATATAGAAAATTTTGCCGCTTTGTAACTAAGCTAGGTTTTACTGCCTGTGCAATTTTTCTGACTGATGTATGGAAAAGCACATGAACCTGGCCTTTGATGGGCTTGTAAGTAAACAAATATGTGATCTCCTTTCTATGTCCCCCCGCCCCCCGCAACACTGGCAACCTAGAAAAGAACACCATTTTAAAGGCTTATTTCCCCTCTGCCGGGTTTAGGCAGAGCAGTAGCCCCACTGCTGAATGGGGTTTGGATCTGGTGTAACTCTATACTGGATTAATTTATTTACACCAACTTGATTTACACAAGCTTCCTGTGCATACAATTGCTCCTTAAAACAAATTTCAAGTAATACACAGTATAACCTGCACATGCATGAAGTCTCTCTCCCCATGTGTACGTCCATTCTAGTTTCAGTTATTTGAAGCTATTGCATTTCAATTTTCCATTCTCCTTTTTGATTTATCACCAAACATTTTTTTTCCCAGCAGTACTTTTATACTGAAAATAAGAAATTTTAAGGGACTTGTTAAAAAGCAATTGAAAAGGAACTTGGCAGTCGTATAAACACATACCTAATAAATTGAGGTAAAAGTTGCAGTAGCTTGGGCATAAAGTGGTTACTGGATGCTCATAGCTTGCATGTATTTAACAGGCAAAAGCTCTCCTTTACACAGAAGCACACCAGTCAGAAATGCTCTGTTCATCTTTATTTTGCTCTCAGGATCAGTTCCCCAAATCTCAGATGTAATGTACTGTATATGGAACAGTCCTCAGTTTCAAGGTTTGAAAGACGTCTGGCAAAACAGATGCCGAAATTACTTCTTTATGTGTGTTCATCATGGCATAGACAGATTTTTTTAAAATATAGCTATATATATATTAGATAGTACCACTAAAAACCTGGTCTTGATTAGTGAAGGCCTAGTGTGGAATGATCCCCTTATTATTTGCAATTTGCTCACTTGAGCTAGGAATCCAACATTGTAAACTCAGATGAACACTCTCTACTGATACGAGATTTTTAAGTACCGTATATTTGAATTTAAACTATCTTTTCAGTTGAACTGCCCAAAGGGGACAGTCTTCGTTTCCCCTGCACAGCCCCTGAAATGTTAAAAGGATTGTGTGGTGCCGTTTTCTAGAACTCATGAACATCCATTAAGATGAATTTTGGAGGATTCAGGGCAGGTAGAAAACTCTGATATTTACAAATGGCCGATTCAGCATACCAGTACCGTTATACTCTTGTTGAAATCCTATCAGTAGCCCGTCTCTGTTTAGAGACAGAGGCAGCAAAAGCGGTGATGGCCAACATTGCTATATCAAGGGGTCCAAGATCGCTTCCAAAATGTTTGCTATATTGCAGGTGGAATTCAATCTCATGCCAGTCAATTCCGGTTACACAAAGTTGAATTGGGGCTTCTGCACAACATAACCGCTTTCAAAAAATAAAAATGGATTTTTTTGCGGTAATAAAAGTGGCAAGGGAAATGCACTGGGAAGTATGGAGCAACAAATGCTTGATGTGTTTTTGCACAACCTCGGAGTGAATCCTCAGCGGGTGCCACAAAACCTCCAGGCACACTTTCCCCACGCAAATCAGGATGAACACTGAATAAGCATGTCGTATGGAAGCGACTCAAGTGCTGAGATTTAAACCTCGTACAGCTGGCAATTAAAAGGCATTGCTCAAGAAACGCCCCGTTTCCTTCTGCACACGCTCACAGAAAGCCAAGCCCAAAGAGGCAAGCTTGCATGTCGAGTTAATTTTGCTGGAGTGGCGCCTCAAGCGCCTTCCAAGTGCACTTCCTTCCTGCAATTCATGGGTTAATCTTTTCGAAAAGAGCATTTTTCATTTTACCATCTCAGGAAGGAGGAAAAGGAGGAAGGAGAAGAGAGAGGGGGGGGTGGGGGAGGACTGGCGAAGGGAAGA
The DNA here is from genome assembly GCF_964188315.1 of Podarcis muralis. Lineage (NCBI taxonomy): Eukaryota > Metazoa > Chordata > Lepidosauria > Squamata > Lacertidae > Podarcis > Podarcis muralis. The sequence goes on from NC_135655.1 coordinate 30,012,839, forward strand.
GAGAAAAACCCTGCAGAGCCGAGAGGCTGCAGATCACAGGGCCATTCTGATAGCCTCCCGTTGCCACGGCAACGGCAACGGCATTTATCAGTTCCTTATGAGAGCAGGCACAGCAAATCTGCATTGCACATGGCAGCCTTCCAGCCTTTCAAATGAAAGAGCACTTTGAACCGCTGCCAAGTGGGGAAGGAGCGGGGCTGTCAGGCCTGCTTAATGCCGGCGCGTTGAACTGGGGAGCCTCTCATCTTCCCAGAATCCTTCAGGGCTGCGGTGGGCAGCCTGCCAAGCCCTTAGCGGAAGCGAGCGGGGAGAGCAGCCAGGCCTCAGCCAGGCCCATTCACTGCGGAAGGGTGCTCAGAAATTTCCCACATGTGCCATGCCACAAAGGCAGACTGCACAATGGAAGCCAGAAACGCCACCACCTTCCTTCTTTCCCTCACTGCTGCTGGGGGGACACACTAGCAAATGACCTCTTAGTAGCTGCCTGCACAGTGTGGCTTGGTGTGTGTGTGTGCGCGTGTGCGTGTGTGTGTGTGTGTAGAGCAGGTCCGGCCCAAGACATTTTGGCACCTAAGTCAAACCACCAAATAGTGGCCACCCCACAGAAGGGGTGCATGAAGATTGACATGAGTAACAAACAAGAAATAAAGATTTACATGGGGATATGCTGCCCCCGTGGATCCTGCTGCCTGAGGCAGTTGCCTCACCTGGCCTCATGGGTGGGCCAGTTGTCACGTAGAGAATCTGCATGGTGAATGCTAAGCATGTCTGGAAGGCAGGCCCTGTAATTGGGGGGACGGGTGGTTGTGGAAGTTCAGCGCCAACACACTCGCAAGCCCTGAAGCTAGGCATTCGATGGAAGCAGCTCCAGTGTGCTTCACCAGGACTAGAAGCTTGGAAGGAGAGGGGAATGATGTTCTCTGCTTTCTCAAGGGGGTGTTGTTATACATATGGCCTGGTGGTGTGACTGCAAATTAGCCGGGGGGGAAAGAAAGCCCGTCTAAAATTTCACCTCGCATTTCACAATCTTGCTAGATTGCCCGAGATAGGCCGCTATTCTTGCAGCCCCAGCGCTGCCCGCTTCCGCAAGGTGAAGATAACAGCACTGGTGGTTGGACGAGATCGTTGTAAGAATTCAAATTACAGCACAATCCTGAATGTATCTCCTAAGAAACAAATCCCATTGGGTTCAGTTGGCGTTTCTCCTAGGTAAGCATGTGTGGAAGGTAGTTTGTGTTTATTGCCTACCTTTCCACTCTCATATCTTTGATGTGCCTTACATCGCAGTCAAAACAGTTCCATAATTCGATTACACTGCAGCCAGAAGAATAAAGCTCAACAATAGCAAAATCGACAGCAACCTGAAGATCCAAATTCCCATCAAAGGTGCAATCCTTAGGCAGTAATCCTATATATGCCTACTTGGCAGTAAGTCCTTTTGAACAGAGTGCATCTATGTTCTGAGTAAACCAAGGATTGGGCTGTAAAGAGTGTGGATGTCTCAGGCAAGCATATTCTACCACTGAGGTGCCACAATAGGAGATACCCTGCAGCAGCTGCTCATCTGACTTCTGATGTCGGGGGCATCTAGAATAGGGACTCAAACAATGACTGCCAGCAAACGGGAATACTCCTTCAAGAGAATGCATGTCAACAGTTTTGAGCATGCTTTACGCACTCAATAAATGCTTAGCATTATTCATGTGCAAAACTCTCGACTGCGCTTGCATGGTGGAACATGTCTCTAAATGCATGCTAGGCATGTTCTGTGATTGGGGAAGAGTGTACAAGATAGGGAAGCACAGCAATGAGACTGAGCAATGAAAGATTTCCATGAATGGAAATCCATTACATGCATTAAATCACTCTTCCCCACCATCAATTCCCTGCCAGCCCCCAGCCAGCATAGTTAATAGTTGGGGTAATGGGTGTTTTGGTTGAAAACATCTGGAGGGCACCAGGTTGTAGAAGGCTGCATCAAAAGGATTAATGAATCTCTGCCCATGAGAACTAGAAACTTTCCCTTTAAAAGTGAAACCTGATATTTCCTGGATTTGAATCAGGCAAAGTCATGTATGAATATATGTGTGCAGTGTCCGGGTTTGGATAGCAGCGTAAAAGGAGCCGGTAATACGACACAAAATTAAATGTTCCAGCTACCTGTGAGTCTGAAATGTAGCTGTCACCTGTGAAAAATATGACCCTCCTGTGACAACACACACTGCTGAACATCAGTTTGTCACGCAGGACAAGGGAGATCAGAAAAGTAAACCGGGTCACCTATTCTAAACAAATGGCCAGGAATCGCCAGCGGATTAACAGGGTCGTGGTACGGCAGTGTGCCTGATATAACTGGATTTTCTCCCCCTGACCTCGTTCTGCGTTTTGCTGACATTGTGAGAATCTCTGGAACACGCTGGTGATGAATGCCGCAGTGGGGGGAAAAGGCTCTTGAGTGGATTTCTTAAGTTCTCAATGAACAGCTTTCATGGGAACTTTACATTGTTTTGCATTACTCAAAGCACAAGGGCTTCTCCTGGCAATGGAAACAAATTGGCACAATTCTCCGGCTCCCCCCGCCTCTTTCTTTCTTTTTCTTTTTTAAATCTCTATGATCAAGGGAGGAACTCCATTTTCCAGTGCTAGTCATAAGCATTTAGCACAAACAGAATGAAAATCGACGCTCAGGCGCTTGGAAGGAGTTCAGGAAAGCAACGTCTGGCATTCATTCCAAAGTGGAGGTTTGGTTCAGTCCCAGCCCCATTAATGTCAACGGACTGTTTTCATTTCTCTTCAGCCCACCGTTCAAGAGCTGTTTTCACTACTCTTTACTAAAGAATGTATTCCCAAGCATAAAATCATTCATACACATCCATGTCCAAATATTCTTCTTGCTCTAAATCTATCACCTATCTATGTACAGTGCACAAACACACAGAGGAATTCATTAAAGATAAACATGCAGCTGTAATGCTAATATTTTAAGATTATTATTTTTTTCATTTCCTGGCAGCTCAATTCTATGGATGTTTCTTGGGGACATCCTCTTTTTAGGATGTCAGCCTACGTTTACATTCCTCAGTTCCCTTTCTTAAAACAACACTGATCCGGAAATCAAATACAGAAACAACTCCAGGAATAAATCATATATTTCGGAATGTTTGGAGTCAAAACAGCAAGCGACAGAGAAGGGGGTTGGAAATGAAATAATAGCATTGGACCAGCCCATTGATGAAGAAGCTGATATGGTTTAAAGAAGCAAGGAAAAGGATGACCCAAATTGATTAAGATATTCCACTGCTGGCCATTAGCTATGATAGGGTAACAAATGCAGCCTCCCCCAGGCCAGTGTCTTCCAGAAGTTTTGGACTACAACTCCCATCAGTATGGAAGCTGTAGATCAAAAACTCTGGAGGGTGTCAAGTTGGGGGAGGCTGGTTTAATAAAACCTCCAAGTTTAGAGGCAGTAAACCTCGGAGTATCAGATAGTGCAGATAAGCAAAATGGATGAGCCAGCATCAGCACTACTGTCATAGTTGTAATACTGTGATTTTTGAACTGGCACCGGTTGCCCATATCTGGAGACAGTGTCAGACCAGATGGACCACCAAGGCAGTTGTTTACAGGGGCAATACTTTTTTTAACAAACCCAACAAACTCCACCCAGAAAGTTTCCTAAAATTTCCGTTAATTGGCAGGCTCAATGCAAAAGCCCAGTTCATCTCTTTCATGGGCATTTTGCTACTGGGTAAAAGGAGGTGTTTTATATCAAACTAGATCAAAGCTTGAACCACAAGCAACAGAGAGTGTTGTGACACCTTCAAGACTAAACAGATTACAGTGGTACCTCGGGTTACATACGCTTCAGGTTACATATGCTTCAGGTTACAGACTCCACTAACCCAGAAATAGTACCTCGGGTTAAGAACTTTGCTTCAGGATGAGAACAGAAATTGTGCTCCGGCGGCGCAGCAGAAGCAGGAGGCCCCATTAGCTAAAGTGGTGCTTCAGGTTAAGAACAGACCTCTGGAATGAATTAAGTACTTAACCTGAGGTACCACTGTACGGCCAAAGCTTCCATGGCTTGAGTCCTCCATGAAGAAACATTGGAAAACTATATCAGAAGCAGATTTACTTGTTTTCCTGGAGGTGAGAATCACTCAGCACTCCTGGACTGGCATATTAGACTGAGGATACGGAATTTGTGGCCCCCCAGCTATTGCTCATTCATTCATTACATTAATTTCCCATCTTCCTCCAAGGAGCTTAGTGTTCTTTGCCCCTATTTTAGCCCCATAACAACCCTGTGAGGTAGGTTGGGCTGAGCTGGCTGGTGCAAGATCACCCAGTGAGCTTCACGGTGGAGTGGGGATTTGATCCTGTGTCTCCACACTCTTAGCCCAACGTTCATCAGTCTCATGAGTCATGACCAATGGTAAATGGGAAGATTGAGACTGCAGTCCGACAAGGTCTGGAGGAACACAGGTTTCCCAACCCTTTCTTAAATCCTCCCACCTGGGAGATCTACGCCTTCCAAAGTGGTCAGGGGAGCAGCTATGGAGCAATCCCATGTTATTATTACAACAACCTTGAAAGGTCAGGCTGAGGTCACTCAGTGAGCTGCCCGGAAGAACAGGCGAGATAAGGCTTATCTCTCTCCCAGTAAGGCCAACAGAAGCAGAGTCCGAGTCGGCCGCGAGATGTACGTCGGTATGAATTACCAGGAAGCTTCTTAGGACGCAGTCTCCAAACATGCTAGGAAGGGCGACTCAATCGCGTCTGCAATCGTTCCTGAACAAGGCCTAATAGTCCACAGCAGGGGGTTATGCCTGAATCCTTAGATTTCAAGGAAACCGGACACAATTTGCTGACGGCTAAGTCTCCCCTGGGGACGCAGGTGGCGCTGTGGGTTAAAGCCTCAGCACCTAGGACTTGCCGATCGAAAGGTCGGCGGTTCGAATCCCTGCGGCGGGGTGCGCTCCTGTCGTTCGGTCCCAGCACCTGCCAACCTAGCAGTTCGAAAGCACCCCCGGGTGCAAGTAGATAAATAGGGACCGCTTACTAGCGGGAAGGTAAACGGTGTTTCCGTGTGCGGCTCTGGCTTGCCAGAGCAGCGATGTCACGCTGGCCACGTGACCCGGAAGTGTCTGCGGACAGCACTGGCTCCTGGCCTATAGAGTGAGATGAGCGCACAACCCTAGAGTCTGGCAAGACTGGCCTGTACGGGCAGGGGTACCTTTACCTTTACCTTTTTAAGTCTCCCTTAATGCAAGTGAATTAAACCCAAGCAGTTCGGTTTGGTTGCAAGACCCCGGGATAGAAAGGGGTGCACCTCCCTTATCCTGATCAATTTCCCCAATATCTTGCGAACAGAGAAATATCTTGATTCTGAATTCGCCCCGCTCATCCTAGGTAACCACATCATCCTCTCTAAACCACATTCGCCTCTCCAAACATCCTTACGCCCCCCCCCCTCCGCCAGCTCTTCCTCCTAATGCAAGCGAGCGTTCATAATGAGGAATATACCACTTAATCATACGACGGGTCCGTGCGTATCAGCGAATCTATTATTTTAGGTTGTTGGAGGTAATGAATATAACTCTATTTTGGGTCAAGTTCGCTGAACACATCCGATCCTCCTTTTCCCTTTTTGCACCTTGGCTTTCTCTTAGAAATCATCCCCCTCCGCCCAAAACGACCCGTTTCATTCCCACTTAAAAAACAAGAACCGACGAGGAAAGCCTTTTTCTCCATTCCAGGTTTTTCTTCGCGGTGGGTGTAGGCCAAAGCTAAGCTGCTGCCCCTATTTCGCTCAGCGTCTCGTTCTGATCGCCCGTCTTGCTGGCTGAGCTTGCAAAGCAAAGCTAATAACGTGCGGCGAATTTTGCACCATCACGAGAGTTGCGAGAGAGGGTCCCTCGGCGGGAATAGCCTTGGGGAAGAAAAATTACCGATTGTGTTGATTTAGTCGTGTTGATTGTTTATGCTCCCAGGAGGAGAGCTGAAAGCAGTCTGTGAAAGCGGGGCGGGCGGGCAGGAGCAGGAGCAGCAGCTGGGGAGGGGAGGCCAAGGAAGGAAGGGAGGGAAGAGCAGGCCGCGATCTCGCTCCCTCTCTCTCTCTCTGCGAAGTACTCAGCAGGAAAATGGCTCTATCCAACCTGCGGAGGCCGTGAAGCAGAAGGGCCACGCAGTCGAGCTCTCTTTTATGGGGTCAAGTTCACCGCATGTACTGTGTTAAAGGAAAATATAATGAATATATTAATATATATATATATTAATTATAACATCTTTCTTGGGCAATTCCAGACCTGTTATTCCAAGAAGAAAGGCCTCTGGTTTCTTTATAAATGTATATTTCAACATTTTTTCCCCAATTCATTATAAATCTTCATTATAAATCACCTTGGGACAGGTCCACCACATATGAAAAAAGGTTCCTTCCTTTTCTTTACATTTCCAACACAGTTATGATATATCTTTGCTAATTTTACAGAAGTCAAATACCATCTGTACATCATTTTCATTATATTTTCCTCCAGTCCTCTTTTATGGGCGAGGGGTGCATGAACGGAGCCAAGAGCTCAGCCCCAACAGCAGGAGCACTTTGCACATGCAAGTAGACAGTTGGATCGCAAGCCAGAAATCGAAAATGAGCCTGCCATCTTAAGCGTGCTTGCTGCTTGACAGGTGATTGCATGTTTTAAAAAAGCAAAACAGCCCACTAGGACCGGCTTCAAAGGAAATACTGTATAGTTAGGAGTAGAACGCCCAAAAGATCGTTATGTCTCGTTCTGAAATCTAACATCTGAGACAAATCCACGCTGCCTATCAGTATTTTTAACCCGCTTGGTGACACTGGGCAGTGAGTGACCGGCTCCGCCCCACAGAGTTGTCGTGAAGTTGAATGTCACGTTTGAAATCCTAATAATGAGAGTAGCAGTAACCGTGGTGATGGGAAATGGAGTTTTTTTATATAAAAAAATAGGATCCTCAACTCCCTAGTAGCTGTTGCAGAAGCTCATGATGTTCTAAGGCAGCGTTCGCCAACGTGGCGCCCTCCACAGATTGTTGGGCTACATCTCCTATAATCACCTGGGGGCACCAGGTTAGCGAAGGCTGTCCTAAGGGGTCCTGCGGCGCAGAGCTCACAATAGGGGATGTGTGTGTTGAGGGAGAATCCTAATCTGTTCATCATTTGTGTCATTTCTTTGGCGCTATTAAATGAGTGGCAGTCAGAATCCGGCATCAGCTGGTACTACGTGTCGAAAACGAAAGCGACTGCTGAGGCTTTTCTTGTCTTTTTTTTAAAAAAAAAGCGGCAATAATGCATAAGGTTTCAAGGGGAGAGGCGGGTGTAGGGGAAGGGAATAAATAAGTATTGGTTTTGTGTGGTTTTTTTTTAACTTAAAAAAAAACTTGTGAAGGGAAAGAAAATGTCACCTGAGCGAAGAGAACAAAGGGAGGAAAGCATCGGAGCCACTTAAACAGAAAAGAGAACATGAAGACCTTTTTTTAAAAAGAGAAGTTTAAAATCTGAAAGGGGCCCAATACTTGAGCGGTTATCTTATCTTTTTTTTAAAAAAAAAGCGATGCAAAACACCGTCTGTGCAGTTTACAAGGAAACACCTCTGATGAAACGAAATTTTAAAAAACACAGAATGGCGTCATAATTGTTATGCGGATAACTCGGGTGTTTTGACAGACACCTCCTGGCAGCGGAGGGGAGAACTTTTCATCTGACACCAATCTGGAACTGGTTCCTACTCCGAAGCATTTGTGGAATTCAGGAATACATTTCCCTGGCCCTCCGCGACATACTCTTCTCTCCACCCTCCCCGCGCCGAGCTTGAAAAACAAAACCAGCTGCTTTGGCAGAGGGTCTCTATTTACAGCCATAGGCTTGCCTATTTGTCTCCATCGAAAGGGCTGTCCGCCCCCTCCCCCCCCTCCTAGGACCACAGGATCAGGCGCCGCTTACTGGTGTGGGTTTATTATTATCATTAGTTTCCAGAGACGGAGAGGTGTCCGTCTGTTGCAATTTCAAAACACGGCAGGATGGTAGCATCAAGACTTAACACCCCGAAGATGGCGCGGCCTTTTGTGGACTAGATTTCCTTCATTCTAACTTCTAACCTCAGTTGTCAGATGCATACACTCACCTGGCTTGGCTATAGATTTCGAGAGTGGGGTGGGGTTGGTTGGGGGAGATTTGTTTTGAAAGAACCCATTAGATGGAAAGACACCTTTTTTGGAGACAGCCAACAGAGAGCCTCTGGTCTACTGCGTAATGATTTCTGGACCCAGGCAGAGATGTGAAACGAGAGTGTGTGTGTGTGTCATAAGGAACAACAGGCTGGAGAGCATCTTTTCGCTCCGAAATTTACGACGATGCGGAAAATCTGGAGCCAATATACCGAGCAAAGACAGCCGTCCTGTTTCCCCCATCCTCTTTTTTTTTATTAAATATTTTCCTTAAGACGCATTTAATACTGTCGTGCATTTGTTTTATGACTCCTTAATGGAGCATTGTGCTTTCTACTTCCTCGAGTCACTAATTGCTTTGGAAAGGTGGCAGCTGGTTTGGGTTGAAGCAGACAACTCAACCTCGCCAAAACAACAACAACCACCTCCCGCCGCCGCCCGCGCACTCTCCCATCCCCTCCCCGATCCATATTTCATCCGTGATCGTCATATTCCCGTTAGTTGCTGCTAACCAACGCGGGAATGAACGGGAGCTTTGGAGAGGCTCGCAAGGAGTCCCCCTTGCTCCGCCGTGGGGAAAGAGCTGGCGGGGGCAGTTTGCTTTCTAGCGATGATTGATTCCTACAAAGCTGGATCTTCTCCGGCCAGGCGACGTGGGGTCTGCGGGCGAGCTGGAGCCCTAAACCCGAGACTCAAAGGACTGAACCGCTATGTGGATCCGCTGCTCCTGCTGCCTTAGCTCGTTCGCTCCTCTCTCCCCTCCGTTCATCCTCCACCCCCCACTCTATTCTCCTTTTATTCCACCCCCCAAACCTCGATTTTCTTTGTGTGTTATAAACCCATTCAGGCAGATGCATGGCCCCATTGTTAATAACTATTAATTTCATTTATTTAAATCCCCAGATTACACAAGTGCTAAATAAGCAACATGAGCATAGCCATGATTTATGTTATAAGCAGGAGAGGCTTTACGTTGGCGGGCGGAGGCAGAACAGAGTTATCTGCGACGCAATTGGTCAGTTTGTTAATTATTCTTTTACTTGATTTTTTTTTGGGGGGGGGGGAGCTGCCCCTCCCGCCTTCGCCCATGATAAGGACCGGGGACCGGAGGGCTTTCCTTTTTCCATTTAAAACCTGCATATCTCAGAGGCCGGACACAGCTACAGACCCAGCAGCGGCTACAAGACGCAGAAAGACTTCTCCGAAGCAGACGTGACCCCAGCTCCTTCGTTTCTCCTCTTTTATCTTCGGTAGCTGCTGATAAACAGAGAACCCCTCCTTACCTCCACAACCCTCCTCCTTCTTTTTTGCCTGTTGCCCCAACTGTGCTTGCTTTGTGCCAGCTCCTCGCCCTTCAGAAGGTTCGAAGGTTTGCTCTGCCTGGTGTGGGGGCATGATATTTTAAAGCAGCCAGGTGAAGAGACTTAAACCCTCCAACAAGACGCACTACCTGTGACCTGGAAGCATCCCCCCCCCTTAACCCAAATATGTATTAATGATGGGTGTGACGCTGCACTATTCAGTGTTTGGGTGAACAGGAGCCTTGTACATGTTCAAGGGCATTCTCATTCCATCATCACCATTATTTCCAAAGCACTCCCCCCCCCCCAAAAAAAAAATAGGGAGGGGGTATTTCCAAGGAAGATAGAGGGTCTCCAGTGTAGGTGCCAGCAGCATGCTCCCAAAGTTGGAAATCAAGGTTGATGAGTCATTGAGGAAAAACAAATAGGAACCTTCAGGTACATGAGAAGGCAATTTTGCCCTGTCACTGAAATACGGCCCCACTCTCTAAGTCACCCATTTGAAAGTGCTTATCTGAAAATATTCTGATATTCTTCCGCCACTCCTATCTTAACTGATATGAACGCAGACTTTATGGCTTCAAAACCAAGCCAACTTTTTCTCCCTCCTGCTTCACACTTTGCTTGGGCTGTTGAAGAGTGGTGGAGAAATGGAAAGCTTGCTTGCTGTTTTGTGGCCTTTTTGGTTGGCCTCATAAAGGCATGCTGGATTTCGACTTCGGCTTTGCTCATGCTGCACTGGGGAGCCAAGGAACCTGCCGGTACCACCAGGGGGGTGAGGGTTACCCCCTCCCCCAGGGGCTCTATTTGGCAAGTGAGGGGTCGGGGTGCTTTTAATCCGGAGGGTGCCTCACCATGAAGGTGTCTGGCAATGGAAATCGGAAAGGCAAGCAAGAGAGTGTTGCAGCAGAAGAGTGGGCCCTTCCAAGAACTGTCAAGCAGAAAGAGGAAGTCTCAGGCCAGAACCAACATTAGGCATCTTTCCCTCATGGTCCCATTCAGCCTCTTCACAGAAATCTCAATGGACAGAGAGCCCACAGGTCAAAGGAAAGGGAAAGTGCAGCAGGAAACCTGCAGCCACACCAAAGTCCTTCAGGCAGAAACCAATTTCATCTGACTTGAGAACAGGACTCAGCTGGCGCAGGTCCAGTTTTGCTTCCATCCAGCTGGGCCAAGAGGCTGGCTGGCTGGCTGGCACCCGGGATGTTAAGCTCTTCTTAGACAATCCAGGGAACATCCAGTGAAAGGCGGCCAGACGCTCCCTGGACTCTTGTCCAAGGTCACGCTTGGCGAATCCAGGTGGAATTCCTCCAGTCCAGAAGATATCACTCCACTGCAGTGGTGGTGAAAAGGCAGCCTTGGAAACACTTTGTCGGTGGTCCAAAACAAATGCTTTCATCCACTTTCTTTAGAACACACCGATTCTGACCTTGTGTCAAGGGATTCCCACTGCGTTTGACAGAATTCTGAGATGTGCGTTAGAAACCAGACCCTTAAATACAGAGCCCAAAGGAGATTCCAGCCTTGTAAAAAGCTAGAAAAGGCTCTTGGGAGAGACCTCTGCGAGCATTTTGCCTTGATGAACATGTCAATGACATGTTACAATGACCCAATCTCTATTCCAGCCGATTTCATCCTGTCTTCCTGTTGCCTGCTTCCCCCTCTAGCAGACGTTTCCATGGCTGGGCCTACTTTTTGCCTTTCCCATACTGCAGTATTAAAGGCCATGCAACTTATCGAGAAGGCGGTGGTACCCAGAAGGGAATGAAATGGGCTACTGCGGTGATGTTCCCAAAAGAAAGCCTTTACTTTGGAAGGCAACTGGATGGAGAAGCGCTGGTGCCTAGTGTCTTTCCCACAGCTTCCATTACTGGACATTCACCCATGTTAAATGGGGCTCCCTTTGAGTTAGCAGTTTAGGTTGCAGGACCAACATTGGAGGGTTGAAACTTGAGATGACTGTGCGATCCTATGCATCTCTTATTCAGAAGCGAGTTCCCTGCAGTCCCATGGGACTTACTATTGGTAAGTAAGTCCCTTTAAACACAGTGGGGTTTATTCACAAGTAAATGTGAAAAGAATAGTGCTATAACAAAGCAGCCCCTTTATACATCACCTTGGAAGCAATGCCCATTGAATTCAATGGGACTTTCTCCCAGGGACTTATATAGGACTGCAGCCTAAATCTTGACTGCAAGCATGTAATATTTGAAAGACAGTGGTGCTAATTTTAGCAGAAGAAGGCTATTTCCTCAAGATCTCAAACAAGGATTGGTGAATCCTTGACACACACAGGGGTTGGTGACTGAAAGCTCTATGCAAACTGGGGAATAAATGTGTGTTCTGGTCCTCCTTGGTGACACTTGTAAACCCAGAAGCAGGTTGCCCTAATGATTCTGGATTGAGATGAAGCAGAAGGGCGTGGCCCTCTGCATGCATAAGCACTTTGAATAAAAACAAAGGCTCTTTCAGTGTTTCTTCCCCCACCTCTCTTCCCTCCTCAGCAAAGAGCTAAGTAAATATTATTCCAAGGCAAGGGTTAGCCATCCCAACCCAGCTCATAATATCCTACGGTTTCTCCGCGGATAGCACCCTTTCTTCTCCCCGAGGAATGTTGACTCACCCCCGGGCAGCTCATTACTCTGCAAGGGCAGGAGTGCGAGTGGGTGACGCAACGCGGATCGCAGCCTGCCCAGGGACGCCTGGCAGGCAAGCCTCTTCGCAACCCGAGTCCCGGCAGGGAAAGTTTACGAGGATTGTTCTTTGGGGCGTGGGGAGAGCAGCTCCAGGCTCTGCAGGCACGGAAAGCAGCGAGCTGCGGGGAGAGGAAGCCGGGCTCACAGTCACCCCTTTGCCTTGGCTGAGGGAAAGGGGCTTGGGCATGCAGAGCCAGCAAGGGCGGCAACTTCAAAGCAAAAGGGCGGCCCAGTATCTTAGGTCTTTGCGGTGGGGGTGGGGGGCGAGGGAGAAGCAGCATGAGAGAGACGCTCACCTGCTTTGGCCCAGTGGAGAGCCTTCCAGTTCCTTGCAATCCCAGACTGTGGAAGGCAGGGAAATGGGCACACAATGCTCCCTGCCTCCCTGATTTTACAGATAGATCTCACCGAAGTTCTTCACTCGAGAAAGACTCTCCTTGAAACGGAGCTGCATTAGAGAGCCCAGCCTTAATAGCAGGGGGCTGCAGCACTGACAAAAATATCTGTGTGTATGTGTGTCATTACAAGAAGATCCAAAGAGGGAGAAACATTCCGACTTGATACTTTTTGAAAATGATGCTCTGTTCCTAGTAAGCGAGCGAGCAAGCTCGCTCCTCATGTAAGTTATAAACAAGGCAGACCAGCCTCAGGGTACCAAAGGAAATGTCTCCAAATCCTCCTACATATTCGCCTTCCATTTTGACAGCAGCGAATTGTGCCATTGCCAGAGCCTAGAAGGAGCACTTAGCGCCGCCCAGAGCTGGAAGGAAAACAAAACAGGGCAAAAACACCTCACCAAAACCCCCCCCACCACAATCCACAACCCGACACGTTCGTGCAGGCAGGAAAACTCCGCCAGGAAGGCGCAATAGTATTCTCCTCCATGTGCTTTCCTGGCCGCGTTTTCCCTTTGGGGGAAAGCTGCCTTGAAGGAGACGGGAAGAAGAGAGGGGCGGAGGAGGGGGAAGAGCCAGTGTTTAATTTTCCAAACATAGCCTTCGGTGTGCGTGTGTGTGAGAGAGTTTCCTTGGTTTCCAAGGGGCAGCTCGCCTCGCTTCAGCGGTTGTACACACACAAGGGGAGGAGGGAGGAAATGGGCAGGGTGCCGAGCATGCGCAATTTCCACGCAACCAGTGGGCTCCCTGTCCGTAGACACAGAGGAAGCGCGGGGCGGGAGGGGAGAGGAGAAGACGCGGGAGGGAGCTGCCCAGCCAGCCAGCCAGCGAGTGCTACGAAAGGGGAACTGCAAATGCTAAGGGGGGGGGGGGAGCGAGCGCGAGGCGGTGACGTGAACGCCCCACCCAGGTGGCATCCGAGCTGGGGGGAGCGCGGGAGCGGAGCGAGCGAGAGGCCAATGGAGCGCCGCGCCAGGAGGAGGGGCAGAGCCGCACTCGGAACGCGCGGCGGCGGCGGTGGCAGCCCAGAGTGACACTCCGGCTTCCCCCTCGATTCGAATTCCGAGCGGCGCTCGAGGATGTGAGTGGAGGAGCTGGCGGCGCCGCCGCTGCTACTACTCGCGAGGATGCCGCCGCCGCCGCCAACCTGAGGCGCGCGCACCCGCCCGCCTGCCAAGACAGCACCCCGCCACCGCCAGACCGCCGAGGCGCTCGCTCCGGGGGCGCCCTTGGTCCCTATCCAGCTCTGCCCACCCGTCCTTCCTTCCCCCCCAAACCACCTCCACCCACCTTGCCGCGCTCGGGTCAGCAGCAGCAGGTAGCGGAGCTCCGCTTGTCCTGTGCCCCCGCCCCGCGCTCAGCTTCCCTCCTCGGCGACGTCTCTTCTCGCCCACCCCTTTCCTCCACGCCGCCAACAGCGCGAAAGAAGAAGAGGAGGAGCAGCAGCAGGAGCCGCTTAGAGATACCGAAGAAGCGGCAGAAGCAGCTGCTGGAGGGAGGAAGGAAGGCGGGAGGGAGAAAGCGAGGGAGGGAGGGGAGCCAACCCCTCCCCGCGCCTCACGCCCCTCGCTCGAGGAGACTCGGAAGCGCTTCCCGCCAGGCCAGGTAAAAGGAAGGCGAGAAGGAAGGAACGGAGAAGCAGGGAAGGCTCCCCCCCCCCCGCCTCTCGCTCGCCCGCTGCCCCCCGCCCCCTCCAAAGAGCGGGAAAGCGGGAGCCGGTCCCACCCCCAGCGCAGGGTGGCCGGAGCAGGTTAGCGGCTGAGGCAGCAGCGCCCGCGCACCGGACAGAGCCCGAAGCCGCCCTCCTCGTCCCCCAGCAGCCATGTCGGCGGCGCAGGTGTCGTCGTCCCGGCGGCAGTCGTGCTACCTGTGCGATCTGCCGCGCATGCCGTGGGCCATGATCTGGGACTTCAGCGAGCCCGTGTGCCGGGGCTGCGTCAACTACGAGGGCGCCGACCGCATTGAGTTCGTCATCGAGACCGCGCGGCAGCTCAAGCGGGCGCACGGCTGTTTCCAGGACGGGCGATCGCCGGGGCCGCCGCCGCCCGTGGGCGTCAAAGCCGTGGCGCTGTCGGCTAAGGAAGCGGCGGCAGCTGCAGCTGCAGCAGCCGCGGCTGCCGTGCAGCAGCAGCAGCTGAACCATGTGGACGCTGCCTCGTCGAAAGCGCCGTCGGGCCTGGAGCGCTACGGACTGAGCGAGCCGCGCAGCCGCTTCGAGTACCCGCCGCCGCCGGGCAGCCACGGAGGCCGCATGCCCAACGGCCTGGGCGGCCCCAACGGCTTCCCCAAAGCGCCAGACGACGGGCCGCCCGAGCTGAACCGCCAGAGCCCCAACTCCTCGTCGTCGTCTTCCTCGTCGTCGTCGTCGCGGCGAGCGGCGCACGGCGGCTTGGTGAGCGGCCTCCCTCCAGGAGGCGGCGGCGGCGGCGGCGCCCAGCTCAACGTGCCGCCCAACCTGCTACCGCAGACGCTGCTCAACGGGCCGGCCTCGTCCGGGGTGGCGCTGCCTCCTCCGCGGGGCCCTCCGGCTTCGTCGTCGTCCTCGTCGTCTTCGTCCTCGACGTCCTCCTCGGGCGACCCGTGCGGGAAGCGCCCGGGCTCGGTGTCGAGCAGCGGCGACCAGGAGCGGGAGCTGAAGGAGAAGCAGCGCAACGCCGAGGCGCTGGCCGAGCTGAGCGAGAGCCTCCGCAACCGCGCCGAGGAGTGGGCCAGCAAGCCCAAGCTGGTGCGCGACACGCTGCTGACGCTGGCCGGCTGCACGCCCTACGAGGTGCGCTTCAAGAAGGACCACGCGCTGCTGGGCCGCGTCTTCGCCTTCGACGCCGTCTCCAAGCCCGGCCTGGACTACGAGCTGAAGCTCTTCATCGAGTACCCCAGCGGCTCGGGCACCGTCTTCTCCTCCGCCTCGGGCGTGGCCAAGCAGATGTACCAGGACTGCATGAAGGACTTCGGCCGCGGCCTGTCGTCGGGCTTCAAGTACCTCGAGTACGAAAAGAAGCACGGCTCCGGAGACTGGCGCCTGCTGGGCGACCTGCTGCCCGAGTCGGTGCGCTTCTTCAAGGAGATGGTGGGCGCCGACATGTTGCCGCAGCCCTACCTCGACGCCTCCTGCCCCATCCTGCCCACCGCCCTCGTCAGCCTGCCCAGGACCCCCACCTCCTCCTCCTCCTCTTCTTCCTCCGGCGGCGGGGCGGGCGGGCCGGCCTCCAGCCGCGGGCCCGGAGCGGGAGGCGGCGGAGGCGGCGGCGGCCTGCGCAAGAGGAAGGCCTCTCCGGAGCCTTCGGACTCGGCTTCGGAAGGCGGCCTGAAGCTGAGCGAGGAGCAGCAGCGGCAGCAGTGGATGGCCAGCCAGAGCGAGGCGCTCAAGCTCACCATGTCGGCGGGGGGCTTCGGCGGGGTGCCTCCTCCGCCGCCCCCTCCGCCGCTGGGGCCGCACTCCAACCGGACCACCCCGCCCGAGTCGGCCCCGCAGAACGGCCAGTCGCCCATGGCGGCGCTCATGTCGGTGGCCGACACGCTGGGCAACGCGCACTCGCCCAAAGACGGCAGCTCGGTGCACTCGACCACGTCGACGCGGAGGAACAGCAGCAGCCCCGTGTCGCCCGCCTCGGTGCCCGGCCAGCGCCGCAGCCTGGCGTCGCGCAACGGGGACATGAACCTGCAGGTGGCTCCCCCGCCGCCCAGCGCCCATCCGGGCATGGACCAAGTGCACCCGCAAAACATTCCCGACTCGCCCATGGCCAACAGCGGACCCCTGTGCTGCACCATCTGCCACGAACGCTTGGAGGACACGCACTTCGTGCAGTGCCCCTCGGTGCCCAGCCACAAGTTCTGCTTCCCGTGTTCCCGGGAGAGCATCAAGGCGCAGGGGGCCACGGGCGAAGTCTATTGCCCCAGCGGCGAGAAATGCCCCTTAGTCGGTTCCAACGTGCCTTGGGCATTTATGCAGGGCGAGATCGCGACCATTTTAGCGGGGGACGTGAAAGTGAAAAAGGAGAGAGACCCTTAAAAAACAAAACAATCCGAACAGCCAAGGCGACTCCCTTCAGACGCCTGAAGATGGAGAATTGTGAATATCGAGAAACAACCCGCGGGACAATACTGCAAAAAGTTTAGTCTTATGTATAGACCTTATTTTCGTCGTATGTTTCTATATTTTGAAACAAAGGTATGTACCCTTCTTCATTTGAAGGATAGAGCTGTTCTTTTTTCGTTTTGTTTTTGTTAAAACAGAATATAATATTGTTTGGTTACCACATAATACCTGTTTCTCATTTCTTTGGCAGTGTGTTGGCTAGGTACACAGTTAAATAGCCCTTAGCGATTACCTGCTGCTGGTGTGTATTTTTGTAAATGTATGCACTTCTCTAAAATAAGAAAATTGAAAAAAAAACAACCTTTTCTTTTTGCCAAGGCCAGTGTTGATGCCTAAAAAAATGCTACAAAAATGGTGACAGCTTATGTTTTAAAAGCCCAGAGTGTTAGTCTTTTACTTTTACTTTCCATCTTTTATTGTTTGTTTTGTTTTTTAATTTCTTTTTGTTCGTTTGCAAAATGGTGGGAGTGGTATAGGGGTGGGATTTTTTTTGCAACTTTGTAAAGAAAAAAAATGTTTCAGTTTGTTTCTATTGACCTGAACATTTTCGATCTTCATGTTGTTTTTGTTTTTGCTTTATTGATGCACGAAAGCTTTTGAACACTAGAGCAAAATTGCTGTACATGGAAAACTTGCTCTGTTTGTCCTTTATACATTTCTGTAGTTAACAGAACACTGTAATGTGCCTTGGAGCTTAGTAAATTGTAATAAATTCAATTGATATTAATAGTTTCTGAGTAAGTTTTTCTTTTCCCAGTAGTTGGACAATAGGGAGGCCAAAATATGTTGCCCCTTTTTGATTGCCTCACTATTCTGCTTCAAACCTGCATTTTATTCTGTGTCATTTGTACATACACAACTAGAGATTTACCTAATGAGGCTATCTAACATATCTAGCCATTGGCACTGTGCCTGCTTACATTTCACCTTTTAATATTGACAGAACAGTTGCTGACTAAGCATTTCCTATTCACCATTCTTGCCTTTCATTTTCCCTTCCCAGCTGCAAGGATTTTCTGTTCCACAAGAGACATCTTTTGTGTGAGGAATGCAATGGAATTAAATACTAATACTACATTTTCATGCATGTTTACTCAGAGGTTAGTCCCACTGAGTGCAGTGCGGCTTACTTCCTGATAAGTGTGTGTAGGATTATAGCATGAATTGGTTTCAAGCCTTTTTCATTAAAAAGAATAACACAACAGTATCTAATAACATTACAGTACTAAAATGGTAGTCCTATGCACAGTATCTAAGAGTAAGTCTCAGTGAATGTAGTCAACAATTGCTGAGTAAACATACATAGGGTGATGGCAGTGGTGATTGTGGATGTTACTATTTTCATGTATATATCATACTTCATAAAAAATCACAAAGCCTTTAGGCACTAGCTAATTAGGTAGTGCAGAGGAGGGGTCAGGAAAGGTCTCCACTGAATTTTGGCATTGATGATACACACCAGCCTAAGTACAAGGAGGATTGGTGATATGCCAGATTTATGTAGCATGTATTTTAGTTGTATGTAACTTGGCAGCTTGAAAATAGTTCTTAATCAAATAAATCCTTATCTGTGTTTGGTAAGCAATAGGGGATGTAAGTTGCTTCCTCTTCCTCCACCCCATTGGAGAGCTTTTATTGACTTCAGTAAATGAAACTGCATTCCTCCTGGCAATGGACAAAAGCATTCATTCTTGATAAGTTTGTGAAAGTAACATTTGCATTTTCAGGAGATCTGGATTGGTAGAATGCCTATTGGGTGACCAGATCAACAGGCAGAGTAAACACACACAGGCCCCTCTGACTGGCTGGAAAATGCAAACAAACCTCGCCTGAACTTTGCCTTTTTTTCAGTGAAGCAAACTAGAAAAAAGGTACATAACAATCCTCACACCGAAACATCAACAATGTTTTGGGGGCCCCAGTCCATTGTGCCATAGGTTGCCAGCAGCCAGTAGCATTTGCACTTTTGGTGCACTGAAAAACAGATGTGAAAAGACATTTTAATACAGCCCTCTTGGCCTTTGAGTTTGTATTTGGTTACTGCTAGTACTACAGTTTTGGTTTCTGTTCCTGTCAGCAGTGATAAATGAAGCTCTAAGGTTCAGGACTTTACTGTGTACCTAGATTACCAGAGCTGAGCCTCTTTGCAGTGTTTTTCTTTGCCTGTTTGGGATTCACCTCTGGATACTACTATGTTATTATTATTATTTAAAAAAAATATTAACTTTCTTTTTACTTTTTCTGCAAAGGATTATATTAATGCTATGAATCTCATAACCTACTGAAGTCTTTTTAGATTGGAATAAACATATACAAAATAAGAATCCTAAGTTTTGTTCTGTTAAAAAATAAAAAGTTTTTTAAAATGTGTGATTAGCATACGGGAATATATATGGATTAAAATTATTTAAGTGATCAATGAGCAATATATATGTAAGGCTGCAAACATAAATACAGGTATTTATTAGGAAGTAAGCTTCACTGTATACATGCTTCTTATTTCTGAGTAAACAGGAATAGGATTGTGCTGTATGTTTATCCTAATCCTAGACTTTTAAAATGGACAAGTCATCATAGAAATAATAGCATCAGTCAACAATATGTCATCAGAAATATAGCAAGTTCCTCCCCTCCCTATGGTGGATTTATTGTACCCAAATATTCCCCAGAGACTTCTTTTTAATTTGCAGGGTTTCTCCCCCTTTATTCATTTTTTTCAAGGTAGTCTGACTCCTTCCCCCTCCCCCTCCTATTTCTGTTGACAAGGAGACTGTCAAGAGACAGTGGGCATGTGTGAAAAACAAGCTTGCTGTGAATTGTACTACTGTAGTTAATTAAAGTTAACCATAGCTAGAGGGCATTTGTTGTATGGAGGTCTTCTGCAGCCATGTGACCTTTCATTTTACTCTGACCCATTAAGCAGCTAGTCTGGGCATATGAGCCAGCTTTCTTTGATCCTCACTGCAGAGGCTTTTCAAAAGTCATCTAGAGCTGACAAGCCATCATCTTTTCTTTTTGGTGGAGAAGGGTGTGCATGTGTCACTTACTGGAATTCCTTCATTTCCCCTGCAATGCTAAGGGTTTCTTTGCTTGGGGGTGGTAACTAAACATTTTGAAAATACAGCTTTCCAAGAGCAGCTTATTCCTTGCTATGTCCTAAAGCAGCTGGGGGATTTTCGGGAACAAGGCAGAACATGCGTATCAGAGGAGACATTTTTTTTAATGTTCAGAAATTCCTTAGCTGAGAAGCTATGGAAAACACACCAGATATCTGCAGTAAAGAGGGATGGGCTAATTTTGAGGTGGTGGTGCTGAATCAGGAGGTGTGGTCCTAGTTATTCTGGCTACAACAAACGGAAACAGCAAAGCAGTGCCCTGCATAGAAATGTGGCTCAAGTGTCACTCAGATCCTATAAAGCCCAGTCCTTGTGCTTCAGGTTTCTGGATTTCATGCTCTTTGCACTGAGAGCCAATCTGCAACCGTGTCAGAGAAGCAGCACATCTCCTTGAGCTTTCTTCTCCAATTAGCCTGTTCTTTGTTTTTAAAGGGAGGCATGTTGCTTCCTGAGAGCAGCAGTGTGCTAGGGGGTTAGCAAGTCTCCTCTCCTACTTCTGGCCATTTTCTTCGTGCTGATGTGTTTCTCTTTCTCCCCCCCCCCCAAAAAAAAACCCCATTCATAACAGGGTTGCTTGTATTGTGCGCCGACAGGCCTGTCCGTGCCAAAGTGACACATCCTGTTGATTTGCATTAGAGGACTGGAGTGTCACTGTTATGCTGACTCTTACAAAGTTAGTCTTGAAAGCAGCGCAGCTTCCCCCTTGGCGTCGAGCCATTATTCTCCATTTACAGCGTGTAACTTCTATCAAAGCCACATATCTCCTCATATCGGTTACAAGAGCCGAAGGCCAGTGATTACTCTTTGCATGTCTCTTAAAGAAAACTACCTCTGGATTAACAGTTGGGTGGAAATAGGATTGTAGCCTAGGATGGATGGCGATGGTGGCATTTTTCTTTTTGGAGGGAGGCAAGACATCCTACAGTGAAACACATTAATTCTCCTGCTAGATTGGAAGTCCTTTAAGAGCACATGGGGAGAAGCGCATCTGTTTGTAGTCAAATACGAAAACAGTTCCAGGCAAGAGCATTTCCCTGGTGTGCATTTTTTTTAAAAGGCAAAAAGATGGTGCGTGTTTGTAGCAAAGGAGGCTTGGTTCGAGGCGAATAGTATGGGATGGATTGCCCTCCTCGCCTCTACACGTGTGTGTGTGTGTGGTGAATGTTAGAATGCCTGTTAAACTCGCTTTTTTAGTCCTCCAAGCCCCTTTCTCTGCTCGTTCGCTTTTAGGTGTGACTTCCACGATTTTTTCAGAAGCCCCTCGGTGTTGTAGCCGGACGCTTCAACCAAGGGGAGGAGTATAAACAAAAATGCGGATGGGGCGGGGGGCAGGGAATAAAAAACAGCCACTGGCTAGGCTCTCTGGGGCCATATTACCAGCCAGGACGGCCTGTTTCCCGTTCTGTGTATGTTTGTGTGGTTACACACTGGCACAACTCGGCTCTTTCCAGCTTTTGGTGGTCGTCTGAAAAGCCAAGGCGAAGCGCGCATGTCCCCAGATTTAGCAGGCGCCGAGTGGGCAAGGCGGCATCCTTGCTGAGGTCTGCGACCCTTTTCGGAGGAAACTTTGCCTCTGAAACCCCGCGCAACCCCTTTGCCCCTCACCTCCCCCCGGCGCGGACGTCTCCTGTTCACCCCCAGCTGCCGTCCTCCATTTTGGGAGGGAAAGTCGGCTGCAAAACGAAACACAAAACACATTCCTGGGTGATCTCTGGATGGCTTTTCTCTAACTGCAGATTCTCCCTTCGCTCTCTCTTCCCGCCCTTCCTTCCCAGAGCGATGATGACTCTGCCCAGCTGTTCAACATTTCCCCCTCCTCCTCCGCCTGCCTGCCTGCCCCATGCCTAGAGCTGTGAGGCTGGTTTGTTTTCAGGCTAAAAAAAGAAAAGCAGCTTTAACTGTGGCGTGTGAGGGAGGGAGGGAGGGAGGGAGAGAGGGCGAGCTCCGGCTGGAAACACCGCTCGGGTTGCAGCTTTCGCAGGGAGCTCCGCCTTTGGCTGCTCTGCAGAACCAAACCCTGGGAGAATCAGCCCTGGAATGCCGCGGCCTGCGAACACAGAAGGGAATTAACTCCACTTGACTGGGCCTCGGACTAGACAGTCACGTGTCTCTCTCCCCCCCCTCCCCCCAACATTGAGAAGGGCTCCGAATGGGGACACGCAACGCGCCTGCGCGGCTTCGAGGAGCCCGGGCAGAATTCCCCGCTGTCATCCTTTTCTCTCCCTGCTCCGGCCCCGCCAGCCAGGCTGCAGCGATGATACAGTCCCGCCATTGTTCCAGTGATATGAGGGGGCGTGGCGTTGTCGTGACAGGATTTGTTAACCGAGGCTGAACAAACACATCAGGATTATTAATCTCGGCTCTGAAAGGCTCTTCCATGTGGGGCGGCGGGGAGGAGCTCGATCCCTGCCTGAACCATTATTATTATTATTACTCGCCCCCTTCACCCTAAGCTTACAAATAGTTTTATAAAGCTACAATGGAATCACAAAGAACCCCCAACTAGCGTGGCTCCTGACAACGCACGTCTCAGGTGTCAAAAGCCAGGGCAGAGGTGCCAGGAAAAGCCTTTCTGCGTCAATTCTCAGCAGAGAAATAGGCTCAACAGCTTCTCCATCCATTACCTTAGAAAAAGTGTTAAACCCTGTTAGTTCATCCAAGACTGGATAAAGATGGTGGGGGGCCTTGCCCTGTCCCCCCAAAAAAGGTTACCCTTTCCCACAAACTCCAACGAAAGGAATGCATGAAACAGAAAACTCATATCGAATTAAAGTTTATTCATTTATTGTACGTATGAGTATACCGAAGCACACGTAGGTGGAGAGGCAAAGCAGTCAGCTGGCAGACAACAAGAGGGCTTCTTGCAGACACAGGCCCTGGTGCAATTGCATCATTATAGTCCAGCTTTGGCTGCATCAAGTGCTTCCAGGAAAACCCGCATTTGCAAGACTTGTGCTTTCACCACTTGGGACCTTAACGTTGACAGTCTAGGGGTCTGAAGTGTCGCACTTAGTCGTTCACGTCCAGTTCAAATTCAGGGTACAACTCCTTGGTGGTCACCCCTCGGATCACCGCCAGCCTGCCCAACAGCATCTGCCCGGCGTCTTTTATCTCATTGTATTCATGGAGCAGAGAAATGTGGGTTTCTAATTCCTCCGGGCTGTATCCTTCAGCTGTCAGCTGCGCTATTTCCTGATCGAGGGCGAGGTCTTTGCGTTTCAGCTCTTCGATCTCGCGCTGCAAGGCGTCCTTGTCACTGGCGGGCTGACAGGCCGTCGGAGAGGAGGGGACGGGAGACTTGAACCTTGCACTGCAGGCTCTCGGGGTCCCCCCGGGCGTCCTCCTCGAGAAGGGTCTGGCCGAGGGCCTCCCCCTGACTCCTGGGCTCTGCTCCCATCCCCTCGCCAAGGGGCTGCCATCTCCTGGTTTATCCAGCGCGCCTTGGAAAGTGCGGGAAGGAAAGGCTCCAAAAGAAGCCGCGTGCCCTTGCAAGGGAGAGGGAGGAGGAAGCGGCGGCGAGCTCAGAGGCAGGGCCAGCGCTTCACCTCGGCTTCAACTCGTAACCTCCCACCCGCGCAGCGCTCCGCTCCCTTCCGCCCCGCCCCGTTACTACAACTACGCTAGTTCCGATGGAATGACTCAGGGTAGGCAGAGCGGCAAGGGGCGGGGGAAGGAGCCGCCGCCGCGGTGCACCCTGGGAGGGTTTTCTCTGCTCTCGGCTGTGTGGGGTGGCTGGACCCGAGTTGCCCGCTTTGCCAGAGCTTACTGTAGCTTTGTTCCACGTCGAGGCATCTCTCTCGTCCTCTTCTCCCACTTCTCTGTGTGGCTTACAACAGTCTAAAACTGCAGTGCCTTAAACTGCAGAGATGTAAAATAAAAACAATTAAATGCACAGTATTTCAAAATGCACATAATGAAGGCAAAGTCAGCAGGGCTTTAGAAAAGGCTATTCACACGGTTGTCCGAAGGCATTCTGCTGCCTGAGGAGGAACAGCAATTCCACACCCCAAAATTCGGGAAGGCTTCAATCTATTGTGCCGCCTGAGGTAGAAAATGCTGCAAGCGGCTCTCCCTCAATAATAACAACAATAATAAAGAACAAGAGCTAACAATTTGCTGTCATTTCATGATCATCCCAAATCAGTAGCCTGAATACTCAGTGGTGGGGTTGACCCTGCTACATAATAATAAAAAAACAACCCTCCAGGAGAGAAGCCCTTGTTTTTCAAGCTGTGCGTGATTTGGGTGCGCAAAACACCAAAGGGCTAGAATTTGCCCCGAGCCCCTGCTGTGCCTACACGCAGGCTGTGCATTATTTGCTGTCAAGTAAGGTTAGTGAAACCATCCTCATGAGACGGCTTCATAATACCTGAGGGACAAGCACCAGTGAAGTCATCTCCCTGCTAAATTGTTGTAGGCGAAGCCCCTGTCACTACCGATATGCAGAGAACAATTTTCTGATAAGAAGTGCAGTCCTGTGCATGTTTTCTCAAAAGCAAATCCCACTATATTCAATGGAGTTTACTCCCAGAAATACGTGCTTAGAATTGCAGCCTCAGTAGTTTACCCCTGTGCTCAAAACATTTAGAAGCACATTTTTAGTTCTTAACTGTCAGAAATATTAAATACGTAGTTCCAATGCTTAGATCAGGGAAGGGGAAACTGTGGTCCTAAGTAAGCCTGGCACAGGTTACTGTTTGGCCCAGAGGCTGTTTCCCCAAAACCATGCCTCCCTGCCCCACATCTGACATCAGGTATGGAACTAGTAGGGCTATGGCTGTTGATGCACAATCAAAAGCCTTAAACAGTAACATTAGGTGGGAGGTGGGCATTGAGGCATTTAATCCTCTCATCTAGTTGTAGTTTACCCTATTTTTGTGCATGATATAGAAAAGAATCCTATCCCAATTCTGCTGCCTGTAGTAACAATGACCTAATACTTCTGAGTGAAGGCTGAGAGTTGATCCTGTGCTCTCTTAACTCCACTGTAGCAGATGGTTTTTTATCAAGTGAAAGGGGAGCAGCTTGAAAATAGCATAGTAGTCTGCATAGCACAAAAAGAAGAATGATCATGTTTGGACTGGTACATCATTGTTGAATTAACAGAACAGAGAAATGACTGCCTCTGCAGCTGTGTGCATGGAAGTAGGGGAAGGTAAGGTAGAACAGGTCATGTGATGATGATGATGATAATGATAATGTATGAAATGAAAGTGTGTAACCCCCCCCCCCAATGTTATTTGGCACAAAGCTTTATTCAGCTGGTTCAGGGTTGAATAAGTTATCTTGAATGTCGTACTTGTGCAAATACAGAACTATCATCTGAGAGCATCCTTTGCAGTACCAGAGCTGTTTCTTGTGCCGTACATTCTTCCCACAACTAGTTGTCAATTCTGTATTGTGCCACATTTGTTAGGATCCCCAGGAATTGGGAAGAAGGGGTATGTTTCAAATGATGAACCCTGGAATAAAGCTCTGCAAGTTTGAAGATATACGCCTCAAGGAATTCAACGGAACCCAGTTTTAAGTAAGTGCACTTTGGATTGCGGTCCAAGTTACTGACCACTGCTGAGATGGAGCTTAGGGTTCATGTAATATCTTACAAAATGTTTACATGTATGCACAATTACATGTGTAGTAGGTTGCATGTTATTTCCTACACAGAAGGGTACATTTTCTATGAGTTTGTAAAACAGAAACAACATACAGATTGAGAATTTCATGCATATAGAGTTGGGCTGTTATTTGGGGGAGAAAAACCGAAGATAAACCGCTAGTTTCAATCTACTTTTCAGTCATTGGTTGGTGGTCTTTAACATTCTCCTGTTCACTCCAGAACTCTGCAGGACCAGGCAGCTCTTCCTTTTCATTTCCATTTGTTTTTAATATGCCTAGACCCCTAGGTAAATATGTCACAAAGACACAGGGAAGAGGTCAAAGTATTGAATATGTATGAAAATAAACAGACATCCCTTAACACCTTCTAGCCAGGAATAAGTCAAAACATTTGTTTTCAATATTTTCATGATTTATTCAGTACTGATAAGGCGCTGTCTGCTGTGCATACAAAAACCGCAGCTGCTTCTTTGAAGAACTTGCAGTGTGAATCTCAAGAGTTCAGTGACTCACTCTGGCTACCCTGGAGCAAGCGATGTTGGCACAACCTGACACTCCTAATATTTGGCAGGAACATTTTATAATGGGGTTCCAGCTGACAGGCAATTTAGTGAGATCAGTAGAATGCTGCTGCTGTTACATTGACACAAACCACCCAGAACTTCACCTCTGTTGCATTGAGGTATCAGAAAGCCTTTCCTGAGATACCAGATAAGAGCTGGAACTGGATGTCACTTCCCATGCCCTTATTTTCTTTTCCTTCTTTCATCCATAGACCTTAAAAGAACAATACTCAAGGTTTTTCAATTCTTTCCCAGTTTTTATGGCTGCATAAAAAAAAGCAAATTGCACATGTTTTACAGGTTAGTACTTGAAACCCCTTTATTGAAGAAGGCTCTATCATTTTGAAAGACACCATCTTCTGTGTCCTTCATCTTTTGTGTGATGATGCACAATTCACTGTTAAGTCTAGACATGTGTAGGGGGCCAGTTAAAGAAGTGTAGATGCAGTGTGGTGCTGCACACCAATGTGCTCCATGTGCTCCTTGCAGTGGAGGATTTATTTCTGCATTCCATTTATTAAGCAAACAGAATCCTACAGAAGTACAAAATATTTGACTGACCCAGATTTTTGTCATGTTCAGACAATCCAGGGCAAGGGCAGCTGTAAATGGATTTCCTACTTTTCAGTGTTCGTTTTAATGCTGGCTTTCTCTTTGGCCAACTTGCTAAAGCTTTCTCCTTCAATTTTCTTCAGTTGTGAAATGTGGATATCTCTGATTTCACCACATGATTGGGAGGCTTAATTGTATCTCTATGAAATTCGTTGAGTCATTGAAGGCTGTTTTTAATGCTGTTGCCAAAATTGAAAGCAATATATTTTTGGTATGGAGCAAAGCCCTTTTTTATTTTTTATTTTTTTACCTCACACCAATTATGGTTAACTTCTTTAGCTTAGGTGGGTGAATCCTCTCAGGAGTTAACCTTCCACGCAGTAATGGGTGTCTTTATAGGGCGTGTGCAACTTCCTAGGCTGAAAGAATCAGCAGTTCTCTTTGGACAGAACAATCTAAATAAAGCCTTGGCAGCCTCCATTTTTGTACTGAGAGGGGCACCTGCTGGTTTATGTGATAGGAACATGACCATAAAGCTGCTAATCTTCCCAAGGTTTATTAACATGATCAGTTAACCTGGGTCAATGGCCTTGTAATTTCTGATTTGTTTACATATTCAATGGGTGTATTGGAGGCTGAAATGAATAGAAAGAGAGGAAAGGAACCTCAGTAAAACTAGAGTCTCTTGATTAAGTCCTCTTTCATTACTGGCTAAGGAATGTAAAAAAAAGTGTTTTAGTCTCTAGTAAGCATATGTGGGGGCACAGAGTTTCCTGAAAATCCATGTGGATGGAAGCTGTAGTCTCAGAGAAATCTGAGAAACAAATGTCAAATGTGGGGGTTTTCTGACATTACTACTTTCTCTTTCACACACACAGCTTGAAATTTGCACTCAGTGCTGACTTTAGTTGAATATATACTTCATTCATTCATTCATTCATTCATTCATTCATTCATTCCAGTCCTTCTGCCTGAAGGAGCCCACTATTGAAAAGGTCCTTTCCACTGATCATATTGGGATGGTCATTTCTGACAATAGTAAACCACCTGTTTAAGGAATGCAGTTCCCTGCCCCTCTAAAGAACAGTGACTCTTTAACAGTGCTTCAAATATGGACCTTATTTTCAAATCTAGCCATGGTAATGATGTGAACATTTCCAGAAGGTGCTGAAAGAGAAGTACCACTCATCATGAGAATCATCTATGGAGATTCTATTTGTGTGGGCCATTCATAGTCTTGCAAAATGTAGTTTTGTTTTTGTTTTTGCTGGCTCTGAGTTTTCTACAGGGACATGGATTGCCAAAGCTGAACTTTTATTGCATTCCATTTTCTGGACTGGGCTTTAGCTTTTATGCAAACTTGGCTGCTCCTTTGCAGGCCCCCTTCTCCTGTGGGATCATACGGGCAATACTGAGTATTTTCAAGTGGTGATGTAGGTGTTCTGTGCCTCAGGAGAAGCTAGGTGTTGTTTATTTTGATTTCTGGCAAGGTTATTATTTACTATTTTTGTTATCTTTTTAGATACTGTGTTCCCAAAGCCTATGCATAAAGCCCTATGGGAAAGACTAGCAAATGAATGGAAATACATTAAACTTAGTTTTAAAAGCCCATTTATAAGGAGCAATACTAAGAGCCTGGATGGAAAGTTCCAGTGTGTGTGTATATGTGTGTGTGTGTGTGTCTTAGGCAAGATGCCCTTAGTAAGAATGGGGAAGAAATTTGTTTCAGTTAACCGAATTCACACTTCCCAGAACAATATGTGAACTGAAACACAGACATCCTTCTGTATTAGCATTTCTCTGAAGTTTAAATCCCAGTTCTCTAGGCAAATATTCTGTACAAAAATGCATATACTGGGTAAAAGTCTGCATATAAATACAGACAACTATCAAGTTGTGCACATTTGATGCACGCACAATGCTTGAGGAGTTAAAAAAAATATATCTACAAACTGATGTGGAAAATGTGGAGAACTGAAGAATGGAAAAATGAGAAATTGAAAGCAATCAAAATTGACAGATTTGCTCAGTTGATCCCTCCTCCCTCTAGATCTCTGGGCCCAGTCCTGCATCAGCACTCATTTTTCCAGACAGTATAGCAGAAGCTCACATTGTTAATGCACACTTTTTATCTGTTATAGTCAGCAATACTTGAATTCTGAGGAGAAAATTAGGGAGGTCTTCACTGAAACCAACAAGCCCAACTCCAAATTTAGCAGAATCACCACCCGCTTCCAGCTTCCTAAAAACAATACCTAAGTGTACTGTGACAAAAGGCAATGGGTCTAACTCCCAATGATTTTGAGCACAGAGGGCTCACTTTGAGAGTGTCAGCCCAGTGCCTTCATATCAGCAAAGGCAAGCCCTCCTTCCCTTTGTGAAAGGTCATGGTGTTTAATGTCGAAAATGTAAATCATCCCGAAACTGCTGCTCCTGTAGTTGATGTTCCTGTCTGTACTTGTCAGTTGGAGAAACCTGACCTATTTTTGAAAAGATTTCAGAGTGACATTAGGCGGTGTCAGAGAGTGGAGACTGAGTGAGGAGGGAAGTAATTTATTTCAATAAGAGGCAAAAATTTCAGTGGCTCCAAATTATTGTCACTAGTTTAAGTCCACAAAAAAAGAATGAAGAGTTTTCAGAGCAGCTGGCTCTCAGTAGGTGCACTGATACCACTAGGGCCAGACGAATAGGTGCAGGTCTGGGGTTCCATACAGCACCCACCCTGTGGGGTGAAACAGGATGAGACGGCCCCTTACCTTAAACATGCGAGATAGCCAAGGGTTGCTGTGTGTCTCAAATCAGTTAAAAGCAGAGGAGCAAACCAGGCAGGGTTTTCATTTCCTTTTTCTGGCCGGATGGCAATCCTGTATATGCCCCAGATTCTGAACTAGGTAGTGTCTGCCCTGTTTGGTGAAATCATAGCAATGCAGACTTTAAGACTCCATGGTCCTCGGTAATAAGCCTATTATTAAATGAAAGTTTAGAGGTATGAATGAATCAGTTATATAAATGGTACCTTGCTGAAGTGTGACTAAATAATGGATGGCGTAGACAGGGCAAGCCAGAATCGTTCAGAGATGCTCCTCACTTGTTTGCTTTTGCAGGGCAATCCACGTTTGGGTATGACGCCATATTGACAAATACAGTGAGGCTTTAACATGGCGGTTGCTTGTGCTCAGATATCCCACCCTCAATCTGAAGTCATTCATTTCCCATGATTCTACACAGTAGCACAGCAGTTTCCTGAGAACTGCTGATTAATCAGAGAACAGAGCCACTCTGTCCTACTGCCGGCTCCTTGTCCCCGGCCCCCTTCTCCTCCTCTGAAAGACAAACTAGACATGATGCAGGAAGTTTGTGAACAGGATATGCTGCTTTAAACAAAAAGCAACCCCCTAAGTATTAGCAGCCATGCGGGGAGGGAGATTTGCTTCGGATCTATAGTGCTTTCTCTCCCAACAACAACCAGCAGTGTTGGTGTATGTATATGTCATTTCAGTTGGGATGGTGAACTGATTGTGAAACGGATTAAGCCGCCTTCCCTGCAATGTTTATTTGTGAAATCAGGTCTTAGCTCATAAAGTAGCTCCTAGGTCTTAGCTCATGACATTGATCCTTCCTGCTGTTTTGTCCATGTCATACACGTTGGGCAGCAGATTTCATGTTTCAAGTTGCTCAAACTTTTTCTTTTGCTAATTGCCCAAGTCCTCTGATGTGGCGTGGGCAGTGGATTCTCTCTTGGATGAAGGTGGCTGGGTGGAACATCTGAAAAGAAGTGTTGTAGAGGGTTGCCCTTCTGTCCTAAAGCTATGTGTCATTATTTGGAGTACATATTATTAAAGACCTGTAGTCCAGTCTCCATAGGTTTAAAAGTCCACCCAACCCCCAGCCTCCTAAAGACTCTGTTGCTTGTCCATTTTTCAGCAGTGTACCAGTTCCCCTTCAGCTGCAGTTAGGGATGAGCCATAGCTCATTGCTTTGCTATTTGAATTGCAGCACCATCTCAGTGCTTCGTATCTCCCGTTCAAATGTTCTTAAATAGAAGTTTTGGGGAAAGGTTTCTTTTAGACCTAGAAGGGCCATGCCAGTGAGAGTAGACTGGGCTAGATGAACCAGTCTGCTCAGTATCAGGGAGGCCTATGAGTTCATGTGTCCTTGGTCTGAAGACAGGAAGATTACAGACTGACAACAACCCATTTTTAGCCTATATGTTATGGTAAATGTCAGAAATGTTTGTTATTGCAATGCTGCTATTTTGGACATTTACAAACTAGTCATGATAAATATTCTTTGGTGGTATAAAGGAAACAAAAATGAATTGTTGTGATTTACTGTGGGAACTTGCTTGAGTTTCAGTTTCTAGATAAATGCTAGATTTTTATTTATTTATATTACAGTATTACATTCCAATTTGATGTTCCATATAAGAGATATCCCACTAAGTAACACTTAAGTCAATGAAATCTTAAGTATTTATGCCCATTTATTTCAATGAGTCTACTGTGAGTATGACTTAGTTGGCTTTCACTCACTGACAGATTGGTAAAGGGGTTGGTTTTTTTAAGGCCTGCTGGACTTTTTTTCATAGCCTGCTTCCACACTCAAAAGAAGAAAAAGACAAACCACCATGTCAGTTACAAGCCAATCAAGCCACTCGTGTATAGCTTTTTGATAACTAAAGAAACGGAACACCCTAGAATCACAAACAGCTTTTAAAAATCAAGGGTTTGTCTCACTTTCTGAGGGAAAATTTGCAGCAGAAGTGTCTAAACTGTAGTACCTCTCATGCTACATTTTCTCTGTGAATGCAGAAATCTACATGCAAAATATCAACGTACATGTGTGTGGGTGTGTTCAATCCTTACATTAGTTCAGGGAAACTGTCAATTTACCCCACAGACCCCATTTTGCACTGATGTTTTCTGCCTGAATTCATAATGTAGCCTAGGATGCTCTCTAAGAAATAAAAGGCATGTTGACAACCCAGTCCTATGACTCACAGTGGATGCGTGTTAAGTGTTTTTCGAAGAGGAAGTGGCAACTATTGCGACATCGCAAAGCGCCACATCACTCTGACACTGCAGGAGGATTTGCTGATGAAAAAGTCATCTGATAATAACACATTTTGTTCCATGCAGGCGGGATAGTACTGAGAGTGAAACACTCCTCCCCTTCAAGCGATTTTATTCAGGATAAAGGAGGCTTTGTTCAGAGGGATGTCCTTCTAGCTGCCCATATACCATACTGGAAACATGCTAATGAGAACACATGTCAAACAGAAGGGGAAACATTTCAAGCCTTGTGCCAATTCACTATTGACTTAGTGTTTTCATTCACTCCAGTTCCCTGACTCAGATATAGGACGTTATTTAGCAATGCATCCCTCCTTCCCCCCAGCTCCCCCCCCATGAAGGCTTTCCCCAGAGTGCCTCCTGTCTCATCCATGATTGACAACTGCAAGGCCCACACTATTTCTGTACCAATGATAACCGAGCCGGTTGTCAAGGAAATAATTATTTCTTGATTGCCTCCATTCCCACTGAATTGAATACAGAATGCAGTTTTTCTGCCATAATGAAGGAACGGGGGGTAGGGTGGGGGGAGCATTTAAAACGTGGAACGCTTTATTCCAGCTTCAAAATAATTGGCTAAAATGTTTACAGTTGAAGCAGTATGTGCAAAAGTGAACATAATGGATATTTGGTTAATGAGTTTACCTCTTCCATACACAGGCATTGATTTTCTGTCATTTTGTATGTGTGTGTGGAATCCATTCAGTGAAAGTTTTCCACTATAAAATACAGCCTTCATTTGCTTCGTGTTTTTATTGTTACTGAGATTTGTGATGGCACAACGATCGCTCATGTGTAACATTTGGACCCTTATTACAGTGGAATTGTATACGAATATTGGAAAACATCAGAGAGGGATAATGTTACAGGATTAGTGAACTGATTCAGTGGGTGTTCTTCTGCTAAATGTACTTTATTTATTTTTTATTTATTTTTTTAAAAAGAAGGTCTTTGTAATGAAAATGTGGTCTGTGACAATGAAAGATGAAAAATATTTGTCCAGACTAATAATTGGAGGATTTGCAACTATTTAATGAGACCCAAACACCTTTCATGAGCTGCAAAAGTGTGTGAAACAGGAAGCGGAATCCTAACTGGTAACAAACCATGAAATGAGGTGAAGTCTGACTAACTCATTGAACTATTTTCAGTGGCAGATCACACAAAAGTGTGCTGGACTGGACATATTTAAAAGCCTGCCAGGTTACTACGAGGGGCAGGATGAATTCACAGTTGGCAGCACTGACCCTACCATTAAGCAGAGGGAGGCAGCTGCCTCAGGCAGCAGATTTTTGGGTGTCATGAACAGGCAGCAAATTGATAGATGTTTAATTGCTTGTAATTATAATTAATTATTATATTTTTACCACCAGGGAGTGGAAAAGGTGCTTTCAGGATTTTCTGCCTCTAGTGCCAAAATAACTTGACTGCCCTTGGGTTCTGCTGCACATTGCACATTTTTACTTTGGGATGGGGGGCAAGATTTCTGCTCTAACTCAGGAAACAAAATGTATTGGGCTGGCCCTGGTACAAATGTCATTGTGATTTCTCATGAGGAAGCATATTTGATGCAGGAATATCACTCAATTGTGTATCTCTCTGAAAAAAATACACCTCCCCCGTAAACACAACTAATATTTCCATTGTACTAATGGAACATGTTTGGAATAGGTTTCCATAAGTGTTGAAAGCACCTTTAAATGGTACCCATTCTTTCGCTGGGGATTAGCGTAAATTGCCTTTCCTGTGATCACACCATTTTGTGATTTTCGTTTTTTAACTTTTAGAAAGGTATTTAGCAGCTGCCTGTTCTCCACCTGTAACAGCTGGGCAGGGGAAATTCATATGACTCTTTAGACTAGAGACAAGTGCTACGCTATCTTTCTAACTGTTGGAGTGTCCTGCCATTTTGGTGATATTATTCTATTGCCTTTTGAAAAGTTATTTGTTTTATGCTCCTCCACTCCAAACCTCCTCCCCCCACCATGTGTGTGAGAGAGAGAGAGAATGGGAGAGAGAGAAAGAAAGAAAGAACGAAAAATGCTTATGCAAATCTACACTTCAATGCTACCTGTTCTGTATGACAGGATACAATAGAATCATAGAATCTTAGAGTTGCAAGGGACCAAGGGTCATCTAGTCCAACCCCCTGCAATAAAGGAATCTCAGGTAGAGGATCCATGACAGATGACCATCCAACCTCTGTTTAAAAAGCTCCAAGGGAGGAGAGTCCACCACCTCTTGTGGGAGTCTGTTCCACTGCCGAACAGCTCTTACTGTCAGAACGTTTTTCCGAATGTTTAGTCAGAATCTCCTTTTTTGCAACTTGAAGCCATTGGTTCAAATCCTACCCTCCAGAGCAGGAGAAAACAAGCATTTCCCCTCCTCCATGTGACAGCTTTAAGTTATTTGAAGATGGCCATCATAGCTTCTCTCAGTCTCCTCTTTTCCAGGCTAAACATACCCAGCTCCTTCAAGCACTCCTCATAAGGCTTAGTTTCCAGACCCTTGATCATCTTGGTTTCCCTTCTCTGCACACGTTCCAGCTTGTCAACATCCTTCTTAAATTGGACACGGTATTCCAAGTGTGGTCTTACTAAGGCAGAATATAGAATGGTACTATTACATCCCTTGATCTGGACACTATACTTCTGTTGATGGAGCCTAGAATAGCGTTAGCTTTTTTTGCTGCTGCATCGCAATGTTGACTCATGTTAAGCTTGTTGACTTATGTCATGGGTAGGCAAACTAACACCTGGGGGCCAGATCCGGCTCAATTGCTTTCTAAATCCGGCCCGCAGATGGTCCGGGAATCAGTGTGTTTTTACATGAGTAGACTGTGCCCTTTTATTTAAAATGCATCTCTGGGTTATTTGTGGGGCATAGAAATTCATCCATCCCCCCCCCCAAAAAAAATATAGTCCGGCCCTTCACGAAGTCTGAGGGACAGTGGACTGGCCCCCTGCTGAAAAAGTTTGCTGACCCCTGACTTTTGTTAAGAGCAGGGCTGCAGAGAATGAATGGGAAAGCAACTGGAGATGGTGAAAGACTGAGTATTCCCCTGTAAGGTTGTGCATGTTCCTGCATCATGGCCACAGCTGCCTGACTTTTGATGAGAAAGGAAGCAGGCTCGTACTGGAAAGCTTAGACTGCACCTTCCGCATTGGAAATAGTGGTAAAGAATGATGTAGCAACCATCTTCTTACCATACAGTCTTGATCAATGCTGTTGTTTCCTGTGAGCAGATAAAGAACATTTCTGTAGATTCCTGGCCCTTTAAGAGAACACACAGCATCCCTGAGACTGGAATGTTTCAGTCTTAGGAGAGCACAGATGTATTAACACTAGCCAGCATTCTGTAGTGAGGGAGTGACAGCCAGTTTGGTGCAGTGGTCACAGTGCTGGTCTAGGACTTGGGAGACCCAGGTTCAAATTGCCACTCAGCCATGATGCTCACTGGGTGACCTTACCATGCCTTCAAAAATATCCCCTGCTGTCTAGATTCACAAACTTACTAAGTGTCGCTGTGTAAATTAATAATGGGTATATGTGTTTTAAAGGACGCGGGTGACGCTGTGGGTTAAACCACAGAGCCTAGGACTTGCTGATCAGAAGGTTGGCGGTTCAAATCCCCGCGACGGGGTGAGCTCCCGTTGCTTAGTCCCTGCTCCTGCCAACCTAGCAGTTTGAAAGCACGTCAAAGTGCAAGTAGATAAATAGGTACCGCTCCGGCGGGAAGATAAACGGCGGTTCCGTGCACTGCTCTGGTTCGCCAGAAGCGGCTTAGTCATGCTAGCCACATGACCCGGAAGCTGTACGCCAGCTCCCTCGGCCAATAAAGCGAGATGAGCGCCGCAACCCCAGAGTCGGCCACGACTGGACCTAATGGTCAGGGGTCCCTTTACCTTTATATGTACTTTATTTATTTATTCAATTTCTATACCACTTTATATTTTTAATAAAAACCTCAAAGCGGTGTACAGCATATTAAATCAATAAATCAATAAAACAATAGCTGGGCGATGTTCCCCCAGCCCCATGAGGAGCTTCTTCAGTGGGGCTGGTGAGTGTGGGCACTGCCCCCTAGGCCAGGTGGAAAGGGCCTTGCAGGGAGCGGCCTTCACTCCTCACAGCCCTAAGTACTTTGATGAATGGGTATATGTATGCATAGATGTGTGTGTGTGTGTGTGTGTGTGTGTGTGTGTGTGTGTACACACTATCTCTCAATTTAACCTACCTCACAAAGTTTTTCTGTACCTTGAAAGAGTCTGAGCTATGTACACCGCTCTGAGCTCCTTCGGAAAAAGCAGGATTTTAAAAAACGAAAAACTATAATATAAATATTGTTGAATATTTTCTAGACATCAGAGCTTCATGTGTACAAACATTAATAGACTCACCAGAAATGAACAGTGACAATCTCATCTCCAGTAGCATTCACAAGGTTTCACATTTGCAATTTCATACACACCCATTCATCAAGTCTTTCTTTACTCAGAGGCACATAACATGTGTTCAGTAATCTAGACAGCGGAGGATATTTTCGAAGACAGGGTAAGATGACTATAAACACACCCACTGATTAAAAGAAGCCAAGAAAATCTCAGTAGGAAATGAATTTGATCATTAATGTGGAACAATTTTCATTGATGAAGAAAAAAAGAAAGAGCGAGGGACATAAGCGGGTGGATAATTTAAGTCTTGGGTGATTAACAAAGGAACAGAGAAAGGAAACAGCCTTAAAAGAACTCTGCGGAGACATAGATGTGAATGAGACAGTTAATGTTTGCCTCTGAAGGATTATACTGTATCAAGGACTGTAAATGGAAGTATTTTAAGATTTATATTTGTGTAGCTGAAAGGAAATTTTAGGTCAGAGGATTTGGACTTGTGTATAAAGTGTTGGCAAGAAAGGATAAATTTGTGTGAATAAGATGACATGGATAATATAGGACCATGTGGAAGAAATATGTATGTGAGTGGTACTGAGGAGATCGCTTTGTGGCTCTGTACGAGCTTGAATGCTGTCTGAGTGGGAGAGAAAGAAATGCCTTTGTTTCTAGACTCCGTGGTTCACTGAAAATAGCTCCTGGAAATGCCATTTCAGATTAGAGAGAGATGACTGGAGAAGGGGAGATTTCATTACTTTCCTCTTTTATGTGATGTTTTCGAGATGGTAATGTAAGAGGAGAGTTATAAATAGATCCAATCACAGCTGCGGCATCCTAGAGTGCATGTTAATACCAGAGATATTTGGGGTGTTTCACTGTGTGCAGTAAAACCAAATGAGAAATGATGGCCGCCAAACAGCAGCAGAGACCACCTGACTTCCTTGATTTACCAGGCTGGAGTGTGAGGGCAATAGGAACAGAACAGGAACAGAAATCTATAAACTGCTGCGTTTTCCAATGTCATCATTTAATTTTTTTTAAATGAGAAGCTTTGAAGGAAAAATTGAATTTTGCTGTTTTGAATGTGAAATGTTTGAACTGAAAATTCAGAATATGAATAATATAATTTTTTTGCAATTTCCAGAGGGAGTCTATGGTATAAAAAACAAGAAGTCTGGTAGCACCTTAATATCTCTCTCTCTCTCTCTCTCTCTCTCTCTCTCTCTCTCTCTCTCTCTCTCTCACACACACACACACACACACACACACACACACACAAACACAGAGTGATGCTGTAATAAAAGTCCTTATCCTTTAAGAGCCATTTAGCACAATTCATTTAGGATTGTAGGATTTTATATTGTTTTAATTTTAGTAGCCTTCAGATATGAAATCTCATATGATGCCAAATAGCAAATACTAATTACTCTTCTTCTTTATTTATCAAATGCTGTAAATATCACTGCATAACTTGCAAATGCTATGATTAAAAATGCTATTGCAGGGCAAGTATAAAATAAAATAAATTTAGATACACCACTGGTTTGTAAAACCTTTTCCTGGGGAATCCTGGTTTCTCTAGGGTCAGATTACACCATCCTACATACGAATAGGAAAGTATGGATCCTTATGTATCCATAACAGGAGATATCAGCCGAGGGATATAACAGCAGGTGTGGTGAAACTCCAAGCTTTGCAGTACAAAAAGAGAGAGAAAAGCTTTTAGAAAAATAAGGGGAGGGCAGAAAAGCAGCCTAATAATAGCTGAACATATTCAGCGGGCATGAATGCCCAACTGCTGGTGGGAGGGGGCAAATAAGCCAGAACACTGGACCAGAAAGTATGGTGGAGAAGGACATGACAGAGTGCAGAATACCTGGAACTGTGAACAGAAGCACTCCACACTGCAGCATTTTGTTGCAGGTTCCAGTTGTGTTGCTTTACATGTGTCTGAATGCCATTATTACTTTACTTTCATTATTATTATTAATAATTAAAAATAGCCGCAGCGTCGTCGGGTCCCCATCCATATCCGGACTACGGGGTGCATGAGTGGGAAGTGGGTGTAATCCTTTCCCCTTTCACCATTTTTCCTTCTAACATTCCCCTGAAGCTGCGTATGGCACCCAATAGCTTTAGACTGAGGGATTTTCAGTGTGGGGAATAAAGGGTTAAACCTCCCCATTGTGGTTCCTGGTGTGCCCCAGGCTGCCTTTTCTCTCTCTCTCTCTTTTTTTAAAGTAACATATAAGGAATCCCAAGCATGGAATTTGAAGACACAGTTAAAAGTGCAATTTGATCCGCCTTAGGCTTCCTCTGTGTGAAGCTCAGCTAAGAGGCAGCTTGGTCACTGGTTATGTGACTGATTTCCTTCCACCCTGATCCAGTGGCAGGGGAACACTGGCTGTTTCTAAGGCACACTCTCAATTCACAGCGGGCTCTGGCGATGCCCGACACTGCTCCATGTGAACTTAGTGGGCACATGCCCAGGAATCCTCTGCAATGCGAGTGGGATGCAGAAGTTTCTTGGCAATGTGGGGAGTCTTCCCTGAAGGTCAGCGCTGGCGTCAGCATTGGCATCCTTGGGTAGCTGCCAGGGCCTTCTTAGTTCTCTCTCTCTCTCCCCCTCGACCTAACACTCCTAGCAGCTCTCAGGTCATGCTTTTAATTCCTTACATTGCCCCTGTGTGCTGGCATCCATAGGGGACATTGAGGACAATTAGAAAGAGCGGCAGGTCCCAACCAAGCACTGCTTGGAGCAATGCCACTGCAGTCAGGTAAGCCTTGCAGGGCCCACTGAAAGAGGAGGGACATGTAAGAGCTGTTTGACTGTGGAACGGACTCCCTCAGGAGCTAGTGGACATTTGTTGGAAGGCTTTTTAACCAGAGATTGGATGGCCATATGCCATGGATGCTTTGGTTGAGATTCCTGCATTGCAGAGGGTTGGACTAGATGGCTCTTAGATGCATCTATACAGTGGTACCTCGGGTTACAGATGCTTCAGGTTACAGACGCTTCAGGTTACAGACTCCGCTAGCCCAGAAATATTACCTCGGGTTAAGAACTTTGCTTCAGGATGAGAACAGAAATCGGGCTCCGACGGCGTGGCAGCAGCGGGAGACCCCATTAGCTAAAGTGGTGCTTCAGGTTAAGAACAGTTTCAGGTTAAGAACGGACCTCTGGAACGAATTAAGTTCTTAACCCGAGGTACCACTGTAGTTGTATGATTCTATGTAGCCCACGACCACCTCAGCCCTGGCCCTGGCCTTACTGAAAGTAAAAAGCGTGCAGAGGTGGTTTTAGGGTAGCATGACCAGTTCAGTCATACTGGGTGCCGGCACCACAACAATTGTGTAGAATGCAGCGTGAGAGGCAGGGGCGCGTGCCAAATTTTAGCATCACATAAGGCTCACTGAAATTTGAGAACCCAAAGTCTGCCACTGAACTGTGCATGTTGAATGGTGGTGGGGAATCGCTGTGATTTTCATACCATTGCATGTCAGGTACTGTGTGCCATTGCATGTCCCCTTCCAAATACTTGCAGGGGACTGATGATCAGGTATCAAACATCGATAATCAGAGACTATAACTATCACAGATATTTGTATGGGTATCCAGTAAGTGTTGGGCATGTGAGCACTCAGACAAGCTGAAGATTATTCTACATCAGCATTTGCAAAGGAGGCTTTCGAAGAGAATTTTTTGGAGCAAGCATGTTTGCACTCCACAACTAATACACACACACACACACACACACACACACACACACACACACACACACAAAATGCATGCTAGCCTGGTTTGCTCTATGTCATGGGAATTCGTCCTGCGCTTTCCACATACTTGTGTCTCCAAGGTGAAGCTGTTCACAATCCGCCTCCAGTGCCTGAACTGAGCAAGGGGGGCGGGGGGAGGGAGCAGAGGTCACAAGAAAAAGGCTTCTGCGTGCGAAGCTTCAGAGGCAGCCAGTGATGTATTTTTAGCTGCTCTAGATTCCCTCTGCTGTCACGGCTGGGATGTGATGCTCATTTTATTGCCACGGGGATATGCCTAGAATATCAGGCTGCCTGAAAAACAGCCTATGCAGCAGAACCAGGGCTTGATTTAGCATTTGTGGCGCTGATCGCCCACATCCACCGTTGAGGAAGGTGAGGGGGAAATAGTCCTCCCTGTGCAGTTCCTGCGGGAGGCAGAGCGGCAAAAGCTGTGACTCACTGAGAAATATGGTTCTGCAGGAGCGGTGCTTCTGAACCACACCTTAATCTCAAGCTGGCTGTGCTTGGTCTGTCTAGAAAGACGAAGTGAGTTTTTTAAATTATGCAATCAATACATTTTCTAATCGTTTTTGTGGCACATGATTCAATGTTCTTTACTGCAAAATAAAATGAAGTAATGCAAGGTCCCTGAACAAAGGATGCTGTCAGGGCCGCCTCAGGTCCCAGCTCACAAGAGACCAACGCCAAGTCCACTTTATTTACAAAAGTCTTTATTGAAGTACATTGTTTGTTCCACAGCCGAGGCGTGCAGCCCCACGTCTGTTACGCTTAGACCGCTGAAGTCCCCTCTGAATCAGTCCCGCCTCTACACCAGTTTAAGAGGCTTGTGCTAGTCCACCTCTTCCTGTCCTTTCTTTTCTGCAGGGTCTTTCTGCCCCCCTGGGTTCCTTCCCTCCTGCTTTCCCCTGACGCTGAGTCCCCAGACGCCTGCTCCCCCCTCCTCCGTGCTTTGGGACCAGGCTCCTCCTCCGGGCTCTCCGCATTTCCACGTGCCTCCACATTTGAACTTGGCGCGCGTTCGCTACCCCTGACCTTCCTCTTGACAGTTATACTACTCTCTGTACTACTCTCCGCCCCTTCCGGCAGGACGTCTTGCCCCGATCTCCTTCCCCTCTCTGCTTCCTGCTCTGCTCCGTGTGTCACACTGGGAACTCCACCCCCTTCACTCCGTTCCGGCTGGGAAGCTGGCCCCGATCTCCCACTCCCACTCGGGGTTTCCCTACTGCTCCCCTGCTCCTGACGAGTCCCCCCTGTGGCTCCCCTTGGCCTGACCAGGGGCGCCCCCTTTTGGGAATCCTCCGATTCACTTGAGAGACTCATGGAAGCCCTCAAGTCATTGTCATCCTCCTCCTCCTCGTTCCTGGATTCTTCCCCTTCGCTCTCAGTCTCCTCCCTCATCTGTGCCTCTCTCCCTGAACCCCTGACAGATGCTATTATCTTAAAGGGCTTATTCACAATTTACAATTAACTCCATGCATTTATTACACAGCTAAGCATATTTACTCAGAGGGGATTCTCCCTCCCCCAACACATATTCAGTGGAGATGATTTCCAGGTGTCATGGAGGGTTCAGAGGAAAAAATCAGGAAAAGAACTTTATTTTCTCCTTTAAACAAGAACAGAGCAACAACACTCAGATACAACCAAGTTAAGTGCCACCTAGTGAATTAATTACATAATGATACACGGGTGGCGCTGTGGTCTAAACCACTGAGCCTAGGGCTTGCACGACGGGGTGAGCTCCTGTTGCTCGGTCCCTGCTCCTGCCCACCTAGCATTTCGAAAGCACGTCAAAGAGCAAGTAGATAAATAGGTACCACTCCAGTGGGAAGGTAAACGGCGTTTCTGTGCGCTGCTCTGGTTTCGCCAGAAGCGGCTTAGTCATACTGGCCACATGAAAAACTGTCTGCAGCCCCAGAGTCATTTGCGACTGGACTTAACTGTCAGGGGTCCTTTACCTTTTTTACCTTTACTATCCACAGGCCAGACAAATTGTGCAAAGCAGAGGTTTTCATCCTTTTGGGGTCCAGAGGTCCCTTGAACAACTACATTCTTTCTGTGGCACCCCTGTGCGGTTCAGTTATGTCACCCTTTGCCTGCAGAGCTGGCAGCCTCTCACCCCTTTTTGAACACCCTCCCTTGTGGAGTGTGCCCTCAGCCTCCTTTCTTCTCTTCTCTTCTCTCCCTGGGAGTCCTCCGGGCAGCTGCACCTGCCACCCCTTGTCTCTGAGCTGCCCCCCTGCCCCAAAGAGAGGTGCCTCCTCACACTGCCCCACAGGGGCCTGGGAAGCACCTCTTGGCCAGCTCCAGGGCACTCTTCGTCTGGGGAGCTTGTAGCTAGGGCTGCCGCAGCAAACAGCCGTGCGGTCCTGTTGGGAGGCAGAGACACAAGAGGACATCAGAGAAGGGAAGGAAGGAAATAGGAACAGAGACCAGTGTTGCCCACGGCACTCCTGACCATCATTCAAGGCACCCCAGGGTGCCACAGCACACTGATTGAAAACCACTGGCGTAAAGGATACTTTTGGAGGCAGCAATACTTCTGAATATCAGTTGCTGGAAGCTACAGGAGGAGAGTGTGCTCTTGCACTCTGATCCCCTATTTTATTTATAAAATACAGTGGTACCTCGGGATGCGAACGGGATCCGTTCCGCGTGACAGCATTTTGAGCAACTGTGTATGCGCGAGCGGCGAAACCCGGAAGTAACGGAGCGCGTTACTTCCGGGTTGCTGCGGAGCGCAACTTGAACGCGCTCAACATGAAGCATATTCAACCCGAGGTATGACTGTACTTTTTGTTGCGGCAGGCTGTATAAAATGTGTTTGCAAACATGGGCTAACACTCTGCATGTTTAGGTGCACATGTTAGGTGCATGGATGGGGAATATCAGGGATCACCTCTCAGTGGTAGAGCACCTCGTTTCCGTGCAGAAGGTCCAGGGTTCAGTTCCTGGCATCTTCAGTTAATGGATCGGGCAGCTGCTACCTAGTAACTAACAGGTGATGGGAAAGGCCTCTCTCTCTGCTCAAGATCTTGGAAAGTCACTGCCCACTCGAGGTGTCAGTACAGGGCTCAATGAACGAGACTGCCAGACAGTCTGTTCCCTCAAGTTGTTTTTTAGAGGTTTTAGTGAAACTATTTACTGTTATCTTGTCTGGTCCCATAGAACACGAGTTATCAAAAAATAAAAGATGGTGGCTTTGATTTAGGTCTAGTGGCATGCAACCAAGTGTGGCACATAACTTGGGTCCACAAATGGGGGACACCCCCCCTGCCCACCGCCATGGTCTCAGCCAGCACTTTCAAGGGGGTCTGCATGAGAACTGTGATGCCCACACAGAAGCATGTGCAAGTCCTAATCCAGCAATGAATATTTGCCTGTTTCCGCAAGAGCATCACATGAAATGGGACATATCTTCCTTACTTGTTTCACATTTTCTGCACATTTCTGAAACTGCATATGTAGCCATGTTTTGTTTTTTTGCTATCTGTCGAAAGTATAATTTACAAACATTCATAGGACTGCAGTAAAGAAGTATAGTATATCTCCTATTTTAAAAAAATAAATCCATTTGCATTCTGTCTAAGACCATAACAGGCTGGAGTTCAGATTACGCCTGGTGTGTGGAAAGGACAGTTACTGAATGGATCATGTCTACTGCACACCTGCTTGTCCCTCAGATTAGCCTATCCACACAAGGGCTGAGTCACAGTGGCAGGAAGCAGTGATATAA
Source organism: Podarcis muralis (assembly GCF_964188315.1). Lineage (NCBI taxonomy): Eukaryota > Metazoa > Chordata > Lepidosauria > Squamata > Lacertidae > Podarcis > Podarcis muralis. Next base: position 30,056,352 of record NC_135655.1, read on the forward strand.
GAAATTTGCTTGGATATTATTTCTTCAGAAGATTTCAGTCACAGTGGATTTCATTCTCCTGGGACGTCAAAGCTACATTCCGTTCTCAGGAGAGAAATAAACCCCAGCAGGCAATCGGCAATGAGACATTCTGCTTGCCTTCAAAGTGCATGAGAGAAAGTAGTTGTCACACAGCAAGGGAAATGTGTGGCAATCTTTAGGAATCTTGCAAGACCTGGTAAACAGAATCTTCATATCGCAGCACAATCTCTGAGAGAAAGCGCACTCTCATTTGTCAGTAGAAAACAAAAGAAAATGGAGGGATGGCAAGCTACCTATGAAGACAGGCATTATGCTTGCACAATGAAGAAACCGACTTTGCGGTAAATTTTTATTAAAATCTCCCCTGATTATCCCCCCCCATATTTGCAGCTCCCCCTACTCATATTTAGTCAGTGTCATTGATACAATGCACTGGGCACCAAACACAAAACATTCATTTTATATCTGCATCTACTTTAAAAAATCTCTCCTCCCTCCAAAGATTTTGTTCTTTAATTTCATTTTGATAAAGTAGTCAGGCACATCTTTTGCATTCCATAGAACTTACTTTTGAGTAGGATTGTGCAGGTAGCTACAGTATTGCAAGTGAACATACAGAGTTGCATATGAAACCTTATTCCCGTCTTTCTTTTCTTTCTCCTCCTCTGTTTTTCTTGTCTGTTTGGATTATAAATTGCCTAGGCAGGAAGCAGTTTCTTTTCCCTTTTTGTAAAAAGAAACCTGGCACATTTTTGGTTCTATAAATAAAATGAAATGCAAAAAATACCGAAATCCCCACATTAGTTTATGACCGATGTTTGCTGCAGCTAGTCAGATGGTGCTTCCAGATGGGGGGGTGTTACATTATTATTATTATTATTATTATTATTATTAATATTATTATTACCTGATTTTCCTATGTGTTTTTTGAGCAAGTTACCGGTAGATTTCATACGTTTCTGTTTTCCCCCAGTGGTAATCTTCATTGCTATTTTCCTGCTTGTCATCCAGCAACAGTGGAGGAAATGTATCAGGGTTATTTTTTGCTTTTTCATTTCTCCTTTCAATCATGCCTCCCCCCAACCTCCATTTGTTTTTCTGTTCTGGACATGCATGGAGGTATTTCTGTACCTGTGCTTGCACATCTTTAGGGGGGAAAATCCTCAGGAGGTGTGAAAGAGCAAACATTAGCAGCTCTCTCCAGCCAGGGGCTGTATCATGTTTCACAATGAGCAAAATGGAAGCTTTTGGGGTTGGATGAGGATATTCATGTCCTTTTATTTTTGCTTTTGCTTTTTACTACTGAGGTCTTCTGTGCACAGCTCACAAGAATGCTAAAGACCTTTATCATCATCATATATATTTTTTAAAGGCCACTGTATATACTGTACTGCATTTACCGTCTCCCAGGTAATGTTTCACATTTACTGTGCAGAGATCTTGAGAGAATACCTCTTCCAATCTGGTCATGCCTTTAGCATGCAGCAGTTACTGGAAATATTGATTGATTGACATGTATATCCCGTCCTTCATTGCATATGATGTTAGGATGGGTTAACAATACAGACTGCAGTACAATAAAATAGGAGCTATGGTTACAAGAGTAAAAACAATAAATTGCAATACAATGGAAACACAGAGCAAAACACTGATAAATGTCTTCTGGTTCAGGCCATACTCATATCTGTTCTGAAAGCCTGGCAGAAAAGAAAGGCCTTCAGCTGCTGTTGAAAGATGGGCAACAGCAGCACCAGACAAACATTGGTGGGGTAGGTGCTCCACAATCAGGGTGCCGTTATTAGGAAGGCCCTCTGACAAGTCATAGATCCTCTGACCTCCTGTGTTGATGGAATGACCAGAGGTGCCTCCACAGCAGATTGCAAAGAACACAAGCTCTTTCAGGTAATGGAGTCCCTGGCCATTTAGGGCTATAGACGTCAAAACAAACACAATGATTTGACAAATAGATGACCCTCACTTTGGGACTGGGGATCAATGGAAACAAAATGGGCAAGTTCTCAGCTGAGGAGCAAAGGGGAGTGGGGGTGTCGGTGTGCTATTCAGGCCCCCAGAGTGGCTGGGGTTACCCAGTCAGATGGGGGACATCTAAATAATAAATTATTGTTATTATTACTCCTACAGCTACCACTACTCGAAACCACATTCTGAATGCCACCACAGACTTGATAAACTGTCCCCTGCAAAACAGCATTAGCAAGTTTCCATATGAGCAACGACTACACATCTATAACAAGTTAATTTTACTCAGCAGCTCTTCTGCAATAAGAGAAAATGTGGATTAAATGTAAAAAGCATGGGTTGCTGTTTGATGACAATGCTGCAATGCCAATACTAGAAAAACAACAACAACAACAAAAAACAACCTTGCATACATGAGTACTTCCGATTCCACAGTAAACTCCTATCTCAAGGCACTAACACTGCTTCTAGCCCTCAGTATTGGTTTCAGGTTCCATTCTGATGATGTTGTAATTCAGGCTGCTTGCAGCCAGCAGGTTCCCACAATGCTGGTTGTGCAATTAGGTGAGACACCACTGGAAACAAACCAGGAATGTGGGAAGCAATTTAGGAATGCAGAAAGCTGTACCTGGGGAAAAGAGGTGCAACATCACAGGCTGTTTTGCATGTACGATAGCCATTTGTTTGGGCTATGCCACCTGTGCTTGCCTTGCTATATACGATGCCGCAAGCCTCCAGTACAGTACTGTATATGCTACATACTATATGGACGTGGGTGGCACTGTGGGTTAAACCACAGAGCCTAGGACTTGCCGATCAGAAGGTTGGCGGTTCGAATCCCCGCGACGGGGTGAGCTCCCGTTGCTTGGTCCCTGCTCCTGCCAACCTAGCAGTTCGAAAGCACGTCAAAGTACAAGTAGATAAATAGGTACCGCTCTGGCGGGAAGGCAAACGGCGTTTGTGTGCTGCTCTGGTTCTCCAGAAGCGGCTTAGTCATGCTGGCCACATGACCCGGAAGCTGTACGCCGGCTCCCTCGGCCAATAAAGCGAGATGAGCACCGCAACCCCAGAGTCGGCCACGACTGGACCTAATGGTCAGGGGTCCCTTTACCTTTTATATGCAATATAGGAAGGCTGCAATGTGAGATCAACATATAACACATAAGAGGGAGGATAGAGCACTTGCATTGCAGGCAGAAGGTCCCAGGTTCAGTGTCCTGTACTCCAGGTATGGCTGGGAAAGGGTTCTGCCTGAAGCTCTGGAGAGCCACTACCAGTCAGTAAACAATTCTGAGCCAGATGGACCCAATAACATGATTCAGTGCAAAGGCGACTTCATATGTAGTGGTTGGGTCCCCTTACTTGACATCTGCATCTGGAAAATTCCCAGTCTGCTCTGGAAGTGACTCCAGATTTCTGTCCCTCATTTTAACACAAAGTAACACACTTCAGGAACTGTGCTGTGGAGCAAAAGCAGGCAGTAGGGTTGAAACTGAATAGATCCTGTCTGGATCAACTGGCAGCTTTTGCAGTGGATTTCCGCATGGGGCGGGCATGGAAACATTACACATCAGGAAAACACAGCAATTTCTGAAGGGGAAACATAAAGGGTTTGAGAATCCCTGGCTTAACTGGATCAAAATAATACAAAAGATGTCTTCTTTACATGTGCACCAGACTCTCAACAATATATCTCACCCTTCCTTTTCATCTTTATCCAAGTCAATTAAGCATCTTATGAAGCAGAAGGCTTTGAGTGGATTGGAGCTTGTTCTTGCCTTGCAAGGGAAAATGGAAAGTGGGGATTCCTTTTTTCTCCTCTCAGCTGGGCTGGGCAGCAGCATCCTTTTGTGAGCGCCAATGATGTCATCGGTAGCCTGGCTTCCTCCTTCTGTTTCCCCTCCCTTCCCAAGTCCTTTAAGGTGGGGGAGGGAGAAAAGTCATTAAGCACTACAGTAAAAGCTGATTCAGGCCACTGGGGTTTAGTCCTCTCAGAAAATGCGTTTGGGAAGGATGATGGAGGAGAGATTGCAGAGTCTGCTCACTGCTGACCTGCTGAATTATGACTTTAATGCAGTCACTTTAATAACCCGACCACCAGATGCAATTTATGGCAGAGCAGGCGCCCAGGCGTTTTCCTTTCTCTGATTACTGCCCCCCTCCCCCAGCCCATTACTTCTCCCTGCTTGCTCTGCTAATGGAAAAATGTTATGTGTCTGTGTGTGATTTTTCTCTCCCTCCCTCCCAAAGCAAGGCTTGTTTTCAGGAACTGGTGGGAAATGAGAACCTAATGCACACAGCCGAACAAAAAAATGCCTCCTTCTTCCCTCTTCTTTTCTAAGGCTCCAACCAGGAAATCTGTAATGGAGTCTTATCTTCTTGTTCATTCTGCTTCTGGTGCCTTTAAAATCTCGCCTAAGGAAAGACAACTGAAGAGGAGTGGAACATGCTAAAAATGAATGGTTTTTGCAACGCACAGCCCAGTGTTTCTGCAATTCCTCAGTGATGTCATGATGACATGACATCAGGACTGGTGAGAGGCATTGCCATGTATAGACAAATCTACTCAAATGTGTTTACAATGGGACATTTACATATTACAGAAATGGGCTGGATAGATACTAAATGTGTTGTTTTAATATTAATGTTTGTTTGTTTCATAAAATTGATACACCGCTTGATTGTAAACAACAACAACCCCTCAAAGCAGTTTACAAAAAGATAAAACAAGAAAATCGAGAAAAGTTCACATTCTTTAAAACATACAAAAATTAAATTACTAAAACATACCTCAGCTTTCTAAGTTTCTGGGTAGGCTTGCCTAAACAAGAATGCTTTTAGCAGGTGCTGAAAAGAGTACAGTGAAACTGTCTGCTTAATCTCAATTGGCAGGGAGTTCCAAAGTGCAGGTGCTGCCTAAATGTTATTGCAAGTTATTGCAAATGCAGAATGGGTATGAATGAATCTTTATTCGCGTCAGCCATCAGCCATAGCAATAAAACAACAATACAATACACAAAGCATAGAAATAAAAAGTCAATTATATAAAATACATTTTAGGGTTTTGAATCAATAGTCAAATAGTGGCTCTTATTCTGATTGCCCCAGCTTGAAAACCTTGCAGCCTTTGCTGTCATTTGTTCTTCTTGATATGCCAAGAGAAAGGACACTGTGGCAGTGGATGGGGAGAATGGGTATTATGTGGTAGCGACAATTCCGCCAATGTTTCAATTGTTGCAACACCATCCCGGGACTGCCCAGAGTTGTTTAACAATCCATCCATCATCCAAGGGAACTCTGGGAATTCTAATTCTGGGAGGAGAACAGGGGTCTCCTAGCAACTGTCAGCACCCTTAGCAAGCTGCAGCTCCCAGAATTCCTTGGGTGAGAGGGGGAAAGCCATGACTGTTACCATGGTGCCTTAAATGTATGTCCTGAATGTGGCCACAGGCTTAAAAGCAGTAGCGGCGTTAAATATTTTCAGACTCTAGATATAATGGGTTCCCTCTTTCGATCACTTTGCTTACTTTAAAACATGGCCACCCATTTTGCTGCCTGAGGCAATGGGCAAGATGGTGCCGCCCTCTGTTCCATTTACAGAAGCTAACTGGCAGTCGAACCTGACTTCAACGCTGGCAATGGGGCATTGTGCTCTGGTGCAGCAGGCTAGCCTAAGGTGTATATGAGAGGTCTGTGGCAGGCATAGCTCTGATCTCCGACAGAGAGGAATGGCTGGGAGGGCTCAGGAGAAAGGAGAGGAAGGGGAAGGGGTCTGTCTCTCAAGCATATCCTGCAAGTGTCCCAGAAAAAAAATGGGACATCCCGTTTTCTCACGTGAGAGCACAGCGGCCATTTTGGGTGCTGTGATCTTGCACGATTTTGACCTTGCCTCCCCAAAAGGTGTTTTTTTCAGGGCCACAATCTTGCATGACCCTGAAAAACTGCATCTTTGGGGCTCCCTGACTCACACGGACAGGAAGATGTGCATCCTGGTTTTTTTGGACTCAAAATGTTGGGTGGTATTCTCTAGGTGATTGCCTTACTCATCCCAATGGTAGACTCAGCCCTGCCTGCTGCATTGTGGACCCACCTGCTCATTCTACTGAGTAGGCCATTAGGCATCTACCGGTACTCCAAATTCCTGCCCTGAGAGCATCGCTACTTAAAAGAGGCGTTCCCTCCTGTGTGACAGAGGAGAAGAAACACCTCTAAAATGGCGTCTGCTGAGACTCAAAAGTACTGTGTGTCCCCCCCCCCTTTCTTTAGAAAGCTATTATTTCTAACATGTGGATTTGTGTATATTGGACCAATGGACCAAAATTCATCTGTCAAGACTTCTCCAATCTGATGACAGCCCTAAGAAAGCTGGAGAATGTCCCCAGTTTTGTCTTCTGAACTTTGGATCTCTCTTTTCTGTTCCCTTCTCATCTAATGTCAAGGCTCTTCCTCCACAGCTTCCCTCTGCTTCATTAGGTAATTTGTATAACTATATTCTAACCCATTAACCTCCATTTGCTGCCAGAGGGTGGAGGGGGGGGGGAGGCGGAAATCACAAATGTGTCACATTCTGATCAATACATTCAATCTCTTTCTCGTACAGAGATGGAAGAAGCTAATAAAGAAAAAGAAAGATTAAGTGCATAATTTTTAAATAACATCCATTGTTCGCTAAAGAAAGTTTAACAGAAAAAAAAAAAAGCCACAATCCAGGTCTTTGGTATGTGTGTGTGTCTCTGGGATAAGAACAAATGTGTTACATTTTACTCCTCCCCACCCTGCAAGTGTAGATTATTCCTTCTGCAACAATGAACAATGGCATCTTTCAAAAAGCTTCCAAAAATGACATTTTCGGAGCAGTCCTTTGCAGCCGGTGTTAAATATTTACTAGTGGGTGAGATATCCCTCCTGTTACAGCAAATACAATTTTCTAATGACCTGGATTGTGAACCCGGGTGGATAAATGTAGCAAATTCCTCTAATAATATCCTGCTTCTCTTGCTGTTCAGAAAACACTTTCCCCCAAGCCTTGAAATTTGCCGTGTTATTGCACAACACTGAGCACAGCTCACCCAGTAAAGAGATGTAGAATACAAGGTCAGCTACTGTTTGTTAGAGATAGCCATAAATTATGTTTCGCTTTCTGCAGGAATTTGAGCTGACGTTGAGAATTAATTGACCTTCTTACAACGTATTCTGTATCAAAATAACTATCTTGATCACTATAGTATTATTTTCTCTCCGAGAGAGAGAGAGAGATGCATTAAGCCAGCTCATCACAGTAGTAGCAATAGCCTTTAAATTTGCGGCGGGTGGGGTGGGGGGACTTGCAGCCCTTGGCATCATTTCATGCGGTGTGGATTTCAGAGATTCGGTTGTCGCAGCAACACCACACATTCACAGCTTTAGTCTAGTGCTTTAATGGCCATGGTTTCCCCAAAAGAATCCTGGGAACTCCAGTTTGTGAAAGGTGCTGACCTCACAGAGCTATAGTTCCCAGCAGTCGTATAAGCTACAGCTCTCAGGATTCTCCGTGACGGTTAAAGCAGTGTAAGAATGCTTTAAATGCATGTGAGGATGTGACTGAGACCAAGAAGCACAGAACTGTAGAGTTGGAAATGGACCCTGAGATCATTTAATGCAACCCTCTGCAATGCAGGAATGGACAGCTCTCCCATATGGTGATCACTATACAATTTGTTATGTTCTGAGTTGAATAGGATCCAAAAGGCAGCAGTCTGATTGGTCCTAGAACAATAGGAGTCAGAATACAGCAGTCTGACTGGTCCTAGAACAATGCAGCAGTATGATTGGTCCACAGGAGCCGCCCAATACAGCTCCCGGTGGAAGTGAATCCGCAACCTGATTGGCCTACAGGGGAATCCCAGAATTAGCCAATCATGTGTGGCCCATTGTGTAAATAATGTATATAAAGCAGATATTTTGGGGGAACTTTCATTCCTCACTACTATGAGCTGAATAAAGAGCATGAAATCCACACTCGACTCCGAGTATATTTCACACTCCAACAAGGCTTACTGTATTTATAACTCGCCTTGCCTCCAAGGAGTTCAAGGGGAAGTACGTGGTTCCTTCCGCACCTCATTTAAACCCTTCAACAACCCTGTGAGGTAGGTTAGACTGAGCTAGAGTGATTGGCCCAAGGTCACCCAGTGAGCTTCATGACTGAGTGGGGGGTGGGATTTAAACCCGAGTCTCTCAGGTTAGCCACACTGGCTATATACACTGTATAGGCAGGCAGAGGACCTGGTAGCCGCTCTGTGGTGGCATCCTTATTATTGTTAATTAAATTTCTATATCACCCATCCGAGGATCACAAGGCGGTTTACAACATAAAAACAAAAATACCTAGCATAGTAACAAGCACAGGCAGTCAACCGCCCCTATTTGTATGGGGAGGGTATTCCGCAAACTTGACAGATGCCGACATTGTAATCTTTTTGGTACCAAGCCAAAACGAAATTTCTTTCCTTAGGGCTCATCCAGACTTCCTTTTATGCTGTGTTTCTAGGCACAGGTCCATGCTTTAAAGCTCTGTGCCTGAGTGGGTTTTTTCCCGCGTCCTACATTTTATCACTGAATTGGAGCAAACAGCAGTCGGGTTTCCTGCAGATTGCTGTTTGCTCTGATTCAACGGCGAAACACAGTCCTGATCCAACAGCCTCTTCTTCTAGCTAATGGTTGTACTTCTGATTTGTTCACCTGCGGAACAACTCACTATTCTTATTTTCCCACCTCCCCTTTTACAGATTCATGCATCTCATGTTAATGCTATGTCAGAACGAAGATGCTGTATAAACTGATGCAGTGGTATCCAATTCTGCAAGGGTTTCTCTCCCTGAGCCTCCTGCCCCCCCCAAACCCCCTCTTGCTTGCAACATAAATGGTTGTGTGTGTGTGTTTTTAAAAAAGCATACCTCTTACATCAGAGGTGGGGAGCTGGAAGTGTTTTCACTGCGGAATAAACTTATGGGCTGTGAAAGCCTGTGATTCAGAAAATTCGCCTGCAATATTCCCCTCAGCTGTTGCCATAGGTAACCAGCCTCTGCAAAACACTATTTACCCTGGAATGCAAGGAGACTTGGAACTCAACAAGGACATTCATTCCAGTTAACCCCTTCCTAGCAGAAAATAAAAAACACACCACACTGTGGTTTCAGCAGGAACAAAAGAAACCATTTAAAGTCATCATCTTTTATTGGCCTGGCAGGAGTTCCTGTGTCTTTACCAGTTAGGTGACAGACAGAGACTTAACCAGGTGCCCCCCTTTTTCAATTCCTGGGAGAATTTTGTTGAATTCTGGTGTGCTGTGCAGGCTCAAGAGCCTTGTCCGCCAAAAGATGGCCATCCTACTCTTATTGTACATTTCATCATACTGCTCCGAATGTTCCCACAAATCTTTGCTGTAGGGGTGCCAACTGACCACAAAACAGCTGCCCAGCTCGCTCATGAGTACTTCTACATTACCTTGCTATGCAGAAAGGAGCAGGGGGACCCTCTCACAGCAGGGAGATAAATACAATCACTAATTGCTGCAGATCAATCTACTGTATTGTTAAATTATTAGCTGTAAGGGCAGAGTCAAACAGTGGCAACGCTACCTTGTTGTACATGCTGTTATAGAAATGAATGTAGTGGAGAAATAGACTCTTGCTGCCCTGATCCTCCATCTATAGCCACACTATGCCTGCCAATTTGCTACCTTTCCTCTCTTTTCTGCTCTTGCCTGTGTGGCCAATACATTGATCTGAGTTGTTTGGGGGGTTTTTTTGCACTGGCACTGGGAGTGCCAGATACAGAGAGGTGCTAGTACCCGGAAACTCCAGAGATGGTCCAATAAATGTAGGTGCCAGTGGTTGAAAATCCAAATCAAACCATCTATGATGCTAAAAACATTTTAAACAGCATTATGATCAACCAATTCTTTTGGCAGTTTGCTGCCCTTTATCAGTACAGTATCTCAAAAACTGCTGCCAGAAGGAAGCTGTCCCACCCTGCCTAATTATAGGGCCGGGCTGGCCAACCTCAGCCCATCAGTTTAAGCTAACTGAGGTCAGCCCGTGTGGTGCCAGAATATCAGGCTAGGACCACAGAGACGAAATTAAAAAATGATAATATTCTTCACTCGATAATTAAGGTCACAGGGTGACCTTGGGAGAGCCACTATCTCTTAACCTGACCTACCTCACAGGCTTGTTGTGAGGACAAATTGCAGTAGTGGAAGAAATCCTATACTTGTCGATCCATGCTGCCCTGATTCCTTGAAGGAAGGACAGAATGAAAATGTAATATTTATTTAAAGAAACCTTGAGTAATACTGAACTAAACATCTTTTGAAGTGGTGTGATTTTTAACTAGTGACTTTGTTAACATGCTCATATAAGCAGGGTATACTAGTCCAACCCTCTGCAAAAGTGTACAGGCTGTCTCACTTTCAGCTCCAAACTTTGGGCACCAAATTTATTTTCATCACTTCTAGAAAATGCCATGCAGTTCGGCAGCTGGCATCTTCATGATTACCTTCCTTCTGGAAGGGGAAGACTTTTCCAGAAACATTTTTCAAAGCCAACATCTGCACATGAGGAGGTGCATATTTGCCCTGTTTACCAGCCCAGGGTCTTTTGCTGCTTTACTTTGCTCGCAGATGCTGGAAACCTTCAAAGAGATTAGCTTTAATTATTGCTGACTCACCTGGCCAGGTGTGATTCATTAGCCTGAGGCCCATTTCTTTCGTTCTGACCTTCCCCATCCCCCCAACCACACCTGCAACCCAAGATTCTTGTCTTCATATGAATGCAATTTTTTCGTAGGTCTGTTATGCTCCCTGCAAAGGTGCACATTTCACCCACCCTGGCTTGGATCTATTTATTTATTTCCCAGTGCTTCGTCTATACCAGTCAATTGTGCATAAGTGGGGGGAAGCCCGTACTAAAACAGATTAAAATCCAAAGCATTTCTAAGCATAAGGGGAGGCTTGTCTAAACAAGAATGTTTTTAGAAGGTATTGAAAATAATACAGGGAAGGCATCTGCTCGATATCAATAGGCAGGGAGTTCCAAAGATGCTGCCACACTAAATGACTGAGTTCTTACCAATGCATAATGAGTATTATGTGGTGCTTGTAGTAGTGCCAATTCCACTGATCAAAGTGGTCAAATGGGCACATATGAGGTAAGGTGATCTCGTAGGTAGACTGGTCCCAAGTTATTAAGGGCTTTGTATACTAATGGCAAAGGGATGCGGGTGGCGCTGTGGTCTAAACCACAGAGCCTAGGGCTTGCCGATCAGAAGGTCGGCAGTTCGAATCCCTGCGACGGGGTGAACTCCTGTTGCTTGGTCCCTGCTCCTGCCAACCTAGCAGTTTGAAAGTACGTCAAAGTTCAAGTAGATAAATAGGTACTGCTACGGCGGGAAGGTAAACTGCGTTTCTGTGTGCTGCTCTGGTTCGCCAGAAGCAGCTTAGTCATGCTGGCCACATGACCCAGAAGCTGTCTGCGGACAAACGCTGGCTCCCTTGGCCATTAAAGTGAGATGAGCGCCGCAACCCCAGAGTCGTCCACGACTGGACTTAACTGTCAGGGGTCCCTTTACCTTTATACTAATAGCAACATCTTGAACCTGGCCCAGGAGCAGATCGGCAACTAGATTTCAGATCTCTGAGCGCAGGTGTCATGACAAGGTCTCATTCCTGTCAACAATCATGCTGCAGCATTCTAATTTTTAATATTCTTTGGAGAGCTTACTGACTTCTTTCACAACCAGTATATAACAAGTATACCAATTTTCCTTCATCCAATGTTAGAGGATACATATTGATAACACACATATCAGCAATACAGGAAAAGAGAATGATTTCCAACCAAATTGTTTACTTCATTCATTCAATTGTGCAAGAGTTCTAGGGCTATCACCTTGGAGGTTTTTTTGTTTTGTTTTGTTTTTTAAAAAGGCCCAAAGGCGCACAATTTAACAATAAATAGGTTCTGGGCATTCAAAATCCAGCCAGGCCAGCCAGAAACCAGTTGGGGGGAATCCAGTCTGACTGGAAACCAGGATTGTGCTGCGAGGCTCTGGATGACCAGGAAATGAACCCAAAAGGCAGCCATGGAATTAAGCACCAAGCATGAATGTAATTCCTTGAGCTGAAAGATTGTGATCTGTTCTCCTTCCCTTTGTGCTGTCCTGCCATGCTGCTAAAGAGGTAAAGGGTAGGCATGGGGGAGAAAGGGGATTCAGTTCATATTTAAAGGCAAACCTACCTAATTTGCACCTTCCGAATCAACATGAGAACCGCAAAAACACAACCATTCTCTGAAGTTCACACTTAGCCAAATGTTGTGGTGTGTTTCTCCAGTCAAGCAACATGTATAAAAATGCATATGCTGGGTTGCAGTGTCCATAAAGAGGCATATATTATTGAAAATAGCTTGCACCATGCACAATTGCTTTGCAAAAATGTGCATTTTGGGAAGACCTGCACATAAGCATGTGTAGATTGGCAGAAACTTCAATTGAAATGTTGATGGATTTTCATGAGACTTAAATAAATAAATCAGAACGATATGGAAATGTGAACTATGGATTAGAAAAATGAGTAACTGAAACTGAGAAGCTGACTTCAGTAGTACATGAATCCCAGAGGCAACAGGAGATGCCTAAGCTTCACTAGGGTGCTTACCCCAAGAGCAGACAACTGCCCCTTTAACTGATCTCCTCTAAGGATGCGCGAGTGGCGCTGTGGTCTAAACCACTGAGCCTAGAGCTTGCCAATTGGGAGGTTGGTGGTTCGAATCCCCGCGACAGGGTGAGCTCCCGTTGCTTGGTCCCAGCTCCTGCCAACCTAGCAGTTCGAAAGCACGTCAAAGTGCAAGTAGATAAATAGGTGCCACTCTGGCAGGAAGGTAAACGGCATTTCCATGTGCTGCTCTGGTTTTGCCAGACACGGCTTAGTCATGCTGGCCACATGATCTGGAAAAACTGTCTGCGGACAAACGTCTGCTCCCTTGGCCAGTAAAGCAAGCTGAGCACTGCAATCCCAGAGTCGTTCGCGACTGGACTTAACTGTCAGGGGTCCTTTACCTTTACAAGGATGCAATGCCTACCTAGGACACACACCTGAAATATTTCAGCCCTCAGTAGGAGTTGTTTTTGTGTGAAGATAAGAGCATAAGATCCCTGCTGGATCAGACCAAAGGCCTAACTTGTCCAGCACCTTGTTTTCCACAGTGGCTAACCAGATGCCTGTGAGAAGCCCACACAAAGGTAGTAGCCTTCTTCTTCTGCCCTTCCTCAGGAACTGGCATGCTGCCTCTGGCCTTAGAGGGAGGGCCAGTCTAATATATTTTGCTCCCTGTGACCACAGACAAGATGGCACTCCATCCATAGTCCACATACAGAAGCCAATTGGGCTGCCAGTCGAATCTTTCTTCAACACTGTTGATGAGATAGAAAGTCTCTTGATTGTATTTGTTTTAAATTGATGTTAACTCTTCAGAAATAAATAAATTGTTGTGTCCTTGGGCCAGTCACAGTTTCTCAGCCTAACCTCCCTCACAGGATTGTTGCGAGGAAAACAGCCGGGTATTCCATATTGAGCTCCTTGGAGGAAAGGCAGGATATAAACTAAAAATAAATAAGGACGGGTTACAAATAATCTTAACAACATCATCTTCCACTACCCCTGAAGGCAGTGGGCTAGTTTAGCAAGTCCAGGTCAGCTGTGTTCTCAAGGAAAGGGGAATGCCCTGGCCCTTAGGAGGAACAGGCTGGAGGCTGTCACCACTGCCTCCAGCATCTACCACCTGAGGTGGCTGATTTACTTTGCCTAATGGTAGGGCTGGCACTGTTTGGAGAACAGGATGTCAGAAAATGTAGGAACAGGGTGGACCTGTTCTTAATTCTTTCGTTAGATAGAACAGATTCCCTCATTCAAATAGGCGAAGTAATCTTATTTATTGAACTAACTTCTATCAACACTGGGGCATGCAGTAGTTGAAGCTCTGCATAACTCTTCATCAAGCTGATTAAGAGTTCAGTGTAAGCTTGTATATTTCTACTGCAACCACAGATTGGTGCAACAGAAGGATTTATCTTAACCTATTTTACATCTCGTTCTCTGCTACCAGCAGAACATAGACTATTGATTAAACAAGACCTTTCAAAACGAATTTTCCTTTAGGTTAACCTGCATGGAGAATCTCAGGGATATGTTTTATTTAGTGCACGTGAAACATCCACTGTTTGCAGGCAGGCACAGTTTTTGTATGATAAATGCCTCCCACTCCATACAACTCTTAACGCTGCTGTGAAATTAAGACAAATTCTCTTCCTTGTTTGTTACCCTCTCTAGTGGAAAGGGACAGGTATTTATTGGGAGATGGGGAGCAGAGGAGAGGAATATTTCTTGTAGGTTAGCAAGTTAGCGTGCCAGGGAATTTTCCTATGTGGAACACCATCTGGTTCTATGATGGGCAAAAGTGTCATTCCTCATAACCTGGAAGGGATGGTTTGAAAATTCTTTGCCCGCTTAGAACAAATGGAGAGAGAGTGAAGGAACACATTCTGAAAGAGAAGCCTGAGCAGCCTGGGCTTGGGCACAAAAGGGTTACAGGCTGTTCTGCTGCATTCTCTGGAGGCAGGCAAAACCAAGTGTGAGACAGTGAGGTCAGCATTACCTTCCACTGCCTAGGGCCCCTTGCCTGACAATGCCGACATTCCAGCACATTCCAGCCTTCCACAATAAGAGCCTTCATTGCTCGTATTTCCTGACCCCTCTAGATTAAAGCATGCGAAGTTCGAGATATATATATATATATTGCTCGGCACCACAAACGCACATAATACGTTGCACCAGAAATAGACGGATGGGAAACTGTCTGCAGCTGTTGCTGCATAACACTCATTATCTGTGCCAAGCTCATCAGCAGAGGGAAGCATGTAGGGTGAGGGGAGAGAGGAGGCGGCCGCAGGATGTGCAGCCCAGGAGTCCCAGGATTCACAGCCGGTGGGAGAACTGCCATATTGCGCGGCACCGTTTTCCTGATCCTGAAAGCCGCCTGAAAAGCGAAGGGAATGGAGAGATAATAGAGGAAGCGCGAGGTGTAAATACCACCCCTATTAGAGATATTGCATGTTATCTGTCTGTTCAAAGAGGTAACCTTTTAGTTCAGCTATGGAACTCACTCACACAGGAGGCAGCGATGGCTGTAAGGAGGACTATGCAAGTTCATACAGAAAGCTATCAATGGCTACAAACCTTGATAGCTATGCTGTGCCTCCCTGGCCAAAGGCAGTTAATGCTACTGAGAACCAGTTGGAAAGGAAGACTCATCTTGTGCTCAGATCCCGCTTGCCTGTTTCCTGCAGGTATTTGGTTGGCCAGTGTGAGAACAGGATGCTGGACTAGAGGGGCCATTGGCCCAATCCAAGAGGCTCTTCTTATGTTCTTAGTAATGTCTTTAAATGAAATGTTTAAAAAAGATTTGTTGTTGTTTAGTCGTCTTAGTCGTGTTCGATTCTCCGTGACCCCATGAACCAGAGCATGCCTTGGAAACTCTCACTTTCTTCTCAAAGCTTCTCCTTTTTTATGTCCATGGAGATTTCTTGGCAAAATACTGGAGTGGTTTGCCAGTTCCTTCTCCATTAAAAAAGAATATATCTATGTAAATGCTGTTCTTATAAATTTAGCCCACTTCCTCACTAAAACAGGAGTGGGAAAGTGGATCCAGAGGTGGCCAACCGTTTGTGCACCCACCTATCAATCGATGTCATATGATGTCAGGTGATTTAAATGTCAAAGAAGAACTGGAAGCCCTCTCTAATAGGCTGTGTACACACCACAAAGCACATCTGAAGCACATTCTTTCCCTCAGAGCGTTCTGGACACTGTCGTTTGCCCCTCACAAAGTTACAGTTTCCAGCAACCCTTCACAAACTACAGCAACCAGAATTCTTTGGAGGGAGAAAATTGAAGGCTCTGAATACGCCTTCAAAGGTATGAGGGGTATACAGACTCGGATAATTCAAACCATGGTCCCCAAAGGGAGAGTCTTCCTTTGCAGTTCAATCCAGGGCTACAAAGACAATGAATGTTATTACGCCCATATTAAAGACTGAGGTTGGGTGGACTGAAATGTGCAAAAGAACAACTTGCTTAAATCTTCCAAGAAAGTTCATTGCAGCACAGGATTTAAACTCGGGTATTTATATTATTAAGGGACGCGGGTGACGCTGTGGGTAAAAGCCTCAGCGCCTAGGGCTTGCCGATCGAAAGGTCGGCGGTTCGAATCCCCGCGGCGGGGTGCGCTCCCATTGCTCGGTCCCAGCGCCTGCCAACCTAGCAGTTCGAAAGCACCCCCAGGTGCAAGTAGATAAATAGGGACCGCTTACTGGCGGGAAGGTAAACGGTGTTTCCGTGTGCTGCGCTGGCTCGCCAGATGCAGCTTGTCACGCTGGCCACGTGACCCGGAAGTGTCTCCGGACAGCGCTGGCCCCCGGCCTCTTAAGTGAGATGGGCGCACAACCCTAGAGTCTGTCAAGACTGGCCCGTACGGGCAGGGGTACCTTTACCTTTACCTTTTATTTATATTATTATTTAATATGTTCAAGTGTAGTATGGCCTGCCTTTAGCTGGTATGCATTATGATTTTTCTTCTGTTCACCTGTCTTTGTGGTTCTATAGTAATTTGAAAACTAATAAAAATAAAGTAAACAAAAATCTCTTGGGCTTACCCCCAGGAAATTTTTTGGTATGACTGCCATCTCTATCTCTCAGCCAGGATTAGACACAGTTGAGGAGGATAGGTCTATCAGCTACTACAAGCCATGATGGCTAAAAATAGAATAACTATATTCACAGGCAGTAAACCTTTGACATTCACTTCTCTGCGACAAACAACAGAGAAGAGCTCTCTCCATCATGCCCTGCTTTTAAGGCTCTGACCGACTGTTGCTGTAAAGACTTTTGCTTTACTATATGCACCTCTGTCTGCACTGTTCTTATACTCTCAGATTAAGAGAAGGAAACAGACAAAACCCATCAGTGCGCCCTAGATAGCATTTGTTTGTTTCAAAAGCCCGGGATTTATAATTCTGGTGGCAAACTGAGGTCACACGTTGTTTGGGGCTGTTGAATCGCAGATATGACACATATTATAAATAGGCCATCTCTGCACATTGCTTCTTCAAGGTGTAGACTGAAATGTTGATGTTGAGTTTCTTCAGGGAGAAGGTACCAGATGGGTGAAGTTCAGGGAAATTTTTGTTGTAGTCCCTCATCTCACTCAGGGGCATAAAGGTGAGGACCAATGGGCAGGAACAGCATCCTCTGGGCCCTAGAACAGACTGGATAGGCTTCAGATTTGTGGGGTCTACTTGGGTTCCCCCCCACTAAGAACCATGAGGTATACCAACCAGGGCCAGGTGCAAAACAGTGGCTCAGCAAGACTGACTTATGCTAAACATGAAGGATCAGGGTGTTTCTTGGCTCAGCCCAGGCTCACAAGTCCTTTCACACAAAAGTCCTGCCCTGATTTCTCCCCAAGCATTCCTTTTTCAGCAACCTAACTTAGGAGGGAAAAGCTTATTGGCTGTTGCTCATATTAGACAATTAGGAGCCACAGACCCTTGCCAATCTATTTCAAATCATCCAAATATCTATTGGCAGATACTGAACTATCTTCTGCTCTGTGCAATAGTGAGGACCAATAGGTCTGGCCAGTTTCTTTGTGCCCTAGAATGACGTCCCAGAATCCTTTAACAGTTGACCTGAAGGAAGGTACTGCCAGGAAGTCAACAGATTTAAGCTTCCTTGAAGGTAGGAATTTTGAAAACCACTGCTACAATAGATGCTTAAAAAAAATAACAACAAAATATGACTTATGGCCATACAGTTGGGCTTTCCCCCACAACGTGCTCTTCATACATTCTTCTTTCTCTCTCTCCCCTTCTCTTTTCAGCTTGTGTTGTTGAAGGCTTTGATCTCCTGAATTCCTGTGGGCAGCTCTGGCTTGAGCAGTCTACCCTTCATATGGCCCCTGACCAAAAGATCTCAAAGTTTGGAAAGCAACAGAGAGGGGGAAGGCCAGGCAGAACAAAAATAACCTTCCTGTAAAAACAGCTGTGTCTCCCTCCTGCCCACCCCAAGGCACACAAGGGGCCATGTGGACAAGTTTAGAAGGCAAAACTCTAATCGGGTGCTGGGAGGAGTGAGGCCAAAAGTTTAATGTAGGATAAAAATGCAAACCCCTTAAATCTCTTAGTGTTAGGCTTTAACCTTGCCTTGACTCTGCAGAGATAGCACTAAGGAAGGATGAGCTTGTATTAGAAACAGAATTCTCTCTCTCTCTTTCTCCCTCCAGCCCTTCTAAGCTGCCTAGCACCATTACTACAACTTACCAATGTAGAGTCAATCTTCCATATTGATTTCTCAGTCTGTTAAGGGTTGGGCACTCGTTTCCCCCACTACTCCATTAATGTAAGTGTAACTGGAGCACTGGTGTGGCTCTAGGATGATATGAGCATGCATGCTTTCTTTACGGTGGATTTAATGTGGGCACTTGGTCGCAGGTAATTCTGTGTTAGTGATGTATGGAAGTGAGAGCTGGACCATCAAGAAGGCTGATCGCCGAAGAATTGATGCTTTTGAATTATGGTGCTGGAGAAGACTCTTGAGAGTCCCATGGACTGCAAGAAGATCAAACGCATCCATTCTTAAGGAAACCAGCCCTGAGTGCTCACTGGAAGGACAGATCGTGAAGCTGAGGCTCCAGTACTTTGGCCACCTCATGAGAAGAGAAGACTCCCTGGAGAAGACACTGATGCTGGGAAAGATGGAGGGCACAAGGAGAAGGGGGCGACAGAGGACGAGATGGTTGGATAGTGTTTTCGAGGTTACCAGCATGAGTTTGACCAAACTGCGGGAAGTAGTGGAGGACAGAGGTGCCTGGCGTGCTCTGGTCCATGGGGTCACGAAGAGTCGGACACGACTAAACGACTAAACAACAACAAAATTCTGTGTTAAATCAGATTTATGACTGCACTATATCCTATGCTGCTTTTCAGCAGCTGCCATTCAAGGAAAGGCCTGAGCTGGCATAGCACAGCAGTGGAAGTACCATCCGGTGCCATCTAGCTGCCTTATGCTTGCCAAGGGGATGCCCTTTGTTTCCTCCTTAGTGCAGAAAATCCTGGGTGCTTCAAAGCAACGCAAGTGATCCTTCATTTGCTATTTAAACACCACACAGACTGTTGTGTCTGGGGAGCCAGCAGAGCAGCCTCTACTTCTGTGCTTGGTTTCTGATAATAAGGAAGAATAAAAATAGAATTTGAGGGTCCTGAGATCCCATCTCTTGCATGAATCATTAATTAAGACCCAGCGTGGTGAAGTGGTTAAAAATGTCAAGAGCCGGATTGGAAAGAGCCAGGTTCAAATCTCCCACAAGTCAGGAAGCTCCTCCTGTGACACAAGGTTGTTTGGAGCATAAAAGGCCCGGAGAGGCATGTAAATGGTTCCCAACAGCTTGGAGAAAAGGACAGGAGAAAAATGCAGTCAACAGTAATAACCAATCAATGTACAAATCCAGCCTCTGTGATTTTAATAAATTGACATGGCTTCCTAGGAGCTTTCCGTTGCTATTTTCTATTGTTTTAAATAGAGTTTAAAAGAATATGTAAAGCAAACACTCCAAATGCATACATACACATATGTGTACACACACCACTCTATGTGTCACCCAGCATCTATTTATACATATTATTGCGATAAAAGGATTAATGATCACTGCTGATTCTTCCGGCATGTCTAATGGATTTCCAGTCTCTTAAAAAATCAACAATGGACACTTTGCTCCCCATGTCTCACCCACATTCCTCCTGTAAGTTTCCCCAAGTACAGCTAAATCCCACACTTCAACACAGGGGACCATTATCAGGCATTTAGGAAGATCCTGCTGAAGGCCTAAGAGACAGCCTTTTTGATGGTGGTCCCTCTTTAAGGAAAGCTCTCCCAAAACAGAGTCACCTGATATCTACAATAACAGTGACAGGCAAAGGCTTTCCTTTCCCCCTAGGCATCTGATTGTTAATTTTCTCTGCTGTTTGGAGGTTACTACTGCTGGTTAACTTATAGTGGCAATCATGCTGATATTGTTAGAGGGTGGTAGGCTTTTCCTTATTATCTTGAGAAGTGGTGTATGACCCCGTTTTAGTGCTTTGTTGTTTACTGCGCTTTAAAAAAAAGGGTTTTGTTTCCATTTTACTGTAAGTAGCCTTGAGACAACAGTAACATAACAAAGCTTTGTTCTGAATTCATATACTGTATTCCGTTAACCACATCCTTTCTGTGTTTGCACACTGCTTGGACACCCACCCCAATATATATATATCAAAGGAGTGCACATTGCTATCCCTTAATTTTGCTTCTTGTTCCAACAACTGGAATATTTTGCTGCAGAAAACTGATTTTGGGTGTAAGCTGCTCATTTTAACAGCTGAAAATTTCCCCAGACCAGAATAAATTAAGTCATGCCCATCTTTCTAACACACTGAATTTTCTATAATTAAGGGAACATAAACCTGCATTGTTTTCCTGTCATACAATCCCCAAACAACACATTGGATGATGATATTATTATTACTATTATTATCCTGGATTAACACAACTCGGTTTAGATAATTTCATCCAAAATGCAGCCAGAATGTGAGCTTTCTTTTACAAGGTGAAAGAAGGTGACATCCTGAGACAGATTGTGACATTGCAACATTAACAGAGTGTTAATTCTCCAGGATTGGGCGAGAATTGATTTGGAATTGAAAGTGTAGGAAACCGAGCCTCACTTTTCTCGTTGCCATCTTCTTAAATGCAAACATCCCCTCTCGGTTATCGGGGGCGGGGGCGGGGCAGGCATATTATGGGCGACTGGAGGATGCATTAATTGGGCAAGGGCCGCGTTTCCTTCCTAATAAACAAAGGTGTCGGGCCAAAGAAGAGCAACTGCGACGGAGCGGGCGCTCCACGCTCCCGTGCCAGGCAGAGGCCGCGGCTGCTCAGCAGATGGATTGATTCGGGTGGCGAGAAGATATTTAGAGGTGCCTGAAACCACTTGGCAAGTTCCAGGGGCTCGAGTCTGGGGTGGTGTTGTGTGTGCGTGCTTGAAACAAGCAATCCCAAAGGAACGCCCCCCCCCAAACCTGTATTTATTAAATCTTTCAGACAAAAGTAGCACACAAGCAGCATATTGTGTTTGGGGGGAATGAATTATGGGACAACAGCTGAGCAGACCAAAGAAGCAGCCGCCGCCATTCTGGCTTTGAGTAGCGGCGAGAGCGCCTGTCAAGGAAAAACTGGGCGCGACGACGAGGAGAAGCCATCGCGCCTTTTCCCCAGCGTATGAAACGGAGCCGAGTGCGGCAGATGAGGGAGAGAGATGCCATGCAGAAATCCCCCCTCCTGCCCAACTGGGAATCCGGTGGGGGGTGGGGGAATGCAGTCAATGGGAAATTGGTCCCCGGCACAAAACACTCCCAAGCCCGGATGGCTGCCAAAGAGTGAGAAAGAGTCCGGATATCGGGTTGCCTCAGGTCCCTCCTGCATACATGCATTAAGCGTCGCCCAGTCTCTCTTGATGGTGCAGGCATCCTGATCTGCTCCCCCAAAGCTGACGTGGAGATTATAGGCGGCCTTCGCTGAGCATTCCTTGGGATTTCTTGTCTCTTTTTGCAAGGCCGTTATGCAACATAAGAGCCTGCTTGCTGCATTCGCCGCCCTTTGCTTGGAGGTGGGGCGGAGTGTTACTTTATCAATCTTCCTGCCAGTCGTTCGTTCGCAATGCATTCCCCCCTCGCTTTGCACAAAAAAAGTGCTTATCATAGAATCACAGAATTGTAGAGTTGGAAGGGCACCATCTAGTTCAACACCCTGAAATGATGCTAAAAAAGGGGATATGTCAGTTGCGCTAGGGCAACAGAAACCTTTAATCTGCTTTAACCTCGCAAACCTAAAATTCTGCTTGAATCCCTCCTGCGATCTGGTGACAGTCTGGGGCAGGGCCGGATTTAGGTTCGATGAGGCCCTAAGCTTCTGAAGGTCATGGGGCCCTTTATGTGTCCAGCTGTCCTTTGTCAACAACAAGTCACTTTTTTGTGTTGAATATATGTGATACGTGATATGAATATGGTGATATTTTAGGGAGCAGGCTAGCAGGCGGGGCCCATTACTTACATCTTAGGAGCCTACACAACACATAACACTGTTGCTGTATTAGAAAATAAATAAATTGTCCAGTAGCACCTTAGAGACCAACGAAGTTTGTTCTTGGTATAAGCTTGCGTGCGCATGCACACTTCTTCAGATACACACATATATGAAAGCGTATACCAAGAACACATTGGGGGGCCCAAGAGCTATAGCTTGTTTAGCTTATATGTAAATATAAAAATATAAAAATATAAATATTTATAAATATTTATATATAAATATATGTAAATCTGGCACTGGTCTGGGGTGAGGCACCCTCCCCGGTTGGTACATCAGCCTTATTCTCTAGTGAGGTATGGAGAAGCTATGTTAAGGCTACCAAAAATCAATCAATCAATCAATCAATCAATCAATCCAGGGCTGGTGACAGTGGAAATTTATTATAATTCATTTATATCTTTTAAAAAAAAAGGTTTATAAAGTATGGACCCTTGAGTGGAGAAAAGCAAGCAAAGGGAAGTGCCCCTTTTATGCCCCTAACATTAGAAGTAGCATGTAGGTTCTGCAACAAAATTTTGCAGACTAAAGCCCTGCTCAGGTTCCAGCCACTGCCCATGCTCTTTCCTGGGATATTCTACTATGTTCCCTAACCCCTCTGGGTTTTTATTCCCCCCTCACCCTGTTCCAACATTCATCCAGCATTTTGTGGCTGCTCAGCAATGCTCAGTCTTTGCTGGGCTCTCTTCAGGGATTCAGACCTTAACATGCCCTACCCCACAAATCCCCTTGGATTCCTCCAAGCCTGCAAATACCTTTCTTGTCTCTGTGGATACTACCATTTTGGCTCAGGATCTGCACGCGTAGAATGATATATGATAAGTTGCTGTTGTTATTCATATATAATAATGATGCTGATGATGCAGTATTTTTGCTTTACAGAGCAGCATCAAAAAAAGAGACAAGGTCCTTTCCACAAGGATCTTACAGCTGAAACACATTATTCCAAACTTTTCATTTTCAGTCAACAGAATATATCAGTAATACTTGGCATCTCAGAAGGGTGCCATTCTTGACAGAACTCGCTGAGTTTTGCTTTTCTCAGGTGTTGTGCTTGGGAAAAGATGGCATTCCTTCCAAGAGCTGCATTCACATGGCTACTGACAGCTTCCTTTAAGCGACTGTGCAGCAAAGTGTTGAATGAAGTGTGAAAAGCCGTATTTTAAGGCCAGCATAACCAAAGCGTGACTTCTGGATCGAAACCAGAAAACAGGGGGGGGGGGGGAGAAAGGAGAATTCACGACCCCAGGGTTGGCCTACTTTCAGACTGACTTGCTAGTTCTTGATTTCTTACAGTAGCCACAATCCATTCAAAGCCTCTTCTGTCAAGAACAGCTTTTATTTTTATTCAGATGAGCGAGTTATTATGTGCTAGATTCATTGGTAAACTGTACATGTAAGCACAGCCAATACGTCACGGCCACACTGTTTGACCAAGGGCAGAGGATGCCGATAATCCCTGGATCAGCTGTCCCAACTGAAAACAGGAAGAAGGAGGCCTGGACGTTTCTTTAAATGAGCAAATTGGATGAGGCTCTGGCAATGCTGACTTACACTGAGTCAGCAGAACCACACAACTCAACAAAGAATATTTATTCACACATGAATTATTCAGCCGGCTTGAATAGCATCTCTGCAACAGCAATTCTGCAAGCAAGTTATTGCATACACATAGGCAGTCGTCCAACCACAGCTGCAAAGCGAAATCAGGATAATTCTCTTGACCAGTCAAGTGGGGCTGAGGAAGCCTTTTGCTTCTGGGAGCCGCTGACTTCCTTTGCTGGAAGTCAGCAAAATGACACGGAAGTGAGCTCCTTTTTATTTAGCCTCATGTGAAGGTCTTCTGTGACAAACCGAGAGGTTTTTATCTATGCACCACCCCGATTTTAATTTTAAAGAGACTTTTGAGCAAACATCTGTTCAGGAGGCTAAGATCTGAACCAACAGACTGAAGTTACACGAAAGGATATTACGACTAAACATCAGGAAGAACTTTCTGACCATAAGAGCTGGTTCAACATTGGAACAGACTCCACTGAGAAGTGGCGGGCTCTCCTTCGTTGGAGGTTTTTAAGCAAAGGTTGGATGGCCATCTGTCATGCATGATCTAGTTGAGATACCTGCAGTACAGGGGGTTGGACTAGATGACATTCAGGGGTTCCCTTCCAACTCTACAATTCTATGATTCTATTGTATCTTTTTAATAGACTCAAGACAGACCCACAGAGCTGGAATAAGCCTTGAAGAAGCTGAGAGGAGCCCTCACCAATTTGGTTCCAGTCAAGAGGTTTCAGGTTTCGGCCCAGTCCTGGTTCACTGAAAGACAAAACCCTTTCTGAACTGATTTTAAGGATAGGTTTAGATTCTGTGTGATTCCCAAGGTGGTTACC
Source organism: Podarcis muralis (assembly GCF_964188315.1). NCBI lineage: Eukaryota > Metazoa > Chordata > Lepidosauria > Squamata > Lacertidae > Podarcis > Podarcis muralis. The sequence continues at coordinate 30,081,012 of NC_135655.1, forward strand.
ATTCACATTTTACAGGCTATATACTGAAGCATAGAAAGCGAGAGGGGCTACAACTTGCTGGAAACCCTCCAAAAAACAATTGCCTACTTGAGGGACTGAAACCCAGATGGGTGTTCACTTCACCACATACCATCTCTGTTTCACATATTTAGGCTGCATGCATAATATTCATCTGGATGGAGGCATATTTTCCACAATCTCTGAAGTTGCTTTTCTTGGCCGGACTACTGTCTGGCCAGAGAAGAGACCCAAAACTTTTGTTTGAAGTAGTAGCAAAGCTTTGGCAACCCTAAACGAGGAAAAGGTCAGAACGTTTCAAGAAAGTGTTGGGCTTTGCTTTCTCCAGACAGAGCCCAGTTGTTGGTGATGTCTCTCAATTTCCCCCGGCACATGGAATTCAGGCTTGGCACGAGTTTCGCAGCTGCGGTTGCTGCCGCTAGCCTTGTATGCAAGCGAGCTGTTTCCCAAGTCCTGGTCACACATTCATGGCCCTTTTCCTGCTTTGATGCTTGTTCAGATTCCATTAGGATTTAATGAGGAACCCACCAGCCTTGACAGGCAGAGCGGCTGACTCATGGCTGAAACCAAGGGCAAGCCTGGGATTGGGAATTATCCAGCAAATTAGTTTGTCACCTTTGGCTGTACGTTCGTCTGGACAAAAGCATGGGCCTGGTTCTACCCTCTCCCTGGCCACACAAACCCAGAGGGAGCTTCTGTTATCATGATCACTGCAATATTGCAAGCAGGAACCTCTTGAAATTCTCCCTATTTGTGGAGAGAGGAACTGGGAGGATGACTTCTCTTGTATTGATAAGAAATTCTCCCAACAGCTCCTTATTTATTTATTACATTTCTATACTTCCTTTCTGGCAGGGGCACCCGAGGCAGTTTATCAATTTAAAATATTTTTTAAAAATACATTATATAAAATGTAAAGTTGTCCTTGTTGGTGGGGGGCAGGCTGAGGTTGTCTTTGGCTGCTTACCTGCCTCCTTTTGCTCTCTTCTGCCTTCCCACAGGACAGATGGTGTCCATTTCTTGGGGTGAGGGCTGCAATGCAACAGTGGCAGCAGTTCAGCAGCTTTTATCTTCTCCAAAGGATTGTTTTGTTTTTGTTCTTTGCTGCTGTTGCAAATAGCAAGAGCAGCAGTGTTGGCTGCCTGGCTGCCATCTTGTCTCTTTTATAATTGTTATGTACTGAATTGAATAGGATCCAAACTGCAGCAGTCTGATTGGTCCTAGAACAATAGGATCCAAAAGGCAGCAGTCTGATTGGTCCTAGAACAATAGGATTCAGAATGCAGCAGTCTGATTGGTCTTAGAACAATGCAGCAGTATGATTGGTTGGCAGGAACCACCCAATCATGCTCCAGATAGAAGTGAATCCACAACCTGATTGGCTTACAGTAGAATTCCAGAATTAGCCAATCATGCGCAGCCCATTGTGTAAATAATGTATATAAAGCAGACCCCTCAGACATTCATTCATTCCTCCTCACCACTATGAGCTGAATAAAGAGCATGAAATCACTTTGCGACTCTGAGTATATTTCACTGGCGACGAAGGTGGGATCCCGCTGAGCTGACTGCCACACACAGCACCGCAGCACCGCCACCTGCCGCACCGCTGCCTCGCACCGTCTATCCAGGCTTCAGCTCCGGGACACAAGGAACTCAGAATGGCAACCGACAGCAGCTTCTCGCCGTTCAACCCAGCATCTGGAGACTGGGAAGCGTACGCCTCCCGTTTCACCTTCCTCCTAGAAGCCAAAGGGGTCACCGATGCAGAAGACGCCAAGAAGAGGGCAATATTCTTCAGTGTCTGCAGAGAGGAGACGTTTGAAATCGCCCGGGCTCTCCTTGCACCTGAAGACGTCGCTACTGTTCCATACAAAACAATAATGGAACAGCTGAAGGGGCACTTTTCGCCACAGCCCTCAGTGGTGGCTTGTCGAAATGCCTTCTACGCAAAGCGGCAAGCCCCTGGGGAAACCATAACTGGGTTTGTGACCTCTCTCCGCCAAGCTGCCCGGTTCTGCAACTTCTCAGAGCTGGAGAACATGCTTCGTGACCGCCTCGTCGGTGGCCTGAAGGATGAGAAGCTGCAACGACGCCTCTACACTAAGAAGAACCTAACGTTCCAGGTCGCTCTGGAGGAGGCCCTGGCAACGGAAGCTGCCGAGAGGTCAACGCAAGAGGCACGGCCGAGCCAGCCGTCCCAACCGAGGGTCCACCACGAAGACCACCGACGACTCAGGATCCGACAGGGAGGAGGTGCACAGAGTACAGCAGCGCACTCAAGCAGCCCACATACCACAGCTGCCTCAACGAGAAGGAGGGAACTGCGCTAGCTGTGGAGAAAGTCACGAGAGGAGGACCTGCCGTTTCCGCAACGCAGAGTGCAGGCAGTGCAGAAAATTGGGACACATCGCCCGGGTGTGTCGGGCTCGGCCCACCCGACGCCAGGCATCAGATGACCAATCCAAGAGCCCCAGGTCCCGGGGCCCAACGCACCAAGGCAACTCAACGGAGCTCACGGACTTCCAGGTATACCAGTTGCCCCACCCCAACGTAGAGAAAATTTATGTAGAGGTACAGATAGAGGGGGCCCCATGCCGCATGGAGCTTGACACGGGTTCAACTCTATCCATAATCTCGGCAAGGACCTTAAGGAAACTGTGTCCTACTGGGGGTCCCAAACTCAGGCCAGCCCCATTCACCCTCCGGGACTTCCAGAAACGTAAGGTCCCCACAATGGGGATGGGGACCTTCAGGGTGCAATACCGAGGGCGGACGCGGCAACTGGACTTGCTTGTGGTCAAGGGCCCCTACATTAGCTTACTGGGATTGGCATGGTTTGGACCACTGGGGCTAGCCATCACCGGGGTGAACCACATGAGCTTACAAGTGGACGTGGACGCCATATGCAAGGAATTTCCGGGGGTTTTCGATGGGAAATTGGGACAGTATACGGGGCCCCCCATTGCTCTACAGCTTGACCCCGCAGTACGACCGGTCAGGCTCAAGGCCCGCCGGGTCCCGTTCGCCCTGAAACCCCGTATAGTCGAGGAATTGGACCGACTCGTGGAGCAAGGAGTGCTGGAGCCGGTGCCTAATGCCCCCTGGGAAACCCCAATCGTCACACCCGTCAAGCCTAATGGTTCGGTACGCATCTGCGCAGACTACAAATGTACCATAAACAAGGCCCTCACGGCCCATGCATACCCAGTGCCAGTGGTCAGCCATGTCCTTGCCACCCTGGCTGGGTCGAAAAATTTTGGCAAGCTGGACTTGGCCCAAGCATATCAGCAGCTGCCAGTAGATGAGGCCACAGCAGAGGCACAGACGATTGTGACGCACAGAGGAGCATTCAGGGTAAAGCGGCTGCAATTCGGTGTCAGCGTGGCACCAGGCATATTCCAGAATCTAATGGACTCTCTACTTAAAGGGATTCCTGGTGTCACCCCCTTCTTCGATGATGTGTTGATTGCCGGGCCCACACCAGAGGAGTTTGAGGACCGCCTCCGCACCGTTCTGCACCGTTTCCAGACGGCGGGTCTCAAGGTGAAGTGGGAAAAATGTCTACTAGGAGTGCCTCAGGTGGACTTTCTGGGATTTATGGTGGACGCAGAAGGGGTCCACCCGACTGGGGACAAGGTACGGGCCATTTGTGATGCCCCAGCGCCCAAGAACAAGACTGAACTTCAGGCCTTCTTGGGACTATTGAACTTTTACCATTCCTTCCTTCCCCACAAGGCGGCGGCAGCGGAGCCCCTACACAGACTCCTGGACAAGCGGGCCCCTTGGGTGTGGGGCCAGCGTCAGGAGGCCGCATTCCAGGCAGTCAAGGACTTGCTTGTCTCAAACTCGGTCTTGGCACACTTCGACGAGAGGCTGCCGCTGGTGCTAGCATGCGACGCCTCACCCTATGGCATTGGCGCTGTCCTGGGACACCAACTCCCGGATGGAAGAGAGGTACCGGTGGCATACTTTTCCCAGACACTCAACGAAACTGAGTGGAACTACTCGCAAATCGACAAGGAGGGTCTGGCAATCGTGAAAGGAGTAAAAAAATTCCATGATTTCTTGTACGGGCGGCCCTTCACCGTGGTGACTGACCACAAGCCGTTGCTTGGCTTGTTTGCCCCCGAAAAGCAGACCCCCCAAGTGCTGTCTCCTTGCGTCCTCAGGTGGTCAATTTTCCTTGCCAGCTACCAGTATGCACTGATTCACCGCCCTGGGAAGGCGATGGGCCATGCGGACGCCCTCAGCAGGCTACCACTACCGGAAACAGGCCCCGACCCAGCACCTGCACAAGAGGTTATGAGCCTGGAGCTGCTTCCCGACCGCCCCATTCAGGCACAAGAAGTCGCACACCATTCCAAGAAAGATAGGGTCATCTCCCGGGTCCTGGACTGGGTGTGGAGGGGATGGCCCAGCAGCAGCCCCGGGCCAGAATTCGCTGACTACACAACCCGCAAACATGAACTGTCAGCCCACAAGGGGTGCCTGTTATGGGGAAGCAGGGTCGTTGTTCCCCAGCCCCTCCGCAAAAGGGTCCTCACAGCCCTACACGAGACACACCCAGGGGTAGTAAGAATGAAAGCCCTTGCCAGGAGTTATGTGTGGTGGCCGGGGATCGACGGAGAGATAGAGGCCTGGGTCAAACACTGCCAGGCCTGCCAAGAATCCGGCCCAGATCCCCCAAGGGCCCCAGTCCAGTCCTGGGAGTCCGCCCGATCACCATGGTCACGCCTGCATGTGGACTTCGCTGGCCCCTTTCAGGGGAAAACATTCTTCATAGTGGTGGACTCCTACACCAAATGGCTGGAAGTCGCACTGGTACCGTCCACTTCTACGTCCGCAGCCATCCGGGTACTACACAGGCTGTTTGCAACCCATGGGCTCCCTGACACTCTCGTCTCAGACAACGGGACTGCATTTACGTCAGGAGAATTCCAAACCTTCACAGCGCAGAATGCCATCCGCCACATCCGTTCAGCGCCATTCCACCCGGCCACCAATGGCCAAGCAGAACGCATGGTGCGGACCACCAAGGACACCCTTCGCCGCATGACGCAAGGGGATTGGGAGTACCGCCTTGCCACATTCCTTCTAGCACAGCACAGCACCCCCAGCTCAACGACTGGCCGGAGCCCCGCTGAACTACTAATGGGTCGGCGCCTTGCAATCAGATTGGACCGCCTTCACCCCGATAGAGCTCAGGATGAGGTAGGGGTGGGGGAAGGCAGGAACTCCCGGACCTTCGAGGCCCAGGACCCAGTGTACGCAAAGAATTTTGGGGCAGGCCCTGCATGGGTACCCGCCACAGTCACCAGGGTCACTGGCCCCGTGTCGTATGAGGTGCTAACAGATGGGGGGCAATGCTGGCGCCGCCACTGCGACCAGATACGGCGACGATTCCTGGGAGAAAACCAGGAGGAGGAGGACAGGTCAAAGGAGTCCCAAGGGAACAGTGGGGCAGTGAGGCCCATAGAGCAGCAAGGGCAAGCAGGAGAGGCAGAATCAGTAAATACAGAGAGGACCCGTGAGGCCGAAAGGACACCGGAACCAGAACTACGACTGAGCGAGCAGGTTGCACCAGACCAAACAGCCCCATCACAGCCAGCATCCTTGGAACGCGAGCCAGAACCTGAACCCCAGACCAGGGAGCACCCCAGGCCGCAATGCACACGTAGGCCGCCGGCATACCTTGAGGACTATGAATGCGACTTCCCGGGCAGGACTGGAACTTAGAGGGGAGGGGTGTTATGTACTGAATTGAATAGGATCCAAACTGCAGCAGTCTGATTGGTCCTAGAACAATAGGATCCAAAAGGCAGCAGTCTGATTGGTCCTAGAACAATAGGATTCAGAATGCAGCAGTCTGATTGGTCTTAGAACAATGCAGCAGTATGATTGGTTGGCAGGAACCACCCAATCATGCTCCAGATAGAAGTGAATCCACAACCTGATTGGCTTACAGTAGAATTCCAGAATTAGCCAATCATGCGCAGCCCATTGTGTAAATAATGTATATAAAGCAGACCCCTCAGACATTCATTCATTCCTCCTCACCACTATGAGCTGAATAAAGAGCATGAAATCACTTTGCGACTCTGAGTATATTTCAATAATGCTCCAGATCTCACATCATTCCAAGGCCTTTGGGGTGGGGTGGAAATTGCAGCTGCCACAAAAAAATGGTGGAGAATATATTTGGAGAGTATTCTGCAAGGTGGCTATTTTTTTTTAGGAGGCAGCAAACGTTTGTCAGAACTTTTGTCAGGAGACGTTTTGGGAGGCAAGAACATTAGAAGGAAGGTGGGAACATTAGACGAGTCCTGGTGGATCAGACCCATCCAGCATCCTGTTCTGTGGCCAAGCAGGACCTGAGCACAACAGCACTCCCGCCGTGGCCTGTGCTGGAAATTTGCTTTCCACTCTCAGGTTGTTTCCTCTCTCTTGTTTGCAGAGCCACAAAGATATGGGCTCTTTTCTCCACAGGCAGGGACAATCTGGATCATGCCTCCAATTTTAAATATTCACTACTTCTTAAAAAAGAATGATCTCCCTCACCCTCAACATATGCCAAACTGCCCAGTAACTTCACACTTGAAGTTCTACACTTTGGTTTTAATACACATTTTTGTTAAGTAAACTGGTTTACAGCTTGCAGTCATGCATGTTACCCTAAGACACGTCAAATGAACGCTTGTCATGTTCACACATCGCATTTTAAAGCGTACTCTTAAAACAGCCTCGGTGTACACACACAAATTGCTGCTTTATGAGAATTGGCCCTACCTAAATTTGTCTGCTCAGACCATGGATGCCAACATCTAAAGCTGCAAAGTTGTTGAGGAAGACATTGCTTGATACCTATTAATAGCCTAATGTTTTAGTGTTATGCTTCTATTGCATCATGCAGTTGCTTTGGGATGTTTCATAGTAATCAATTTGTAAATGAAATAATGGATAAATTTGCTATCCTGTTGTTTGGTCAAGGGAGACCCAAACATGGCCTACAGGTGAGGGAACAACTGCACTTTGAGATGAAACAACTGACAATACCTGTGTGGTTTAAATCAGCAGTGTTTACACAGCCTTTGTCCTCAGCAGGGCTGGCATCAGCACCCAAGCTGCTAACAGGGTCAGCTATTGACCCCTGCCCTAGCCCCGTTTTAAAGTCTTACAGGACTCACAGTTCTCCTGATGTGGCATTGCTTCAGGGCACTGCAATAATTTTTAAATGGCAGCTACACAGTGCTGCTAGTGTTGGGGCACAAAGTACTGTTAGGTGAGGGCCCACCTGAAGGCACTTTGTCCTTCAGATCAGGAGCAGAGCTTGTCTCCCAGCCATCTCTCGTCCTACTCTCACCCGGGCAGGGGCTGCGTCAAATGACAGCGGAGGAAGCCTAGTTGAAGAAGGAAAACAACAACAGCCAGCATAAGCTCAGCCTGACCAATCTGCTCCCTTCCTCAACTATCCCTGGCTGGCGAGCCTTTGGATCAAAAGCTGCCCTAGACACAGATCTTCTGAATGGAGGTGGTCACCCACAGCCACCACACAAGGCTCTGGGATGAAGGGAAGGCCGGAAGAATAAAGGCGTCCGCTCCCCGATTGCACTCCTCCCTGCAAGCTGGCCTCCCTGATGCTGAGTCAGCAGCGTCTGACAAATTAGTCAACAGGATGACTGCTGGGCTCCTGGCTTCTGGTAATTAACGTTGACAAAGCTCTGTGTGTATGTTTGCTTCTGCGCCTGCTCGCTTCCCAGGCAGGAGGAGAGCCGCCAGGAGGGGAGAACAGAGGGGAGAGAAAAATGGAGCAGTGGCTGCTGATGCTTCCTTTGCAAAGGCTGGGAATTTACATTTCCAATCCCAAGACAGGCAGCCACAGCCACATGGCTTTGCTCCCAGCCCTTCCTGCATCCTTAAGGGTCCAGGTGGGATGAGGGCAGGAAGGGATGAGGATGGTGAAGGGTTAAAACAGCCCGGAGAGGCAGCTTACAGCTCAAGCAGACACAAGCGCCCTTGTAAAACACAGGCCTGGACGCAGGAAGTGCACAATTTGAAGCCTCCGCAAGGTTGCAGAACAGGATGTTAAATGTTCCGAGCTGAGATTTGTCTCTGGTTGGGCTCTGAGGTTATTTCCTCAAAGCGCTCTGTTAAGATCATGACCTCTGAGATGCACAATGAGGCTGTTGGCTTTGAAGCTTCTGATTCTTTTGCTGCTGTTGTTTGAGTCGTGTGAATTTCTCTCCCCAGCGTGGAATGCTAAATTGCCTGCGGTCTGCGGATGAGAGGCCCCAGAAGTAAGAGAGGTCAAGGGCAGGAGAAGTTGTTTCTTTAGCTTCTCCATAACTTTATGTTCGCTAACTTCAGATCCTGCGGTTTGTCCCTGCTATTTTAGACTTGTGCTTGAAGCCAAACCTCAATTGTTCCAAGTGCCAAAAGCTGAAACTCTTTGGTTTGAGCACAGGGAGTTTAAATGGGTGGCAATAGGCTGTTGTGTGAAAGGGCTCTTGGTTGGAAAACTCCCCCGACAAAACCTGCCTAATGTTTTAGTGTATGTTTTTATTGCATCATGAAATCAGTTTGAGATGCTTCATAGTATACAATTTGTAAATGAAATGATAAATAAATTTACTGTCCCATCGACTGGTCAGGAGCAACCCAAAAATGGCCTACAGTCAAGTTAAAACAAAGCAAGAAAAATAATAAAGCTATATACAGGAGTGACTAGAAGAGAAATGATGGCTGGGAGGAATGTAGAAAGAAGAAACATCATGGTACACTTTGTATCAGCACAACTGGATGCCTTCATCTGCCCCAGCTGCAACAAAACATGTTGCTTCCATATTGGTCTTCATATCAACCGCTGTAATTCTCCAACGGCTTGACTTCACCCCCAAAGGCACACTCTTCCATCGTCTCATGAAAAAGACTGATTCCACCACCACCACCGACATAGTACAGTAGGAAATATATGTAATATGTATGTATGTGTACATATATGTAATATATGTCATAGAATTGTAGAGTTGAAAGGGACCCTGAGGATCGGCTAGCCCAACCCTCTGCAATGCAGGAACATGCAGCTGTCCCATATGGGAATCAAACCTGCAACCTTGGAATTATCAGCACTACGCTGTAACCAACTGAGCCATCCAGTGTCAAAAGCAAAACAACCCAGACCAGGGTTTCAGGTAGGGCTTCATTCCCAGCTGGAGATGCAGGCTGGGGGGGGGGGGGAGAGGATTGACCCTTGGCATAAGGTCTAATGCAGGGGGTGAACTTTTGCACCCGTGTCCCAGTTTTCCTAGGATTAACTCTTCAAAGGAAGGGTAAGCCAAGAAATCTTCCCCAGCTTGGCTTTTAACTTGAGCTAGAGAAGAATTCAGCTGCTGCTCATGCTCGCCTCTTCTTTGAGATGAACATTTCCCAACTCCCAAAATCTTGTTTCTGGGTCTGAACCCGGTGAGCTTTGCTGATATCTCTAGTCTCAAGCTGTGCCAGTTTGCTCCCAAATTGGTAGCTATTCTGAGGATTTGCCAGTTCTGTGTGCACCAAATGCCTTCTGTTTTAACTGGTGTGCTACACGTGACATTCCATATCTCACGTGTCCTATATAATTCCTGGAGGAAATAGTAAAACTGTCGCCACCTTTGGTGCTGGGAGATGCTGTCAGGAAATGATGCCCTCCTGTGGCTGAGGCTGCGGAGTTTGTTTCTTTTCTCTCTGCCTGTGCTGTGTGCCCAAGCATACTGATGGTGCTTGGTAAATAATGGAAGTTTATCTTTCAGTTTCCTGAAGATGAGAGATTTTTTTTCATTTTATTCCATCGATGTTGGGTTTGTCACTTATAAATAAAACATCGAGGTGTGGAATTTTGCCAGTCGACTGCAGCTGCAGCGCCCCCCCCCCCCCCTGGATGGGCACTCTCTTCTTGCCCCCGGTAGCACAAAGACATGGTGTGCCCCAGTTTTCCTGCTATGGAATCATCACTATTGCTGTTTTTGGCTGCAGCAAAGAGTTCTTGAGGGATCTCCCTTGCAAGCACTTGAATCGTGCTTAGCTTAAGCGAGCAGCCTAGAGACGGAGAGTGCAAATGTGGGCACAGCAGAGCGAGCACATTTAATCCATTCATAGCTCTTCATACTGCTAATAGGAATGTGTTATGAATGCTGTTGTGGGGAGATACAGGGAATGGAGCTTCCTGTAGTAGAAGCCTTGAAGGGAACTGACATTGGTTTCTGTAGGAAGCTTACGAGAGCTTCTAAATGTTGCTTTAGTCAGAATTCTGGGGCATAAAACCTCACATTGCTTTTTCCTGTTTTATTTCCGCCACCCCCCTTTTCTTCTGCAGACAGCGCTTTTTGGACTTCACATCTAACACAAATCTTGAAGCCAGCAAAGCAGGAAGCTGTTGCCAAGGAGACCCTTATATTTCCCCTGGGAAAAGGTGTTTCCCCAGCTATTCAGTGGGGCCATCAGACCCAAAGAGGATTCCAGGTAGCAATATTCCACTTTTCAGAAAATTACAGCCTTTCCATAAATGGTTATCAATTGTGTGTTGAACAAACAGGCATCACATGGTTATTCCCTAAATGTTAGAGAAGCTTCCCCCGAGGAAGTTGATTTGGCCCCTCTTGCTTTTGTGGCATGCAAAGGTTTGGAAAATGACGGCGATAGAGAAGCTCTGTCTAGATTAGCCAATTTATTTACATCTTAGTTACAGTTTTAGATCACTTTCCCAAGGGAATTTACAATAAGATACAAAAAACAAAATACATATAATAAAAAACCCATAAGAATGGCCCAGGACCATTGTTGTTGTTTAGTCGTCTTAGTTGTGTTTGACTCTCCGTGACCCCATGAACCAGAGCATGCCTTGGAAACTCTCTTCTCAAAGCTTCTTTTTGATGGAGTTTTCTAGGGAAAATACTGGAGTGGTTTGCTAGTTCCTTCTTCAAGTGGATCACATTTAGTCTAAACTCTCGGCTATGACCTGTCCGTCTTGGGTGGCCCTGCATGGCATAAGCATGGGTAGGCAAACTAAGGCCCGGGGGCCGGATTCGGCCCAATCACCTTCTAAATCCAGCCTGCAGACGGTCCGGGAATCAGCGTGTTTTTACATGAGTAGAATGTGTCCTATTATTTAAAATGCATCTCTGGGTTATTTGTGGATCATAGGAATTTGTTCTTTCCCCCCTCCAAAATATAGTCTGCCCCCCACAAGGTCTGAGGGATAGTGGACCAGGCCCCTCTGCTGAAAAAGTTTGCTGACCCCTGGCATAAAGCTCCTAGCTTCTTGGAGCTACTGAAGCCCCTTCGCCATGACAAGGCAGTGATCCATGAAGGGGCCAGAACCATTAACGGCCCCTCAAAAAAGTCAGCAACTGTTAGGTATTAACAATCTAGCCTGTGTTTACAGAAGACTGAGTAAATGAAAACGTCTTCAGTGGCCATCTAAATTTGTAAATGGAAGAGGGCAAATGTGTCCCAAGGGGAGGGCACTGCAAAGTGGGGGTGGCACCTTGGAGAGCCCTATCAGGTGCCCCCCATACTGTGAATTCCTGTTGGGAGCACCAATCTGTGGGTAGGTAGAAGAAACACAAATGAAAACAGTTACCTCTTCCTTTAGAAGGTTTGAGTAGGAAGATCCCTCTGCTAGGAGTCTAGATTTTTAAATTTCCTTTTGTGAAAGGATTTTTATAACATTTATTTTTACGTATTTGTTTTCAAAAAAATTCATACCAACACCATTAAGGAAAAATAAAAGGTAAAGGTAAAGGTACCCCTGCCCGTACGGGCCAGTCTTGCCAGACTCTGGGGTTGTGCGCCCATCTCACTTTATAGGCCGGGGGCCAGCGCTGTCCGGAGACACTTCCGGGTCACGTGGCCAGCGTGACAAGCTGCATCTGGCGAGCCAGTGCAGCACACGGAAACACCGTTTACCTTCCCGCCAGTAAGCGGTCCCTATTTATCTACTTGCACCCGGGGGTGCTTTCGAACTGCTAGGTTGGCAGGCGCTGGGACCGAGCAGCGGGAGCGCACCCCACCGCGGGGATTCGAACCGCCGACCTTTTGATCGGCAAGCCCTAGGCGCTGAGGCTTTTACCCACAGCACCACCCGCGTCCCCATTAAGGAAAAATACCAATGATAAAATTGCATCCATTAAAGAAGTACAAAATACATCACGACTGTTTTACTTAACTTGGAGAATAATAATGTTAGGAGTTTGTGGGTGCCAGAGACCTATGATTCCTGGCTCCAGTAAGTATTAGACTTTAATCAAGGCGTGGGGTGTTAAACTGGTTGGCCGGCCTCTCTAATCACTGGATCCAGTGAGTGTTAAAAGCTAATTAAACCAGACTGGCTTCCTGTGTAGAGTGGTGGCCTGAGTGAAGGTCCATTGAGTGAACAAAGAATCAAAGAGGGGTCTGTGCCAGGCAGCAAATGGGGGGGGGGGGCTTCCTCCCTCAACAGATAAAGTCAAGAGTTTAGAGTAGAGAGGTTGGAGTTAGGAGTAAGGTGATATAGAAGAAAATCAGCAAGCCGGAGAGGCAGAGCATGTTGTTTGATTTCTGTTTGAATCCAAGGCTGTGGCTATGGGAGAAACAAGATCCTTTTGGGCTGTTAATGCTGTGGACTCCTCCAAAGTAGGTTCAGGTTGTGTCAGGACCTGGGCAAAGGTGCCCTCGGGAGATGAGGGAAGTGGTTCTGTGGGCACCTGAACCAGCCAGGAGGCAAGGGGAAGCTTCAAAGCTGGAGAGTGGAGCGCAGGATGGCTCAGAAAGGGAGGAGGAAGAGGCCGGCCAGGCAAGTGAAGGGCCAAGTGCTTCTCCCCGCCTTGCCTGCACCACTGTCTCCCAGAACTAGGAGAGAATTGAAGCAGGAAGAGAAGAGGACGTTTCCACACAGGCGTAGTCTCCAGCTACCTGTTCGCAGCCTGTCAAGGGAAGGTACATAAAATGGTGGAGGGGGAGTGGTGCCCAGTTGCTGCAACACGCACCTGGGAGTAGCTACCAAGACTCTAGATTGGTGTGTGCAGCTATCCAGAGCTGTAGAAGTGACTGCAAGCATTACCTTTGACCATAAAGAGTGAAGTCTCTGGCGTGTGCCTTCCTTTGGCTGCAAGCACCCTGGACAAGCTGCGTATATGTGTAAATAAACCATAAATCCCAAAGATTCCACAGTCTCCACTGTGCCTCATTTCCAAAAGGAAACACAAACCTTGCGTAAGCGTCTGGGACCCCTGGAATCTCACACTGCTCAGAAATTAGGGCAGTTTGCAACAATATGCATGCCTGTAAATAAAATTATTTTTTATGTCCTTCTAACCTTGAAGTATAAGTCCTTTTGAAACCATAAGGGCTCAAGGGATCCATCTGTTGCTCCTCAGATCATAGGATTTTAAGTCATGAACATCTACAAATATCAAAGATCCCCCCAAGCAAAATAAGAACAATTTCTGACCTAAAAGAGGACACACCCACGTTCTCTGCCTCCAAGCAGCAATATCAACATGACATCACCAGCATCTATCTGAATTAGCCAATTCTTTCCTATAAAGAGGCTACGGAGTCCAATCTACCTAAAACAACATTTTTGTAGTTGTTTTTGAATAGGGCTGCAGTCTTAATCGCCACTGATTACAGTGGGAGAATAAAGTGTATACGTAAATGTTCCTTTCTAAAATCAATGGGACTTAAGTTGGTAATGTTTGTTAAAATAACTATAGCAAATGCTAATTGAATGGCAGCTTGACTGAAAGGAAAAGCAGACAAAGTTAAATTATGCAGCTGCTGGAAAGATACTGGAATATTATTTAAAGGGGCCTAAGCGGGAATGTTTCATTGAAATGCATTTGATAAGAACAGGACAAGACTCAATAACTATCTTCTCTCTATAATCCCAAATCCCCACAAGGTGTTCTGTCAGTGTTGACTGAATGAAAGGGTTGCTTCCAGCTAAGGACGGGGGGAGAAATTTGATTCAGTTCATGTTGAAAGGTGAGCACAGCCATCTTTCAAAATGCACGCTTCTCTGAATTTTGTAATGCAATTATACTAGTGTGAGGTGTGCAGAAGAATGCAAATGTATTAGCAAAAGCAACGTTTTAAAATGCATTATATCAGGGAAGATTGCAAAAAGGTTTACATTTGGCAAAAATGCACACAGATTTGTGTATTAGGGGAAATTCACTGGTGAATTTTCAGGTGGATGGGCCCTTTCAAGTGCAAACCAAGGTAGAAATGGGGAGAACTGAACTTAAGAACTTGGAAGAATGAGAAATGGAAATGGATGGTTTTCCCCATCCTTGCTTCCAAAACAGCGTTGTGCTTTCTTTCTTTCTTTCCTACTCCCTGTAATAATTTAGCAGCAACCTGGCTTCTAGGAGCAGAGATGCCTGGAGGAGAAGAGGAGGGGGGAGTTGTTGATGGAAAGAGGCAGACCCAGGATTTGTCATGGGGCTGTTTGTCCTCTTGGTGACTGCAGCACCAGCTGTGCATGGGAAGGTAAAGTATAGGGAGAAAGGGAGGGGGCAGTGAAGGGCCTCAGGCTCCTTCACAGCTGACCCATAGCTATTTTTAGCTTTGGAATGCTCCTGCCAAGGCCCTCTGGGTGTATTTCTTGTCTCCTGGCAAGTGGCATTGTGTGAGCTTGACGGGAGAAGGCTACCAGAAAAGACCAGGAAAGCCATATGGGGCTGCCCTTTGGAGGGAGAAGTATTCAAAGAGTCAGTGCAAGCAGGAGATGGAAGTTAGAGCCACTCTTTTTCTCCTTTCCCAGCACAATTCAAAGTGTTGGTGTTGACCTTTAAAGCCCTAAACAGCCTCGGCCCAGTATACCTGAAGGAGCGTCTCCACCCCCATCGTTCTGCCCGGACTCTGAGGTCCAGCGCCGAGGGCCTTCTGGCAGTTCCCTCACTGCGAGAAGAAAGCTACAGGGAACCAGGCAGAGGGCCTTCTTGGTAGTGGCGTCTGTCCTGTGGAACATCCTCCCACCAGATGCCAAAGAGATAAACAACTATCTGACATTTAGAAGACATCTGAAGGCTCAGAAAAAATGTCAGGGACGTTTTTAATGTGTGACATTTTAATGTATTTTTAATCTTTGTTGGAAGCTGCCCAGAGTGGCTGGGAAGACCCAGCCAGATGGGCGGGGTACAAATAATAAATAATTATAATTATAATTAGATGCTACGGGTGCTTCCAGGTGACCTGCTCATTGAGCATTCATCTTGATAGGTTTTCAGGGAGATTAGATAATGTTGGCTGTTTAATGAATATTCATTCTGATTTGTTTATGGGGGAGGTTAGATGATATGCGTCAAAACAAGTGCTGCCCCCCCACTTTCTAGTGCATTTCTCTGTCACTTTCTCTGACAGCAAGAAGCCTGACTTTGTGGGGGAAGTAGGTTCGTTGCACAAGACCTCTCAATCCAACACAGTTGCTGGTGAATCCCACCTGAAAATGGTGGGAGATTTTGAAGTGAAACTTCACAATGCATAGCTATGCTAGTTAGCAAATGAAGGGCTTAAGGACTACAGAGCTGTAAATGGCTAGAGAAGGCTTGGCTAGGTCGTGCCCCCTCTCCTTTGGGGAGGGAGGAAGTAAGGCTTGTTTGGTATGTGATTTTTGAGACATCTGAAGGCCGCCCTGCTTAGGGAAGGTTTTAGTGTGTGATGTTGTATTGCAGGGTTGCCATATTTCAAAAAGCGAAAATCCGAACAGAAAAGTTTTGGAGCTCTTTTTGCAAAATTGCAAAGAAATTGGACGTTTTTGAGCTATTTCTGAGGGAAATTGATACTGCTTACCTAGGCTGCCATACATCTGGATTTTCCTGAACATTTAGCCGATTTCTGACCGGACACTGCTTGTGGCTGCAGTATTATTATTTTTTTTGCATAATTTTTTAATTTGATTTTTAAAGGTATATACATACAACAAAAAGCAGTTCTGACTCCACATGTCAAGATTGCTCTGAATCTCCTGACTTCCCCTCATCCCTTCCACGGGTCCTAATGGTATTTTTTCTAACTGCATATCAATACTTATCCAAATTTTTAATCCTTCTAAATTATCCATACTTTACAAGTGTGGTTAAAATCCTGCTAATGTTTTAACCTGTTTATAGTGGTCTCGTAAATAAAATATAAACCTTTCCCATTCCTTATTAAAGTTCTTGTCTTCTTGATTTCTGAGCTTCCCAGTTAATTTTGCCATTTCGGCATAGTCTATCAACTTGGTTTGCCATTGTTCTCTGGTCAGGTAGTTTCTTCCTTCTATCTCTGGGCTAGTAGCATCCATGCAGCTGTTGTCGCATACATAAACAATCTTTTCTGATCCTTTGGTATCTCGGTACCTATAATTCCTAGTAAAACTTTTGGTTTTTAAACAAAAGTTATTTTAAACATTTTTTTCATTTCATTATATATCATCTCCCAGAAATCTTTACTTACTTTAAATGTCCGCCGCATATAAAAGGTACCTTCTTTTTCTTTACATTTCCATCAAATATTTGAACTTGTTCTATACATTTTTGCTAACTTGACGGGTGTAAAATACCACCTATACATCATTTTCATATGCTTTCAGTGAACAACATGCCGTGAATTTCAATTCTGTTTTCCATAGCTTCTCCCACTTTGCCATTTGTATATTATGTCGCAAGTCTTTTGCCCATTGTATCATTACATATTTAACCTGTTCATCTTTTGTATGCCACTCCATGAGCAAATTATACATTTTTGACAATAATTTTCTAGAACATCTTTTTGAAATTTTGATGATTCATAACTAAAACCTTCCTTTTTATCTATCACAAAAATATCATTTAATTGATGATACTGTAACCAATCAGTTACCAATTCTCTTATCTCCTCAAAGTCTTTTAATTTTACCTTCAGTTATCAGCTCTCTGTATGTCGGCCAATTAGCCCTCATATTCCATTTTTTCAAAGATATTGCTTCTAACGGGGAGAACCACCATGGTATTTTTTTGTTCTAATAGATTTTTACTGCGGCTGCAGTATTCTGGGCGTATGGCAACCCTATTGTATTGTGTTTTTACTATTTTTGTTGAGAACTGCCTACTGTGGCTGGGGCAACCCAGCCAGATGGGCGGCATATAGATTTTAATAAATCCTCTCTCCCGCTCTTGCTGTGCTTATGTGAAAGACAGAGATGCAATCTTGAGTGCAGTTCCATCAGGTGTTTTCAAAACAGTTGATGGTCGTGTGGGGAGGTGCATCAAGAACCACATTTCATTCTTCCTCCATTGTTTCCCCAGCCCCTCCATTCCCTTCAAACAGGGTGAATGCTTGGTAAATAGCTGATTTCATCTAAGTCCCCTGAAACTTTGTGCAAACAAATCAGGATGAATGTTCAATAAACAGGTTGTCTGGAAGCAAATAACAATACTGATGTGCGTTGCAGGGTTTTTACGAGGGTTACTGCTTAATAATGCACACGGAGTGGTCAGATCACTTGATAGAAATAGTTCAAATGCTGTGGTTATTATTTGTTTAATACAAGCACTCATAAAATCTGCACCTTCCTAGGAGGCATTCTCCCTTCTCTCACACACAGGGGAGGGCTGCCTCTTATAAGATTATGCCAGCCATGGAACACAGATGTGCATCATCCAAAAAGAAAAAGAAAATACCTTGGTAGTATCTCGCTTCAGAAATATTGTCCCCTTCCCCCCATAAGCACATTCAGTTCAGAGACTAATCTGTTAAAACTCATATAATTAAAATCAACTGTAATAGAAAACACTTGCTATTCTTTTGTTTAGGTTTCAGTTCTTTGTAAAGAAATATTGGAAAAAATATCATTGAATCGGGTTACAGCTTGTGTGCTTGTGGCAAAGATCACACAGGATAACACAGTATGGGGAGGCGTATGACAGACATCTCAATTCAAGAACCTGCTTCTCCCCTTCCTTCCCCTCCCCCCAACATGAGATCACTCTTACAAGTGGCTTAGGTGCCGCTGAAGATGCAATGGGTACATGTGTGTGTCATACATACAATTTGCTTCCTGGCTTGGCCAGGAAGTTAATGGTTTATACACATGGGAGTGATTTTTGATGGCCAAATGAATTGTGTGTTTTCATTCCCTCCTCTCCAAGAGGAGGAACTGATTTTTTAAAGAGAGAAATAAACAGATGCTGGGAGTGTTGGAAGTGGGGTGCAACTCAGCTTGCTGAGATAAGAGGCTTAGCATGGGGTGAAAACAGATAAAGCAGGAGACTTCCAGCTTCCTAAACTGTCACTGTCCTTTTGAACTGGGTGACCCTCTTTTCTTTGATGCGGAATGGAATTCTGAGGTTGCAACTCCCACTTCTCCCTTCGGACCTCAAGGCGAGGTCATCTGGGATCGCGATCTCTCTCCTGAGAACAAAACAGCAAGCATGGCTGCCTTTGTTTCTCCAACTACTTGAGTTAGCTGGACTAGGAATCTTTTCTATCCAAGTATGTACTTCCTATGATAAGCAGAAGGGTTTTGGGGTTTTTTTTTTACTCAGAAAGCCTCAGCATGAATGCCTTTCCATTACAAGTGTGCTCCAAACAAGGATCCATTCACAGAAATTCACTTCTGCTGTTGCCTACAAACTCAGGTCTGTCTGGAAACACCAACCTCTGATCAGGATTGCCTTTCTCTGACATGATTTGAGGAGGACTCCTGGTTACTAGCGAGAGGAAAAGAGAGGTCATTCCCCCCTAGCTACGAATGTTTGACTTGCTCGTTATTTCTCTTAGGCGTGGAATTTAAACCTCATGCATTTATCCTACAGGTAAGTGTACTTGGAAGCAGGGTGGCATCTTGAATAAAATATTGGGGAAGGGGGCAGGTAAGCCCTGCCCCACATAATCAATCACAAGCCACACACCATTTGAATGGCAATGCCTATCAACTTTGCTCCTATGCTTGGTAATGTTATTCCTGGTTCACGGCCGGACTTCCTTCCTGACATTGAAATCAGTCTTCCACAACCTGGTGCCCTCCAGGTGTTTTTATACTACAAATCCCATCAGCTCCAGTTGCCACCATTTACTGGGTGTATAGGCAAGAGCAATTTAACTGAAGCAGCCTTGAGTTCAGTGCATGGTTCAGAGAGAAAAAGTGGCCGTTTGAAGTTTGGCCATGGCGGCCATCTGTAGCTGGGCAAATGTTATGCCTACAAGAAGGCAGCCAACCTCTCTCTCTCTCTCTCTCTCTCCACCCTCCTCCCTTCTTGCTCATTTTACAGTAGCTTCTCCTAGTTTTCAAAGCTCCCAGCTGTTTCTGCTTGTCTCAGGCAGGGGAGGCTGGTTGCCTGGATACCAGTCCTTCTGATGAGCAGTTGAGTCCCTCCAGGGATTCTTGCCGCTGCCTCCCCATCCCTGCAGTGCAGTATCACTGCTTGAGTGATGAAGATAGAAGCCAAGCACGTCTGAGTGCCCATGGGGCTTTACAATTTAATAAGAGAAAGGAAGAGCGAGAGCGAGGAAGAAGCTGCAGACTGACAACGCTTTCTGTTTCCTACAAAATAACTGCCAAGAGTAGAGATTACAAAGCAAACCAAAAAAATAAGGGGGAACCTATACATTGCTTTTTTTTGGCCGGGGGTGGGGGCAGGCAGTTGTAGGCTGTGGAGGGAACGAAGAAGGCAAAGCCCTCTTGGCAGACAGTATCATGTGTTTGGTTTTTTAAAAATAAATAAATAAATAAATAAATAAATAAATAAATAAAAACCATGTGCCTGAGCAATAGTACTGAAGTGGATCCACGCCAGTGAAATATTTTAGTGTATGTATCTGTGGGCATTCATCTTCCAAGAGCTGTCCCATGAAGGAGAAATGTTATACCGTGTACTGACTCTGTCTGTTTGGGATTTGGCTTAAATTGTGCAGGGTAGCAAAAGAAGGCGTGGCTCTCTCCTACCTTATTGCTCTTCCTTTCTGATTCTTTCTTATGTAAAGAGATTATGCACATATATAGTTTAGGAAGGGGTGTAAAGGAGGGGAGAATTAGCTATTATAGAAGGATCCTTCACAAATGCACACACCTCATTTCTGCAAGTGGGGGGGGGGAGGGAACCCAGAAGAGATTAGAACATCTAAAACAGGGAAACATTCAACATGCTTTTGGCTGAATGAAGGCTAACAAAAATGTGAGCAATGGGAAAGAAATGCATGAATAATGCAGAGCAGGATTTGGATCAAGTAGATTGTCACACTGTCGCGTCTTCTGCTTGCAGCTTCTCAATGTGAAATCAAGGAGAGACGGAAGGAGGGTGAAGAAGTCTGTTCTGTCACCTTCGGAGGATGAGACTTGATTAACAATCCTGCCCATAGCACAGAACATTAGTTTCGTCCTGAGGCAGAGAAATAATTTGTGTCAGAGCTGTGAGTTATGACTGGTTCACACAATCAAGCTCATTGCTTGCTGGCTGTAGCATCAAGTGCTGGTTTGCATATGTGAATGCACCATCACATACGTACATATTGCCTTGAACCCATTTCACTTGAGGCCATTCACACATTCAGCTGTGCGTCCTCATGTGTTGTGTAAATGTGTGATGAGAAATCAAGTGATGTAAGTGCATAGATGAACCACCCCAGACGCATCTACTGAAACAGGTTAGGGGAACGAGGACAATTGTCCCCAGATGTACTCCATTCACACTACAGCACTTTATGGCTTACTGCAAAAGAGGAAAACCATATTGGGCCAAACTAGTGGAGATGCTGGGGAACCTTGATTGGGTCTTTGGTTTCTTAAAGGTAAAGGGACCCCTGACCATTAGGTCCAGTCATGGCCGACTCTGGGGTTGTGGCGCTCATCTCGCTTTATTGGCCGAGGGAGCTGGCGTACAGCTTCCGGGTCATATGGCCAGTATGACTAAGCTGCTTCTGGCGAACCAGAGCAGCGCACGGAAATGCCGTTTACCTTCCCGCCGGAGCGGTACCTATTTATCTACTTGCACTTTGACGTGCTTTCGAACTGCTAGGTTGGCAGGAGCTGGGACCGAACAACGGGAGCTCACCCCGTCGTGGGGATTTGAACCGCCGACCTTCTGATCGCAAGTCCTAGGCTCTGTGGTTTAACCCACAGCGCCACCCGCGTCTCACCTTTGGTTTTTTAGTGCTTCTCAAACTTTTTTGTAGATCACTTGAAAATTGGTGGCGGTCTTGGTGGATGACTTAATAAACTTAAAAACAACAACCCCCAACTCATATTTTAATAACAATGGTCTTGCCTCTCTAGTGTGACGGATATGCCTGCCTTTGTAAGCAAAGTTATGTGAAGTCAGTTATGCTTTTTGTTAGGCTTAGCAGGGCTGAGTGCAGATAAACATGACTGAACCTCAACCTTTCTGCAGATCACCTCAATGGAACTTGCAGGCCACACATGGTCTATGGGCCACAGCTGGAGAACCTCAGGCTTAAATGACTTAAAAAGCTGTTGTAGAGGAAACTTGAATATGGAGCACACAGCTGGAAGGATAGGGGGTTTAGCTTTCTTCCCCATGCCATTCTCTTTTGGCACAGATCACACCTCTCCAAAGCTGTTTCATTGGGGAAGATGTATGCATACTCATGTATTTTCCTTAATGGGGCACACAGCAATTTTGGAGAGACAATAAATGCACACACACACAGGCAGCCAGTCTGGCTTAGGGGAGAGAATGCTTGATTTGGAACAAGCAGACCTGACTTCAAATTTCTGCTCAGCCATGAAGGTCATTGTATGACTTTGAGCTACTCATCCTTTCTCAGCTTATCTCACAAAGCTGATGTGAGGATGAAGTGTTTTGTGACACAGGACTTTTGCCATGTGCACCACTTATACCTTGGCTTTGCTGATGTCTCTATGCCATAAGAATATCCTCTCAAAAAGTATCTTTTGAGCTAGCAGGGTGGGTGCAAATGAAGCAATAAATCAGGGATGGAGACCCCTCCTGACTCGAGAGAGTGCATCTTCATTGTACCTGGCAACCTCTGCTCAAATAATTCTTATTTTGTTGAGTTTTTAAGGTTATTCCTTTCCTTATTTTGATCAGTTGGTGTACTGAATAGCTGAATTGCTCCCATTGCTTTTTCTTGGGTAGCTTCTGCCTACCTTCCTCTTGTTTTTACTTATCCTTGTTTCTCATATTTTTTGGAGCATTGATGGGTATTGGGTCTGTCAGATTTCCCCAAAGCAGTAGTTTACTAGCTACAGAACTTAAGCACTCCTGTTCTGGCATAACTATGGGATTTTCCCAGAGAACATTAGGAGATGTTGCATGGTGTGAGTGTGTGAGTGTGAATCTCTCATTTACTGCTATATTAGAACAGTGAGAGATATAATCCATCGCTTTATAAGGTGATGGGGCTGACTGAGCCAACAGCATAGATGTCAAGATATAAAGGATTTTTTGACAGGAGGAGGAGAGCTCATTTGGTTGTTTAACAAACATTGGCTTAGGCTGCAGACATGCAACATTTTATTCTGGAATCAATGAAAACAGAGTTTTTTCCAACATAGTTCACACACAAAATCTAGATCTATGGCATATTTTCTGCCCTTGGAAAGTTCTGACTCAGAAACTAGTTTCATTCCAAACTTAAAATGTCCTTACAGTTTGATTCCACACTATCCAGCAGTGTGTCCACACCTGTCAAATGATGTTATGGTTGGGCAGATACCAAGATCGCAATCGCCACTTCCTTTTTTATTCACCTAAGGCATGTGACGCGGGTGGCGCTGTGGGTAAAACCTCAGCGCCTAGGAGTTGCCGATCGCATGGTTGGCGGTTCGAATCCCTGCGCCGGGGTGCGCTCCCGTCGTTCGGCCCCAGCGCCTGCCAACCTAGCAGTTCGAAAGCACCCCCGGGTGCAAGTAGATAAATAGGGACCGCTTACCAGCGGAAAGGTAAACGGCGTTCTCTGTCCCGCGATGGCTCGCCAGATGCAGCTTGTCACGCTGGCCACGTGACCCGGAAGTGTCTGTGGACAGTGCTGGCTCCCGGCCTATAGAGTGAGATGAGTGCACAACCCTAGAGCCTGTCAAGACTGGCCCGTACGGGCAGGGGTACCTTTACCTTTACGGCATGTGCAGGGAGAAAAAGGTGCAGCTATCCTAATCAAGAGGAGGGTTTTCAAGTAGCCGCAGCCACTCTCGTGGATGGCAGGATCTAGAAACAACCTAGATTGAAAGCAGCATGTTGAAGATGAACACGAACGATTCTGGATTGAGGAAAAACTATACTTTTGCGCATACAAACGGGTTAGTGTGTATGCAACCTTACAGTATTTTCAAAGAAGGAAATGGGAATAAACCAGGAAATGGGCCAAAGAGAGGTGGATTGACAGTGGATATAAAGTTTTGAAGAGGATAAAGTATGAGAAGAAGAAAAGCAGCTGTTGGTTGGTTGGTTTCCCTCCCCAAAGAATACTCTGTCTAGTCCTCCAAGTTCTTTGCTGAAATAAATGGTGATCAGGTCTAGGAGCGAACCTATAAAAACCAGAGCTCACTGCTGAAACCACCCCCCTCAATAAACCAGCCTGCCTGCATCCAAATAATTCTCTCCATTTGGTTCATCTATTGGACCCAATCTGATAGGAAAGGTCAGACTGTAAAAACTGCAGTTTATTGTAGAGACATATCACACAAATGCACTTTTAAATACAGGCAGTGCATAGGAGAAGAAAGGGGGGGGGAGCCAGTGACACTGCAGCAGACGCGGCGGAGACAGAAATATACTTGTCGGTTGCTGCATGGACGGGGAAGGCACAATGGCTGCATTCCATCGTGTAAATCTTCTGTCTATGAGAAGCATGCTATAACCTAGCTAATAAAGGTGTCAAACACTGGCAGAAAACAACTGTCTCGTTCCTTTCCATTTGCTCTTACCCTCCACAATCCATAAACAGGGATGGAGAAAAGAAATAGGGATTTTAAAAACATTACAAGTCTATTTTTTATTATTATATTTAAAAAACCCACATAAATTGGATGCTATAGATTCAGTGAAAATGGGAACTACAGATGCAATGATGATCAGTGGGATAAAACTCCAGGTAAACTGCCTTCCTGGGCAACGTGCTACAGCTCTTATCTCTTTAACTGCTGTGCCCAGAACCACAGCGTTCATCCCTCTCACATAGCAGGAGGGCGGGACCAGGATAAGGCCCGTGTTGCTCGCTGCAAGATGGATGCCTGAAATGGCTGCAGTCCTCCGCTTACCTTGGTGCCTACCTTTGCAGCTGTAGACCTGTAGGCTTGTTGTCTCCTCTTCATAGACTCAAACTCAGCAGGGATCAAAAGTGGCCATGTCTGAGCATGAGAGAGCATGAGTACCACGGAGGCAAGCTTCTTTTGGAGGATTCATATTGTCGGCGCTGCCAACTTCGCTTTGCTGGTGCTATTCCTCTGCTTTAAGTAAATTAAGCGGAGAGATAACACAACAGGGAAAGCTTTGCCTGCTAAATTATTGCATGGCACAGCAACTGCACAGGAGCTGGAGCAGTAGAAAGCTGGCAACCCAGGGGTGGGTAACCTCAGGGCTGTCCAGGCCTCCCTATCTGGCCCTTGGAACTAGCTGCAGGACACACACCCTCTCCCCAGACCATAGCTTGTACTACCCTGCTTCATATCTCGGGTGTTTTTGCCTGTCTGGAATGTGTCCAACTCTTGATAACGCTTCTACCCTATGTGGATGGAGGACAGAGGGATTTACATTTGTTGCTCCACCCACTTTGCCTCTAGCCCTGCCCACTGGTGGAAAATGCCCTTGGGGAGCCGGCCCTGAATAGTGGGATTACTTCAGAAAGTGGTATAGTCAAGTGAAGTCGTGGTCAGGATTCGAAATACGGGCAGCAGAAGGGAGATGATGGCAGAGGAAATATGTATTAGATAAACAATATGCCATATAATGCAGGTGGGACTAGAACAGGCATAGGCAAACTCAGCCCTCCAGATGTTTTGATCCCTAGCTAACAGGACCAGTGGTCAGGGATCATGGGGGTTGTAGCCCCAAAACAGCTTGAGGGCCAAGTTTGCCTCTGCCTGGACTAGAAACATCATGGAGGTAAGGGTGGGAAGTCGAAACGTTAAGGGAAATTTGTGTTGAAGTTTAATTTCTTAAAATTTTCAAAATCCAATAAAAAAGTCAATTTAAATAGACAGCTGCCCTTGGTCTGAAAAAAGTTCCCTAACCAATGCTATGAGAAAAATTGGGAGGAGAGCTCATGAGAGGATATTGATCAATGGGAATCTATACAGGGAAGTGGAGGACGCATGAGTTAAGAGGCACATTACTGACGGAAGTAATAATTTGCTGGCATCTGACATGCAAGGAAGAGAGAATGGAGGCGCACTGCAGACAGCGAATCGATGTGCACTACCTGGGAATTAATGCACAAAGAATTTGCAAAGTAGTTGAGGAAGAAGGAAAGCTTTTCATGCAGTTTTCCCCCAGTGCACCATGCAGGCCCTTCTCTGGAAGGGATCATTCAGAGCCACGCCAATCCAGAATAAGCTGAGTTTAGTATGTTCTCTATGCCAATCACTTGATTTCTCTGTTGCCCCACATTTCCCTGCCAGCTGCTGCCAACAGAGATGCTTTACATACTCCTCTTGGCATGGTTTAGTTTAACCCCACCCCCCCACCCCGTTTGCTAGTGAAGGTCTCTGCCAGAATGGGCTGGTAGGAGGCCCATATAAGATGAGATGGGCAGCTGGTCCTCAGCACTGCTCTTTCCAGTTGAACGCCATTTGCTTATCCCACCAGATTTATACAAAATGGATAAGGCACTGGCCTCCTAAGCCAGGGATTGTGGGTTTGCATCCCATCTGGGGTGACTTTGTTTGATGCCACCCTGGTGGTGTAGCAGTAGAACTGTGAGCACGTTTGCAAAGCTAAGCAGGGTCTGGTATGGTTTCAAAGTGGATGGGAGACCGTATGTTGAGATTCCTGCATTGCAGGAGGTTGGACTTGAATGACCCTCTGGGTCCCTTCCAGTGCTACAGTTCTATGATAATTCTAGGTGAAGCACCCACAGGACACAACATAAAGCCCTTGCAGTGGAGCATGGCATGGGGGCAGGGAGTGCTTTGCCCATCTTCTCCGATGGGGAAATCCTGTCCCAGTTACAGGTGGGATGAAGAGCAGGAGATGGGGATTAAGAGTCGCACCCCAAGCAGCCACTGGTGGATGAATTTGCAGGCACTGGGGGGCAGCAGTCATATGTGGTGGAGGCTGGGGAGATATACCAGATTCAGCCCATCACAGACTGGGAGTGTCTAGTCCAGTCCAGTCCAGTGGCAAATCATTACCTTAAATCAGGGGTGGGAAACCTCCAGTCTGGGCCAAATCTGGGTCACCACAGATCCTATTTGGTCTGCGTGGCAGTTCCCTCAAAAAACTATACCCATTTGTGCTGTCAGGTGTGGTGCAGGTAAAGATGTCGCTGGATTGGCTGCACAGCCAATGTCCCATGGGGAACTTGATTGCTAAATTGATCCCTGCAGAAGGCAGGGCTGAGGTCACCACCCACCAGCTGCTAGGAGGTGAGTTCAGCGGTGCTGCATTGGCTGTGCCATCAAGTTCCCCTTGGGAAGTGACGTTTGAGCAGTTCTTTGGGTGACGCTTTTTGAAGGTACGGGTACTAAGATCTTAGAATCATAGAAGTGTAGAGTTGGAAGGGACCCAAACGGTCGTCTAGTCCAGCCCCCTGCAATGCAGGAATCTCAGCTAAAGCATCCAAAACAGATGAACACCCAACCTCTGCTTAAAAGCCTCCAAGGAAGGAGAGCCCACAACCTTGAATGCACACATGGCACAAATCCATGCGTGCTAAGAAATACTTGCTCTCGTGCTTAAGATGAGATATCCGGACCTATAGAGATCCGTCCACCACAGGAAAATTGCAAAGCAGGGGTGAGGGGTGCAGAAAGCAGACTGGGCTCCACTTCAGCTGTCATTAAAATATCCAAAGAGCTTAATCACCTCTACCTATTCATCGGAGAGGGAGCCATGAACTTAAGGAAGCCAGTACCTTGCAGACTAACATGTGCCTGTCATTTCAAAAAGGTTGGCTCCTTCCCACAATGCGCTTTGAAAAGTGCTTTACAGTTGGCAGGCTTGGTAAAATGCCAACATCCAGTTCCTCTGCCTGTGCTCATCTCTTTGTAGGAAGCCATTGTCTGGTTTTAGCTGGGGAGATAAAAGCAAGGGAGAAATGGGGGAAAGGATCTGGTTGTTTTCAACAGTCAAGACAGGTTTTGCTCCACATGAAGCATATGGAATACTAATCTAATTTTTACTTCATTGCATCCTTTAAAACACACACACACACCATACCCTCCTAAATCTCCAACACTACAGAGTTGCCATGGCAACTACACATATGAGCCAGCTGCAGTTGCTGTGGAAACGGAAAGAAAAGTGAGAGCCAAAGAAATAATCCCATAGGAAAATCTGTTATGACAAAAATAAAAATAAAATCTTGTTCACAATTCCTGGGGCATTGGGAAAAGGGGGAGAAAACAGAAGGAGGGGGTGGGGAAGAGCCAACACACAGCACTGCTTATACAGCATAATGAAATTTCCTTCATAAATTACTATGAATGCTTGGAAAGTAATTTCCCGCTGCTTACCCCTCCGAAAAGCCAATCCTACCTCCTCAGAGGTGTGTCAGTCAGATCCAGATCGGGATTTGTGTGTGTGTGTGTGTGTGTGTGTGTGGCCAAGCTGTCCACAGTGGCCTCTGGGCACCTGCCACAACTTGGGCCTCTTGGCGGGGCTTTTGCTGGGACTGTCAGTCTCCCCCTTGCTCACTTGTGGGCTTATCCAGTCACTGGCTTTGCAATGGGCCAGGAGCCAAACGAGATGAAACAGGGTGGCCCTGCCCTGTCCACATGCAAAGCGCATGGCCGTGGGAGCCACAAACAGGGACATACTGGTAAAGGGAGTGAAACCCATCTCCTTTCTCCTTCTTCTTCCTTAAATTATATACTTATTATTTTTGATGTATAAAAGTACAAAGGTAGAGAACAACGGCATTAGCAAAGAGAGAAAACATTTCAGGTAGAATAGCAATCACAATCTGTCAAAATTGGTGGGGACACAGGAGAAGGCCTTTTTGAGGGCTGCTCTCAGACTTTGGAACCCCATCCCTAGAGAAGTTGGAGTGACTCCTTCCTTGTTGTCCTTCTGCTGGCAGGGGAAGGAAGACCTTATTGTTCCAACAGGATTTGGGGAACTGACTGTTTCTAATGAGGGGGCAGGTGCCATGCTGTTCTTCTCTGTATGTTTTTAATAGACTATGGAAGTTCTCCCAGAAGATATGCATTTCTCTCCTGGCTGTTTGAAGATATGGAAATCGTAGCCGACAGGGTGGTATCCACACATCAAGCAACTAGGCAGAATACACCCAAGAACACTCTCGCCTATTTCACCACACATTAATGTTTTCTCAAAAATATCTACCTGTGATCAAATATCCCAAAAGGCTGAAGAAATTTCCTATAGAATCACAGAGTTGGAAAGGACCCTGAGGATAATTTAAGTCCAACCCCCTTCAATGGAGGAATATGAAGCTGAACCTGCAACCTGCATCATGCTCCAACCAACTGAGCTCATTTCCTTTGCATCTTTGCAAAGCCAAACACCACCAATTGTTCCTATTTTTAAGATGGAATTTAATTACAAGCCAGCAAGTTCAGGTTGCAGAAGGAGAGCTGATTTGAAACAAACCCCTCTTCCCAATAAGATCAGATTTATTTTTTCCATTAGGAAAGTGAAGGGAAGATGCACTGCAAAATGTGGGGTGACACTTGCTTTGATGCACCGTAGTCGAAAATCTCCCCACGAACGAATCAGGATGAATGCACATTAAGTAGCCACCGTAGTCTAATCTCTCTTCAAACAAATCAGGATGAATGCTCGATAAACAGGCCCTTTTGGAGCAGCCATAGATGTCAGGGGATTTTTGCTTGTTTGTTTACCAGTGTTTTTCCTAAGCTGCATTTAACATTGAGATTGCCCATTGACATCTTCACTGATCAACCTGTATTCTGACTGGAAATGGACTTTTTAAAAAGTTTGCACAACAGCAGGCATTTCTGAGCCATTCCCACCCCCACAAATGCTTGCGACTTGCTCCTTTCAGGCTTGTTCCCCTCATTCTCACTCCATAATGAGAAGCCAACTCATTTGGTCTTTGTGGTACCTATACAGTCTATGCAGTTCCGTACTGAAGTCAGCGGGAATGAATAAATAAAAGGAAGACACAGAGCAGAGTGCTCCCATTTAAGGGAATAAAAAAAACTACTCACATTTACTAAAGGGGTGGGGAGAGAAAGGGGACTTTTTCTTCAAGATATAATTCTCTCTTTACTACTTAGGAGCAAACCCCAAAACCAGCCTTCAGGGTATAAATATTTATGCCTTCTGCATATAAGCAGATGTAACATTTCCAATTAACTGTCGATCTTTCCAGACTCTCTCTTTTTTTTTTTGTCTGCTGCTGTTTCAGTTCAGAATATAAAGATGAAATATGGATGGGGCTTCCTTGATTTGCTGAGCTCAGATGTCTAATGCATTTCCACGTTCCTGAAGATAAAAATTGCATGCCTTGTATGTTTCCTTCTCAAGCTTTCTCTTACATCCCTTCTTACTTTTTAATGTGCATGTATTTTCATGCAAATGGAAAAGTACCATTCCAAAGGTCTCTTGGTGCAATATAAATGTGGGCTAAGAAAGTGGTAAGTGCTAGGGGCAGCTAATGTGGGAACCTCAAGGAAGGTAGGAGAGGATATATTGTTTTGATATTATCCTTCCTCACTCATGCGAGTGAGTAAACAGCAGAGCACATTCCCTTTGCAACTTATTGGGAGCAAGTTGATGATTCGCTCGAATCCTTTTATGAAGCAATCCAGTCTGGATTGTTCCTGGTAAGTTCCCCCTTTATTTCCCTCTTAAAATAATAACAACGTCACGTGGTCTTCTTTAAAAGTAAGAATTAAGTTTTATTCACACTCAGTTCACAGTAGTAATCTGAAGGCAGGCTTTATCTTGTAGCTACAGTGAAAAGAAGTCTGAGCTACATCTCAGACTCTGCTTGTGGGCTCCACCCTATGTGAAGGTTGAGCTGGCTAAGAGCCAGGAGTGTCCAAAAGTAAGGGAGTCAAGAGACCAAGAGAGAGATACTTGCATGGCCAGCTTTTTTATCTGGTCAGCTAGGGTCAGGCCCATCTATCTGATCCCACGCAGGGGGAAGAATCACCAGAGCAGGTATGACAGGAAGTCCTCCCTGTCTGGAGCCACATTCCCATGTGTCCATTCGAGGCAAAAGGAAAATGTTGTACTTGACTGCTCTAATATTAATACACCCCATAGCTAACAGTCAGAGGCACAGGAGCCAACTCCGAGGGGCCAAGGTCCATTTGGCCCTCCCAATAAAATATTTGAGGGGGCCTGGATCCCCAAAGTTGATGGTCATTGCCATTCAAATGATGTGTGTGTGTGCTGCATCATGTGATTGATTATGCAGGGCAGGGCTTACCTGCTCCCGCTAATATTTCATTTGAATTGGCAACCCTGGTGGGAAGCAGTAATGCTTCTGAATACCAGTTGCTAAAAACCTCAGGAGGGGAGAGGGCTCTTGAGCTCAAGTCCTTCTTTGCAGGCTTCCCTCAGGCTTCTAGTTGGCCACTGTGAGAACAGGATGCTTGACTAGATGTCTGGAAGAGGCCACAGAGGCAAATTTCAGTCCTCCACTAGCAGCTTTTTTAGAAAGACCTAGCCTCATTTTAGACAGATAATGCAGGTTTATGGAACTTCTTTTTATAATCACACCAGGAGAAAATGGCTTATCTTCCATCAAGCCCTGTTTACAGTTAGGAAAACAGAAGAAGATGCTTCACTTCTTAATCTGAACCAGGGCTCATCAGAGGCCCTGGAATTGGAATGATTTGGGTCTATAAATATAAATCACAGATTGAGGACAGGCATAAAACACAACTTTAATCTGCGGAATCAGTCAGCAATCTCAGTCCTTCCTCTGCTCCAACAGTCCCACTGACCTGGGGCATGTTCACAAATTACTAATTTCTGAGAAAAGGTTGAGCAGTGTTCCAGATAAGAGAATATCTCTACATTACAAACCATCACTTCAGGAACCAGTTTCAAAAGATGCTATTAGGCTGCTGAACCTTTGCTTCCATGCGTTATGTGGAACTCTTTTTTAATCCTTTCTCTGCTTTTATGACATGGCTGGAGAAAATTGCCTCTATAAGTATGGGCAGAGTGCTCTTTCTTCACCACTGAGGGCTGCTTCAAACATCACTTTTTCACAAAGATATACATATTAGATGTTCTGGTGTCCACTGAAACATGCAACTGTGAATGCAACAAATGTATGAAACCATATAGGTACACTCATGAAGTAGCTATGAATGGTTGGTTGTCTCTGGTACCATTTCAGTTGAGCACATACTCTCTAGATGAAGGTTAGGTTCACCATTGCCAAATGCATGAAGTACCTTCAAAAACCATAGTTAGGCAGTGCTATTTTTCTATAAAAAGAGGTGCTGGAACTCACCATGAACGTCATTCTCTTAGAACAGCAATGGCACCCACCTGAGAGGTGCTGGAACTGAGTTCTGTCAAGTTCTGGCTGGGGGAAAAAAAAGCCCTGCTAGTGAGTCCATGACACCTGAGATTATTTATTATTACACCTGAGATAACTTATTTACATCCTGTTTTCCTTCCGTTAGGGTTCAAGGCAACACACTTTACAACAACCATGTGAGGAAGGTGAGGCTGAGAGACCACAACAGGCCTAAGTTCAGCTGGCAAGCTTCATGGCTGAATGGGGTCTCCCCAGGGCTTGTCTGGCACATTAAGCGCTTCACCATGCTGAGGCTGTGTACATTTAGAGCAGGGGTAGGCAACCTAAGGCCCAGGGGCTGGATGCAGCCCATTTGCCTTCTCAATCCGGCCCACGGAATCAGTGTGTTTTTACATAAGTAGAATGTGTCATTTTATTTAAAATGCATCTCTGGGTTATTTGTGGGGCATAGGAATTCGTCCCCCCCCCCTATTCTTCAAAATATAGTCTGGCCCACCACTTGGTCTGAGGGACGGTGGACTGGCCCATGGCTGAAAAAGGTTGCTGACCCCTGATTTAGAGCATCCTGAAGAATCTAGGCCCTGTGATTTGTTAAGGGTGCTAGGAATTATTATTGTCTAAGGCCTAAACGATAGCTCCCACAATTCTTTGGAGGAAGCAATGTGCTTTAAATGTGTGGTGTGCATGCAACCATTCTCCGATCAGGGAGCATGGTTTTGGATCAAGCATCAAGGTCTGCAAATAATAAAATTGTACTGCAGAAGATTGATTGAACTTCTGACTGCAGGTGGGGGAAATGATTTACCGGAAAACAAAATGAGGCAGAGCCTGGGAAGAAGGGATACAGAGAGCACAAATACCGAAGGCAAGGGAAAAAGGGAAAAGGGTGAGAAATGCTTTCTACTGTCACAGTCTGAAAGCGGTTTTCAACAGACTCCGCTTCCTCCCCTCATCCACAGAAGGCTGTGTTCTTCAGTGCTTTCTCCATTTAACGAGATAGGAAACCCAAGACACGCAATGTGAGGCGAAAGAGGAGAACCATTTCTCCTTGGGACCGTCTTCCATCTTGAGGGACATGTAGGATGTCCTGGCAGGGGTCTCTCTTGGCTTCAGTTCAGGGAGAACGTCTAAACGGGGGACGGCATAGTTATCTGTAATTCAAAGCCCCCATGAGGCGAGGATGCCTCTCCTTGCTTTTCACCTTCTGAAGCCTCTCAAAGTCAGCTCTTACACATGCTGTTTCTATGGAAACGGCAGAACGGCTTTAAACCCATCCATGCTGCAGTGTTATTAGACGTGACTCTTCTGCACTGATCCTGGCCTTCTCTCGCTTGCCTTTCCCGGCCCCAGTTCAACCTGGCAACTGTGCTCTGCTTTCTTTTTTTCATTGATTACTTCTCTCCTAGAGACCTTCATTCCCTGTTTGTCCATCCTTAAAGTCCGAAACGGGAACAGGGCCCAGTACTTGCAGACCTACATTTTTGAACATTATGGATCAACAATCTGAGAAGCACAGCATGGGACCAAGCAGAGGCAGTCAGGGGCTGTCGAGACATTTCACATCGAGGTTCGAAGGCATACGATTGGCTATATTAAAGATTAAATCACAAAAACACAGGAGGTAGCCTGACAGCCGCAAGGCACGGGAGGACTGTGCCATTCCCCTTGGTAACTGCTGTTAGTTCAAACAGAGTGCTGCAGAATTGGGCAAGATGGCACAACCCACATCAACAAGTGTGGTGCTACACCTTTTTGTAGTCTTTCCTAGAGGTCCCTTCCCTGCTCTACTTTCTGCTTAGTGCTGTAGGAGCTGAGGGGAAGGTTCTGTCTGGCACTGTCCTTGCGCCCCTTGACTTCCCCGTCAATACTCCTTTCTCCATCACTGACCTTAAGAACATGAGACAAGCCTGCTGCATCAACCCGATGGCCCATTTGTTCCAGCATCCTGTTCTCACGGAAGCCAAACAGATTCCTGTGGGAAACTGGCAAGCAGGACACAAGCACAAGAGCACTCTTCCCCAGGATGCTTCCAGCAATGGACACTTCTGCATATCCATGCCTCTGACAATGGAAGCACAGCATAGTCAACATGGCTAGCCGTCAATGACCTGGCAATCCCTTTTCTGATTGTTTCAGTTGCTTGGAGAAGTGGTGAAGAATGAATGCTGCAAGAATGCTTATCCTTCTACTTCCTACTGCTTTTTTGTTAAAGGGGAACTTGCATGGATAGCTCAGTGGTTCAGAGTGTGGTGCTGATAGTGCCAAGGTTGCCGGTTCGATTCCCGCATGGGACAGCTGCATATTCCTGCATTGCAGGGGGTTGAGCTAGATGATCCCCTGGTCCCTTCCAGCTCTATAATTCTGTGATTCTATGCCTCTCCCATGGGAAAATGCGAAAGCTTCACAAGCATCCAGGGCCTACAGGTCTTCCTGCACAGGAGAGAAGAGAGCTGCCTTATCAATTGTTGCAAGATGCAGCACAGACTCTGTAATCCTTCTGCTTTGAGTGGAAACTCCTTTACTGCTAAGGAGAGACATTTAATAATAATAATAGTGATTCTCTCCATGTGTACATGCTACGTGGCTACTTTTCTGATTTATTTAGCTTTTCTTCAGCTGTATCCATGAATAAGGCCCAAAAGAAATCAGAGACCCAGGAAATGGTGCAGTCCCCTCGGAACATTTCCCTATGGAGCTAGTGACAATTGCTGCAGAAATCCTAGATGTGTGGTTGAACTGCCATAAATAAAGCTCTACATTCTCCATAGCACCTAGCAGCACAAGGGGAGGGTGGGGAGAAGCCTCATCAAACTCTGTACAACTGTGGCCTCATCTACACATTTGTTTGTCCCATGACAACAAGTCACGGGTCCAAGAGGCTGGATTTTTTGTCCCGCCACAAAACCCGCTGTTCACTGCTGAATCGGGAACAAACAACAAGCCACAGAACATTACTATTCATTATATACCGCCACCCATATATATTGGGCTTTGCAAAGAATGGAGTCTGTTTCCCAAGGGCCTTACAATCTAGATTGTCCTTTGCTTTGATTCAACAGGGCTGCCCTTGCATTCTTGTAGGGAGCTCTAAGAAAAGGCAATCAAGGGATGCAGAGCCCCATTGGCAGAACAAATTAGATCAGTGGCTCCCAAACGCCCTCTCCCACCACAAACCACTTGAAAATTGCCAAGGGTCTCAGCAGCTACTTAAATGTATTCTCTGCCTTTGTAGCAATTGCACTGCGCTGTGCCAGATGCTATATGATTTTGTGTTGTTGCAGACAGGCCACCGGCTACCTTAATGGACCTTGCTGACCACCAGTGGTCCACAAACCAGTTTGGGAACCCCCCCCCCCAATTTAGATCGCTGTAATAAGAGAAGGATGCAAACCTCTCTCTCGAGATACAAACAATGTTTCTTGGAGGTTACTGTAGTAGCTGAGGCTGCAGCAGTGAGTGCGATGTGGGTTGTATAATATCTAGCCAGGTGCCAGGTGGGGAGTGCATCTGTTGTATTGAAATCAGTGCTGTCTGTGTATCTAATAGTGACATCAGCAGCTGGTTATTTCACCCCTGAGGCTGCTTCTGCTGCGTCGCGAAGAAGATGCATACCACGTGCTTGCTGTTGTCCCAAAGGACGGCCTTTTGTTGGGGCATTGCACCATTAAGCCTGGATGATTTCTGTCCCTTGCTGCTTTTTGAAGTAGGCTTAGGGTGTTTGCAGCTCTGTGCTGGTGGTAAGTAGGCAAAGATGTTTCAAGATGGCTGAAAGAAACATCGAACAAGGAAAAGAGCAGCAATCACACGGTGCCTGTTCCCTTATAAATATGGAGTGAATTATACGGATGGCAGAATCAGAAAGTGATGGCCTTTCTGAACACTCTTTTTAAAGCTTTGTTAAGGGGGGGGGGGGGAATCAATATAGCATTTTATACAAACCTTCTCCCAACCCTGATGTGCTTTCGGCTTCACTGTCTCAGGCTGCATACACACTGCACATTTACAGCACATTACCTTTGCCCCAAAATATTGGAAACTGTAGTTCACTCCTCAGAGAGCCACAGTTTCCAGCACCCTTAACAAACTACCATGCCTAGGATTCTTGAAATGTGCTTTTAGATTTATGAAGCATACCCTCCAACATTTCTCTGATGAAAATAGGAACATCCCATACCATACTTATAATTTACTATTTATACCCCACACATCTTACTGGATTGCCCCAGACACTCTGGGCAGCTTCCAACATATATAAAAACATAATAAAACAGTAAACTTTTTTTAATAAAAAAAATCCCTATACAGGATTGCCTTCAGACGGCTTGTTTTTCCCATCAAAAACTCCCATCAGTCTCTTTCAGTATGAAGGGCACCAGATTGGGAAGTTTATTTTGGAGGGGGAGGGGAGAGCATTGGAGGCTTAAATTAGGGTTGCCATATTTCTTAAAGTAAAAACCAGGATACCCCGAAAGTTGTTGAGCTATTTTTTACAAAACGCCAACCTTCCCCCCCCCCATGCAATTTTTCAATTGAGTTGCCTAAGATCCAGCACTGCCTTTTGGAAATTCCCCCCGGACATCAATTCTGCCTTTGAAATCCCAGTAATAATAAATAATAATAATTTTTTATTTATACCCCGCCCTTCCCAGTTCAGAAAACCCGGCTCAGGGTGGCTAACAACAAATTTAAAACACTTAATTGTAATACAACATAGAAGCAGCATAAAATACAGTATAAAAGCATGAATGACAATAGAATTCAAAGTTCAAAAATCAATTTGGGGGAAATTCATCCAATAAGCATTAGATAGTCACCAGGGCTAGCTGGCTGAATTAGTCCTACTTGGGCCAGCGAGGAGGCCAGGGGAGAATTAGTTGTGGGGTCTGAGAGCGGGTAATCTTCATAAAAGGAGAGGGGGAGGGAAGAAAAGGGAAATAAAAGATCAGGCTGAATTCAAATTAAAGGCCAGGCAGAATAGCTCTGTCTTACAGGCCTGGCGGAAGGAGGTTAAATGCTGAAGGGCCCAAGTCTCATGGGACAGAGCATTCCACCAGGTCGGAGCCATCACTGAAAAGGCCCTGGCCCTGGTGGAGGATAGTCTGACTTCCTTAGGGCCAGTAATGTTCAGGAAAATCTGGATGTATGGCAGCCCTACTTAACATTTTGTAGTATCTGTTTATTCAAAGCCCTTTAGGCTGAAGGAGCAGGGAGAAAAATCTCTGCTTGCTCCAGAGATCCAAAGCAGCTGCATCTATCAGCCAGGAACCTCTTTGCAACATTCCCATTTGGAAACCATTTTTTAACATCCAGGGCTGGGCATCCAGTACTCCTATCTTCCCCTATTACTTTGAATTCTTCACCTGAGCATAGAAATCTGCAGCTGTCCCATAGCACAGATGCACAGTGCACAGTGCTCCTTTCCCCTCCCCTCCCCTCCCCAGCTGAACTGCTCAGACAGGAAAGAAAAAACCACATGCCTGAAGGGTTCTTTGGAAAGACATTGCCCAGAATACTCCCTGCTGTTTCTGCCCCGCCTCTGCAGCCTTGCTTATGGTACGGATGCTGGCTCAGTCCACAGGCTTTGACAAGATGTATTCAGATCCATTCCAGTCCTGGAGATCTCCAATTCTACATATGCACATGGTGGTTGATGTTGCTTTGTGACTGCTCTGACAGCTCCTTCCTTTTAAATGCATGGGTTTGCAAGCTGGAGTGTTATTAATTGCCAAACAGCCTGCAAGCGCTATTATCGTTTATTCTGTAAAAGTTGTTAGCTCGCTTACTTTGGAAGTGTCCAGCTGTGTCCCAAGTAACCTTCCTTCATTCTGGGAAAGTCAATTGAGTACAGTATAAAAATTCACCTGTATCAAAGCTCGCTTGTTCACTAGACAGTGACTGCTGTCTGATATTTGTCCTGAGTTTTTACTGCTCGGTAAAAACTGTGTCTCTCCTGAATTAATAGCATCCATTAATCATACAGTAATGCCTCTTTGCTGCATCACAGCCTACAATTCAAATTATTCTCCTCCAGCTGTGGTACTGCCCTGCAGGATGAGGGCACTCCTAGGTCAAGTGGTTGCCCAAAATCCTATGTACACTGTACAAACAGTGAAGAATTCTTTGTTGGAAAAAGATGACTACTCGCACTGTTCCTAGCTTAGCAGAGATTCTGTCTCACACCTTCCAATGCTGTGATATTGGCTATGACAAATCAGATGTACAAAATAAACTGATGCCTTATACTGGACCAATTTAAATTGTTTAACTAAAAGTATAAAATTTTACCTGTTTTATAGTTCTCAAGCCAGTTTTCAAGTTCCAGATTTCACTCTGGTTGTGGGAGTGACCTAATTCTTCCTCCAGGAAAGCTTTGCTTCCAGACAGAGCCGTTTGCGGTATTAAGACATGCTAACTCAGCACACCTAAATCTGTTTACACACTATATTTTTAAAGCACATTCCAAGCACACACACACACACACACACACAGAGAGAGAGAGAGAGAGAGAGAGAGAAAATTCTGGTCACTGTGGTTTACCCCATACAGAGTTACACTTCTCAGCAACCTTTAACAAACTACAACACCCAGAATTCTTTGAGGCTAAAATGTGCTTTGAATGTGCTTTAAAGGTATAGTGTCTATGCAGCCTGAGAGGCACAACCCGCAGACGGCTGTCATCCCTGTACTGGTTCCTGCTAGCATAAATTTCATAGGACAGGCATGGCGTCCTCCAAATAAGGGAACATCCTGCAAACATTGTGCAGTACATTTGTACCTCATGTTACAAATGCTTCACGTTACAAACACTTCGGGTTACAAACTCCGCTAACCCCGAAGTAGTACCTTGGATTCAGAACTTTGCCTCAGGATGAGAACGGAAATCACACACTGGCAGCAGTGGGAGGCCCCATTAACGAAAGCGCGCCTCAGGTTAAGAACAGTTTCAGGTTAAGGACGGACCTCCGGAACGAATTAAGTTTGTAACCCAAGGTACCACTGTATTATGCCTCTTTTCAATTTTATTCTATCGCAATGCTGTGCCGTACACGTCTGGTTCAGCACCTCCTGACCCAGTGATTGTGACCTTGGTCTCAAAATGTGCTTGCGATCTCTGCAGATGGCTGCCCTGTACTCAGCACTAACTGGAACACAGAACCATGCTCCTGTTGACGCTGCCATTTGAGGGTGGAGAGAGATGGTTCTCACCCTAGAAGGCCTGATGGCATTTTCATTCATGTCACAGCTGGGAAGCTGGTTCACACATGCACGGCCCCATCTTGAATTTTCTCCATGTCTATACAATGACCGGTCAGCAAGAAAAGGAACTAACTCCCCTGAAAAGATACAGAATTTCTATCTATGGTGCCAAATCTGGCTCATTCACACACCCGAGTAATAACTGCATGTTGCAGTCACCCAGTGGTAAGACGGACTTGTGTGCATCGATCAGCCCTTGGCCTCATGCCGGTCAGGTGCATGTACGAATGCTGCACAGATGTGCGATGAGGGAACCATTTTACAAATGAATGGACATTAATAGCTAGTGCATATTTTACACCCACTGTACAGGTGCAGAAAATGAAGAGGGGAGAAAAGATGTATCTGTCCTAAACATAGTTCCCTCCCAGTCTCATTGATTTTAGTGACCAGGAACTAGGCACAGCCTCGAAGGAAACTCCATAAAATCCTCCCTTCCCGATTTACTATGTACTGTATGTTCTTTGCTTCAATACGGTTAGACTTTGAGCTGCTGGCTCAAATGCAAAACGAGCCCAGTTTGTGATATATATCAGGGAGGAGAGGAAAGGCAGTAGCTTGTTGGCATGAAGGCAGAACCTTAACAATATCGGGCAGCTGCCATTTACAAAATGGTCCCCTGCAGTGCCTGGCTCCATCCCTGGAGCGCCTTGCCTTCCTCTGCTTGTGACCTAATCTCTCAACCTGCTCCTCTTCTCCTCCCTCCCTCCTCTCTCTTTCATTTCAGCATCCAGTCACTCATCACTGGTGGCCTGGCAGGAGCCTGTTAAAGCAAAATCAGACCCTCAGCATCGATCCATCAGAAGCCATTCACCCTATGCTTTATGATGAAACACACACAAAATAATAAATTGTGTGTGTGTCTTCTACATTGCTTCGGCTTCATGGTGACATCTCTCTGCACCTCAGGGTGAAATTCATTGAGAAGGGCTGTTTGCGATGGTCATATCTGGTAGAGTGCTTTCCGCCCATCTTGTAAGCTTGCTTTGTTTTTTCTTCCCCAGGGTGGGGATGTTTTGTCAGTACAGTGGTACCTCGGGTTAAGTACTTAATTCATTCCAGAGGTCTGTACTTAACCTGAAACTGTTTTTAACCTGAAGCACCACTTTAGCTAATGGGGCCTCCCGCTGCCGCCGCACGATTTCTGTTCTCATCCTGAAGCAAAGTTCTTAACCCAAGGTAATATTTCTGGGTTAGCGGAGTCTGTAACCTGAGGCGTATGCAGCCTGAAGCGTATGTAACCCGAGGTACCACTGTACTGAGCAGTGACAGCCCTGCATAAAGAGGACTAGAAGGCTGACAACAACAGCAACAGTGATACCAGGAAAGGCAAGGGTAGCCACTCCGGCGTCTGCCAAGGGCTGGGGGCTGATGGGGGAGAAACAGAAAAAGAGAGAGAGATTTCCAAGTCAACAAATCCACCAGAACACCAAACCTCGCTGATAGACTGGAGCAGGGTATCTCTGGGCAGAGAGTTAGGGACACGTTTCTTTCTCAGCTTTGCCAGGGCACGTTGGGAGGGGAGGCAATTACTTGCTCTCCAACACGGTATCGATCGATCTGCTGCCGCCGCTGCGGCATATCGGATCTCAGGCCACGTCCCTGCTGCTTGTGGCTCCCCTCCGCCCTCTATAAATCCCCCTCCTCCTGCTCCCTCCGTAGCAGCACGTGGCTTGCAGCCAGATGAGGCGATGCAGGCATATCGATCAATCTGCTCACTCGCTCCGTCGCCATGGCAACCCCTCGCTGCTGCTGCCCCCGCCGCTACCGCAGTGCTGTTTACCTGGCTCAATTTATTCTCCTCAGCAGCCTCTATTCCACTCCTTCAGTTACTGTTAACCTGGCATGATATTGACAAAGTGCTCAGCAGATGGGGGGCGGCGGGGGGCGTGTGTGTGTTGTTTTTAGCTGTTCATTCTGTGGCGTCTGGGATCCTAAGAGCTTGGATCCGGGATCCCATGCCAGCAGAGTCAGTCTTTAAAAAAAGACTCTGTGAAATTGGTGCAGTGTCTGTATATAATCTTTCTGTGTCTCACCGGGACAGAATGTTACTATTTGGAGGGAAGAGCCATAGTTCAATGGCACAGCCTCTGTGTTGCATGCAGAGGTTCAGTCTCCTGCATTTCCAGAACTCCCTGTAAAACCTCTTCCTGTGTAGATTATGTAGTTTATTGTTCTACAATCTGCATTGGATCCCTGTTCATTCTGCAGCACGGTTCAAAGTGCCGGTTATTAAGGCCTTAGTTTGGGCGCGAGGCATTCCTTTTAGGCTTGCCATATTTCAAAAACTAACCCCAGTTCCGTTAAAAACGTGGAAACAGGACTGGAGAAAATAGCAACAACGTATGACAAATCCTACCAATTACATGAGGCATACCTGTTCCTCTATAAACACATACTGCTGCCCTGGTGTCTGCTTTAGTCATCGTTTTGTTTTGGTCCTGTTAGGTTATGCCCACCAGACAGGGATGGGCCAGAAAACTCTCCTCCCTAATTAGCCTATAATTAGCCCAAAAGCTTCCTGGGTACTGGGGTGTGAATAATACTAGAATCACAACACACGGTACTCTATCATGATCTTCTGAGCCTCCCAGGCAGCTAGGTAAACTTTATGTGTTGCTCTTACCAGACAGATCTATGCCTGCACATGGGCCCCCACGATGGATTCACATCTGGGACTTGCAGCATGTAAACTGGGAGCTGACCCACCTCGCTGGGGCCCTCCCTGCAGCCTTTGTGCTCCTGGCATCTGGGACTGGTTCTCAGGGAGCAAGGGAGAAAGAAATTCCTTATCATGGCACATCTGTGGCTGAGTGGTTAAGAAATAAGGCAGGAAGTCTCTTGCTTTTGTCCCTGAAATTGCCTTTCTTCCTTCCCTCCTGGTGGGACTCAAACTCCCATCTCCTGCTCCCCAGGCCTATGCAGTAAGCCACCGGATAATGCCCTGTGAGTCTCTGGCTGCCCTTGTCACATGTCCTGGCCTGTCCCTGCTTGGCAAAATCGTCCTTCCCTCCCTGGGTGAGTCTTGAATCCATCCCCCACCCACCCCCAGGCCTGTGCTTGTTCTCTGCGTCCTTCTGCGTTCTCCTGCTCAGAGATATGTGTGTGTGTGAGTGTGCGCTGTGTTATGTGGGCTCTTCTTCCTTCCCTATGTAGGTTGTATTTCAAAGCAGTGCTTCCGAGCAGCATAAGGGGATTTGAATCCCAGTCTGGAGAGGCGCCTCGGGACTGGCTGTGCTGGCTGATGGATTGGGGTGCTGTGCTGTGGTTTTGCATATTGTGCTGCAGGGGGGTGTTTCTGTCAGGACTACATTGGCTTCTTCCATATGTGGGTGGCATGTGGGCATCATCACTCGCATGTTTTCTGACAAGTGGGCATTTCCAGGGATGATGGTGTGTGTGTGTGTCGTTTTACAAAGCCAAAAGTGAGTGATGACAGCCCTTCCTGCCCCCCCTCTCTCACACACAATCACACCTCAGCTGAGCAGTGGGACTCTGCAGCCACCTCACCACTTCCACATATCTCAGATTCTTCTTGCCAATTATCTGATGACTGCAGGGTGATTGTGAGGGCAGGGCAGAGAGATTTAACTGTTTCCTCCTGAAAAACTTAGTAGAAGCATGTGGGGCAATTGTCATCAGGTTTGCAGTGGAGAGGGAAGGGTTAAGCACCTCCCCTGCGCTGCTCATTTGGTCAGTGGGGAGCAGCTGGGCAGCCCCCCCCTCTCTTTCCCCAGCTACTCTGCTATTCCTGCAGGACTCTGCGACCTGTGATGAGGAGAGGGACAGGCCTAGATGACATGTAGCCTCTATCCTCACCCACCAGCCTAACTGGTGCATAGGATTCCTCTGCTTGCTCTTTAGATGTCTCTGTTGAACCCTTTCCTCAAAGGGTACTTTTTTAGAGCCTTACAAATAATGCATTCTCAGAGACATACAGCAATAGGCACTTGGAAGCCTCCCCGCTACAAACACTGCACGGATGCTGCCTATAGCATATTATTGGGTAGCAAAGCCCCATTCAAGCCTAGCCTACAGGGTGTGCTTTTTTCATTTCAAGAATGCCATTGAGTACTGCCACTTGCCAGTACCGCTAATGCATGGCAGAAATTGGGTTTCCCACCAGGATTTGGATTGGCCCAGCCACTTCATTCGTTTTTTAAATGTCCATTAAGTAAAACAAAGTTTGATCATGCTAGATAGAAATTAGAAACGAGCTGTTCTTAAAATGGATGATCATACGAGCTCCTTTCATATGATAGATATGGGAAATGCAGCCCGTTTAATCTTCACTTGCAAAAATGGCCTCCAACCTTTTTTTAGCAGCTGGCTCTACTACAGAGCAGTGCTGTAAAACAACAACACCCCCTCGGCCCAGTTTGCTTGTCTTGCTGCACTAAGCTGAGATATACCTTCTACTCCAGATTCCTTTGTGTGCAGTTTTATTTTCCAGAATGTATTGAGTCGACTGAGTAGCCGCCCCCACCGTCCAAAACTCTTCAAGGTTGGGGTGGTATTTGCATGTGTGTGTGTGTGCATGTATGTATGGGGGGGGGGGGGAGACTCCTGCTGGGCTCCCCAGACAGGGAAATGTGCATCTCTCCCCACACTGCTCAGCCTGCAATTTCCGGCAGACATTTGAGGTCCTCGACATCTGCATAATGTGCGCTGGTCTCCTAGCAACCGGGAACAGCTGTCTGACATTTCCAAGATTAAACTGTAACTATACACGGCTATTGCCAAGGAGCGGGGGCTGGGGGGGGGGTGAAGGAGAAAGGCCTTTCGCTTCCTGGCTCTTTCCAAGCTATTTATGTTTCAGTCATTTCCCGCTCAGAGGAAGGAGGCTCCAGCTTTGGAGGTGCGGACACCATTGCGGCTGAGGAGGCAGATTCTGCACATACATGTTTTTGTTGCAGAGGGATTTCTTTTAGGAGGGGCAGGAAAGGAGGCCACGAAAAAGCTCCACAAGCAGATTCCCCCTCTCCTGCTGAACCACAAGCATAGAAATCATAGAAATCCCTGCTCTTCCCCTTTTGGATTCCTATTGTTTTGACAGCAGTCCTCCTTTGGAGTAATAGGTGTAGTAGATGCTAGCTGTCCCCCACATTGACTCTTTTCAATGACAGCAGCATAACCGTATAGATGTTAGACCAGAGGTTCCCAAACTGTGGCCTGAGGACCACCAGTGGTCCATAAGCTCCATTCAGGCATGTCTGTGGATTTGTGGTGGAAGCCAGGAGACGGCACACGCATCGCGTTAAATATTCAGATTGACTTTTAATTGAAGTTTGCATTTTGTTTGCGTTACAAATTGCGTTTTATTGCATTACAGTTTGAATTCAAATTGGAATACCATAAAACGCAACACATAAGAAATAAAAGAAGCAATAAAATTACACTTAAAAACCATACAGCATCTAGCACAGTTGGAACGACCATTGTTGCAGACGAATTCTTCAAAGAAACAGCAGTGAAACATAACAGCATAAGGCACGCTCCAGTTCTAAATGTCTTTAGGATGTGATTCTTAGCACACTTACCTGCGGGTAAGCCCCACTGAATGCACTGGGACTTACTTCTGAGCAAACGTGCTGTACAAACTTAATTGGGAGTAAATCTCATTAAAGCACAGACAGTGGCGTAGCAAGGTCAGGTGGTACCCGGT
This sequence comes from Podarcis muralis, assembly GCF_964188315.1. Lineage (NCBI taxonomy): Eukaryota > Metazoa > Chordata > Lepidosauria > Squamata > Lacertidae > Podarcis > Podarcis muralis. Next base: position 30,125,557 of record NC_135655.1, read on the forward strand.
GTGGATTTTTTTTTGTCACCCCCCCCCCATTGAAATTGAAATCTGTCAAAGAGAGCCGTGCAGGCAATCATGATGTAGATCCTGCCTTCTCCCCCTTCCTCCCTCCACCCCCCATTAAAGAAAGCCGCGCAGGCGATGCTGTTGCTGGTCCTGATCCCGCCTTGCCTCATCAGAGACAGCTCCTTCTCGCCTCCCTCACCCCCAAACCAGCGTGCCTTGGCCCTTAAATGAAAGGCGAAAACAGGCACCTCCACGCCCTTCTCGGGAGTCTGCGTCAGCCCCAGAAGGACCCTGCTTTGCCCTGTGAGCAGCACAGCTTTGACCACGGCGTGCACGGCCACACAGATACACACACAGCACCTGAGCGAGGGCGAGACATGGATGGGCAGGGAGAGCAGGGTCTAGCTGACTGTGCATGTGCCCGGCCACAGAGGTGGGAAGGGGACGTGTTGGCGTCACGATGCAACTCAACCCCACTCGGTTCCACTACACAGGCAGCGTCAAGTTCAGCTGGCATTTTGTCACCCCCCTCACAATGGCACCAGGGGTGGCCAGCACCCCGGCACCCCCCTTCCTACACCCCTGAGCCCAGATTGTCGGGGCTTGTATAGCTCTGTGTGTGGCATTTTGGAAGTCCAGATTGTAAATCAGGGATTGTTTATCCATGTGCCATATCTACCCCATTTAGCTTTTTTAAAGACCAAAATGATTTTCTGCTTACTCCTCATCCACACAGTCCTTGCTAGTTGCTTTAAGGTACCCAAAACTCATTCAGTCCCCAAATCGGGTGGCTCTTCTTGTCTTTAAAAAGGACCTCTTCTTCCTCTGGGGTGCCACCAGTGCAAGAAGGTCTTACAGCTCAGGAAACAGGAATTCTTCCGGTTTTCTAAGACCTTCTTGCAATGGTGGCACCCCAGAGAGAGCAGAGATCCCTTTTAAAGGCGACAAGAGAACTTCCTGCCTAGTTCCCTCTCCCCTCCCATTGCTGTACAGTGAAGGGCAGAGATTCCCCTGCTCCACTGCTGGTGAACAGAAGAATGAGAGTGCTGTCCGAATGTGTGTTTCTGTTTGACTTGATGTGTTTGTGTGAGCATGCCTGCTTGTCTGCTTGTCTGCCTGCCTGCCTGCCTGCTGACAGAAAGAGGTGACAAAAGAGAGAAAGGGAATACCGTATTTTTCTGTCTATAAGATGCCCCCATGTATAAGACTCCTCCTATTTTGGGGGACTCAGATTTAAGAAAATGGGGGGAGATGGCCCAGAATATAAGACGCCCCCTAATTTTTGACATTATTTTTTAAGGAATACAGTAGTTATGCTCACTTTTGATCTGGCTTCTACACTACCCACTGCCAGCATGCAACCCTTAACAGATTACCCCTGTTGGGGTACTACCCCCGAAGGAACATGATCCTTGCAATAGAATCTCATTCATACCAAAGGATAGAATCATAGAGTCGGAAGGGACCCCATGGATTATCTCATTCAACTCACTGCAATACAGGAATATGCACCCAAACAGGGATCTAACTTGTGACCTGGGCGTTGTCAGCACCACGCTCTAACCAATTGAGCCAACTAGCAAGGCTAGTGCAACTTGTAGCACTGAAAAAACTAACAAATGCATTGTGGCATGGCCTTTTGCGAATTGGAAGGTATGTGAAATGTTATCTTCAGCTGGTTACACTCTATTCATAAATTGGAAGGGGTGGGATGAGTTTGTCATGCAATACAAAAGTAGAGACAGGGTCTCATTAGTGGTGGCTCCATGATTACAGCACTTCCTCTCAACTGAAGTGCAGACGGCTCCATCAATACAAGCCTTTAAATAGATTTTTAAAAATTCCATTTATTCCAAGTAGTTTATTCTTAAAGATATGATGCTGTTATTTTTTTGTTTTTATTGTAAAATACTGTTGTTTTAAAGAACAGCTTTTCTAGATAATTTTGGTGGCATTTGTTGCTTCGAGATATATATATATATATATATATATATATATATATATATATATATATCATAGAATCATGCATAGGGAAGCCACTTTGACAAGTCTGTGGCCTATAAATTTTTTTAAAATCATCTGCAGATCTCAGACCTCTGTAACAGTTGTGAAAGTGACTGCATGTAAAATTATATCTATATATACACCATTTCCACCGGACCTCATCAAAAATGACAAGTGAACTATTGGGTGCAATGTGGTCAAAGTAATAAGCTCAAGGGGGACACTGACTTGAGACCAGCTCAACTTGTTGCACCAGTTGTAATTTAAACCAGGTGAAAGATTCATGCACGTAACCAAAGGCTGAAGTTCCAGACTTTATTTTAAGCCAAATAAACAAAGCCTCTGGTGATGCAATTCCGTGTCCCCAGCCCACCCTGAAACCCAGTGAGCTGTTTTCCTTCCCAAAGGCCAGAAGAGACAGTCCATCTCCACCCCGCACCTGCTAACGCTGAGCTCTGTTATTGCTCTGTAATCATTGACTAACTTCACATTGGATTTGTTTTGCTTTTAATTCTTTTGCTCTGTTTTTAAGCAAACAAGAATGGAAAAGCACGCGCTCTGTGCACAGTTTGGCTGCAGCTGTCAGTTCCTTTTGGCTACTCTCTAGTGCCAAGGGCAGCAGGATCCAGGAATTTATCTGCTGGTGCCAGCAAGAAATCACTGACCCAAACAAGGGAGTCAGGAGGACTTGGGCTGGAGTTCTTGCCAGGGATCAGCAAGCGGCCAGAGAGGGAGAGGCTGCTGAGTCATCACTGTTTCAGCTGCTGCAAGCCTTTCCAGGGGACACTGCTCCTGCTGCTGCTGTTGCTAAGATTCTTGGGAGCTGACTGATTGCTCCTTCTATAGTCATGTAAAACACACATGCAAGTCAGAGGAGTAAGAAAACACCAGCTGGGTTTGGCTTGCATCAAGGAAACAGCTTGCTGTCTATGGTTGGCCAATCTCTGTCTGCTCTTCCCCCGCCCCCTCAGGTATCCTGGGACTACTGAATCTAGTGCTGGTTTGAAACATGGGGCCTAAAGATGGGAGGGTAGCCTTGAACTTGGGAGACCGAGTTCAAATTCCATTGCAGTAATGGGATTTAAGGGATAATAACTTTCCCAAGGCCACTCGTTGGGTGGCCTTGGGCAAGTCATGAGCGTAATGGAACGCAGTTAAGTTTCCTGAAGATCTGAAAAGTCATGAGTGAAAGGATATGAGATGGGCAAGAAAAAATGCTTTGCTGGATCAGACAAAGTGATCCTTGCCACATTCTGAGGTGTGAGAGGCTCGGAAAAGGCTTGAGTCACACTAAGGAAGAGCACACTTGAATTGACTCGCAGCATTCCATAGGGTCATTAGGATAAATCGCTCAATCCTGGCTTTTTAAAAGGCAAAAGTAACAGGAAAGCGCACAGACTCCTTTAGCAAAGGTGTTCCTGTGGCCATTTAACAATCGCCTCTTTGTTTCTTTTACGGACTTAGCTTCAGTTTTCGCTCGCTTTCTTTTGGTATGCCTTTTGTCATACCAACAGTTATTTGGACAGTGCTCTGCTTGAAACTGGATATGCTGATCTGATGCTTCAGGAAATTGCTGGCTGAGGTCACAGAAGGGTAGTGGAATGTTAATATTGGGCAGAATGAAATGAGGCTGAACCAATACACACCCATTTACCTCAGAAAACTAGTGAGTTTTGTTCACATGCTCCGATCAAACCAAATCTGGCCTGAGAAACTTGGACCAGGCTAGCTGGCTTTATTTGCTTTTGTTAGCTTCTGATAAGTTTGCTTTCCTCAGTAGACTGGAGCTTACCTTGTCTTGCTCAAGTCAACTGGGCGTACCTTATGAAATTACTTTCCCTGCTGTCGGAGGGCCTGCAGCATGCATGCCTCTTGACCTATCAAGTTATTTGCAATTACTATGCTGTAGTATCTTTTGATGAAGGTTCTATATTTTAAATAACTGGGAATTTATATAGGAGCATGGTAGCATACTTTTGACTCATGTGCTATACATGGTGTAATACTTAGCATTCCGTTCCTTTCTGACCCTGGATGCTATAAAGCATCTTATTCATTTCCCCTACAGATTCAGTCTCTTTGTTCTTGATATCACAAGGGAGCAGAGAGATTCACAGATGAGAAAAACGTTTCACACTCTACGTGGGGCTACCTTTGAAGATGGCTCAGGAACTGCAGTTGGTGCAAAAACGAGTCCTCAGTGCAGCTTGCAGCATGGAATGCATGCCTGCAATGTTATTCTGTACAAATTGTTCTTGGGCTCAATTCAATGTACTGATGTTTGCCTTTAAAACATGAAATGATTTGGGGCTTGGATACGTAAAGGACCATGTCAAGCAGTAAGTGCTGCCCTTCCAAATAAACATAGGCAGGTGGGCATGGAAGACAAGCCCTTCTTGGCAGTGGAACCTACAAACAAACAAACAAATCTGGACAAATGCTCAGGTCATCTGGAAGTTACTCTAGTCTCCTGCATAGCACGTAATCTGGCCCCATCTCTGCTGTTGGCCTATTCCAATATTTCAAACCTCCTACCCATTTGTCCCCCAGGTAGACCCTCCCCCCTACTGCCCCATCCCCATTCCTCTGCTGGATCTGGGAAGGCAGAAAATACTTTCCCTGCCACACAGGGCACATCTAGACTTCTCCATATCTGTTTATGCCTCAGGGCAAAAAGGCTTTTCTTCTTACGTCCTTTTATGAAATCATGCACGCCAATTGGTACATAAATAAACCAACAGCCTAATTAATAATAAAATTAATCACCCCTGCTCCTAATCTTTTTGTTTGTCGTCTTTGATTTCCCTGCAGGGCTGCAAAGGGCTTGGAGTCAAGTACTGCAGAATAATGTTTTTCTAACCTAAGTTCGGTTTAGCAGTTTATCCACATCCTGGGTATATGTGATGGACCTACCAAAAACAATTTAAGGATGGAATACTGAGGGAGTCTGTGTCCCCTCTAGATTTTAGATGAAGTACAAACATTTCTTCTTCTTGAACTCTTTGAAGGAATAACCATAACGAAGAGTACATTGTCTCAAATAAATAGCAAGAGGCAACAGAAAACCCATGGGATAGCATTCTCTCCTCCTACCCACCTCACTGATTGGGATATATGTTCATCTCCTTCATTTATGGAATCTCAGATACTGACATTGTTCCCCAACCTTTCAGCCCAACAATTTTCTATTTGGGAGTGTTCCCCACCCAAATGTGTAACATAAAAACTTATCGCATTCTGATAAACTTGTGTGATGCCATGACAGATACCCTCTATTACTGTATTCTAAGGACATATTAAGAAACAGACTAAATCAGACTGAAGGCCCATCACATTCTCACACCAGATGCCTATGGGAAGCCCACAAACAGGACTTGAACACAAGAGCCCTCTCTCCCCCTGTGCTCTCCAGCAACTGGTTTCCAGAGGCATACTTCTCCAACTGTGGAGGTGGAACATCTTGGCTAGTAGTCATTGATAGCCTTATCACCCAAGAATTAGTCACATCCTTTTTTTTTTAGACCTATCCAAGTTGGTGGCCATCATGACATCTTGAGGAAGTGAACTCCATTGTTTTAACTCTGTGCTGTGTGAAGAAGTCCTTCCTGTTGTCTGTCCTGAATCTTTTCGCATGCAACTTCACTGGTTAGTTCCAAAGCACACGATGCCAACTGGAATCGCTTCGATCTATATACTTGTTGCCACTCTCAGGGAATGCTTAAGGTTAGTGAGACAGGACTTACCATAGCAGAAACCAGGACGGTACTGCTTCACCAAGACTTGTTCTTCTATATATTTGGCAATTCTGTCTTTAACAATGCTTGCCACCAGTTTTCCCAAAAAAGCTAGCTAGCTAGCATGTAAATTCCCAGATTCTCCCTAGATTCCATTAAAAAATTTGGTGTTGACCCCTTTCCGGTCCTCTGGTACAAGTTACAGGCTTTTTTTTGTTTGTTAGAAGATCAGCAGTTTCACATTTTAATTCTTTAAGTAAAGGTTCTCTCATGATTTCCATTGTGTCAGGGACTGCAATCACATACAAATGCATGCAATGCATGAAATAATTTTAAGAATCCAAAACTATTTTGTAAAAATAAAAACTGAGGACTTCTAAACACTTAGCAAACCTTTGTCTTACTTAGAAAATGACATCTAATTCCAGCTTCCAATTCTGTGTTTCTCTCCTTGATTCCTTAAGAGTTTGGCTGCAACTTCTAGGTGTCAAAAGATCAGCAAACCACGGCCTTGACTGTTTTGATGGCTTGCCTAGAGACAGGGAGAGGGTGGGGTAAAGGGAGTGGAGAGAAGCCCTGAGTACAGTCACTGAGGCACTCAAAGCTTTTGTTCTGTGCTGAAGGTCATCCAAGGCAGATAGCGATCTCCAAAGACAGCGACTTTGCTTTTCGGAGAGGGGGAAAACAGAGCAGTGGCCACCAAATAACTTGGGAAAATAATTTCAAACATGGGTGCCTATTAATGTGTTGAGCATGCACAACCACCGCTAGCCATGCAACACATAAATATTTTCATGGCACAGCAACAAGGGGTCATGTTCAACTGATGACAGCGACTGCCTTTAAAACAAGTCGGTGACAATGTTGCTTCTGCCTTTGCAAAGAAAAACTGCTCTGTCTGTCTCCCAAGAATTCCAGCGGCCAGATCTGCTGACACAGACTGCAGCTAGCCCCCCATCCCTAGGTTAACACAACAACAGTGCTATGGATAACTAAGCTGAATTGTACACCATCTCATTCTTTTTTTCTTTTTCTTTTGGCACAGACTGTTGCATCCTGGTTTGTAATCAGAACCATTTGTAGGTAGAGTGCATAAAATCCCAAGTCACAGGTCCCTTGGTGAAGATACAGAATGCTTTTAGAATTTATACTAGTTGTATTACTTGTGGTATTCTTCCAGTGGAAGAATGCAAAGCAGAATCTGATTTCAGTGGCTTTGTAAACAAGGCTTCTATTCTGAAAAAAATATGCCGGGTAAGTAAATCAATCTAAACGAGTCATTGTAGAAATGGGATACGGCCTGCTGTGGAGTGGAAAGACACTTGAACTGGCATGGCAAGGGTTCAAATCCTCCTTTAGCCACGAAATCACTGGGTGGCTTTGAACAACCTACTTGAAGACACCAGCAGGCTTAAACCAGGAAGTCAGGGAACAGGAACCAGGTCTGCACTACCAGGACCATGAATGGCTCATCCCATTTTGCTGCCCGAGGTGAAATGGGAAGGTGCTGCCTTGCGCATGTTCCACCTTGACACCTCCACCGAAGCCTTGTGGCTGTGGCTTCCAAGTTCCATCGAGATCTCATGACAGCCTCATGAGAGGCCTCACATGACCTTCCCTAGCCCCTAAGTGAGGGTCTCCACTGGAGAAGCAAGAAGTGACTGCAGCTGGTTCTGGTGAGATCTCATGAGAGACCCACAAGATTGTGTGGAGGCAGTGGTGGAGTATCGTGGCGGAATACTGTGGAGTATTACACAACCTGAGGCAGCTGTTTCGGTCTGCCTCATGGTTGGGCTGGCCCCAATGAAGACAGATTGCTGGTTAAGGAAATGGCTGGCCTGACTCCACACTTCATAGTGCCAGGAAGAGGCTGGTCAGTCCAGAACCAATGCCTGCGGAGAGGAGTAGAAGGCCAGAGGTGCCCGCATGGGGGTGCCTGCTTCGTGCCCCCTCAATAATCTGTACCCAGAGTCATGGCCCCTCTGGCACCCCCGATGCTACACCCCTGGTAGTGAGTCACACTGAAGAAGCACTTCTAGTGGGAAAATAGGAGCCAGGTTATCATGAAAGGTTGGCAGTTCACCAGATATTTCTTCTCTCGAAAGCTTAAATGTGAACATGGAAGCACCATGTTTCATGGTGTCCATGGGCCAATTTCAATGAAACACAGCTATCTTTCAAAATCTGTACTTCTCTGAATTTTACGACTTAGGTTCCCCAACAGTATATAGAAAAATTCATATATGTACTTTAAAATGCTTTATATTAGGGGAAATTGTTTGCAAAATGTATATGTAACACCAAAACGTGTTTATTGGAAAAAAATCACATTAAAAGTTTGATGAATTTCCATGAGGATTTTTTAAAAATTGCAAATTGCTGCACAAATGTGAAGAAATGAATTTGAGATAGGAAAAAACAAACCCACGTGATGGTCCATGTATCAGAATGCAACCTCCAAATGGATGCTAAATATTAGATTTTGGCAGTAGCTCTCCACATTCTTGCCTGCTCCCTCACGCTCTTGCATCTACAAAATGCATGTTGATTTTCCGTTCCAAGGTAATATCATACTACTACTTAGTGTGCATATATTCTGGCACGAGTATTCCCCACAAAGGAGCAACGCGTTATCAGATTCTGCCACAAAGCTGCTTGACTTCCTTTGTGTGTTACTGCTGAAGATGTGCAAGAACCGGAGTTTTTCCAGGCCAGCCATTCGGCCTCCCCCCTTCCCACAAACAGATCACAAGATTAGCCCCCAGCAGTGCTGTCAGATTTTGTTTCTTTTAAAAATTCCACTCTGACTTCCTTGGAAGAAAGAAAAAAGCAAGGTGGCTTATAAAACATCGGCATTATAAACATCAACATTGCATGTCAAACCACAAGAAGTCATCCCACTCTGAACTCATTTTTTCCCTTCTGGAAATGTGTGACAAAAACGATGCAGCGTTTGTTCAATATAAGTATTTCATGGTAATTAAAATGTGTGCTGGATGACAACAAATTCCAGTTAATTTTAGTTAGATTAATGCAGATGTAGCACTTCTTTGTTTTATCACTCAAAAATGGTGCCTTGTGTGGAGCACAGACAATGTGGCCATTTCACCTCAGCCGTAGGAGAACTAGGCGCACAGACAGTGTGGCCATTTCACCTCAGCCGTAGGAGAACTAGGGGCACAGACACTGTGGCCATTTCACCTCATCCGTAGGAGAACTAGGGGCACAGACACTGTGGCCATTTCACCTCAGCCGTAGGAGAAGTAGCACCCTCAGTGAGAAGTGACTTTGGTGCCTCCCCACCTGGTGGTCAGCTTTGCACAGCCACCTAGAGGTTTTATGGGCGCTGGTGCAGATGTGATGTTGGAGGCCCTGATGCTGCCCCCTACCAGGATCCATGACAGCTAGTTGGTGCAGTGGTTTGAGTGTTGGACTATGACCTGGGAGACCAGGGTTCAATTCCCCTGTCAGGAGCTGGAGTCAAGCGTAGGCCATCTTCCCCATAGCTACCCTTTGTACCCTTGAAACTGGACAGCCTATTCTGAGGATCTTATCAGGGCATGGGTAGGTCCATATGGGAGGCAGAAATCATTTAGACCTTGAGGTCCTTGGCAATGCAGGGCATTTAAAACCACCACTTAGAACTGTATTTGGCTGAGAAATTGGGCAGTCTAATAAAATGTGGACCAGTAGTCTCCATCAAAGCTCCATCCTGTTAGTTTTTAGGTCTTGGGACATTTAACCTGTTCCAGCAAATGTTTATAGGCATGGAAGTTCTATACTAAGGCTAAATATGCTGGAGGTCTGTCCTGGAAGAATGATGGGAGTTGTATTTTTAAAAATGCATTCCGGTACACACATGACTTTAAATTAAGGCAAACGTGTTTGAAAGGTCTAATCTAGCCATCTTCTTTGTCATTTTTGTTTACATGTTTTCATGTAGATTCACATTTGATCACAAATTCATCATTACTTGAGTATAAGAAGGAGCAGCAAGCACACCAGAGGTCCCCGTTTCCCAGGGACAGTCCCCAGATTTACAAATCAGTCCCCATACAAAATCCATTGAAGTTGAAAAGTGTCCCCGGATGCACTGAAAAAAATCTGGTAACCTTATTCTAGGTGGGACGCGGGTGGCGCTGTGGGTTAAAGCCTCAGCGCCTAGGACTTGCCAATCGAAAGGTCGGCGGTTCGAATCCCCGCGGTGGGGTGCGCTCCCGTTGCTCGGTCCCAGCGCCTGCCAACCTAGCAGTTCGAAAGCACCCCCGGGTGCAAGTAGATAAATAGGGACCGCTTACTAGCGGGAAGGTAAACAGTGTTTCCGTGTGCTGCGCTGGCTCGCCAGATGCAGCTTGTCACGCTGGCCACGTGACCCGGAAGTGTCTCCAGACAGCGCTGGCCCCCGGCCTCTTAAGTGAGATGGGCGCACAACCCCAGAGTCTGTCAAGACTGGCCCGTACGGGCAGGGGTACCTTTACCTTTACCTTACCCCATACAAAATCCATTGAAGTTGAAAAGTGTCCCCGGATGCACTGAAAAAAATCTGGTAACCTTATTCTAGGTGCTATCGTAGTGTGACAGTGCTTAATACTGGAGTCACCCCTCCAAAGCATCACCCAAATCAGAGCTGACCTGGATTGCAAACCTCACAAGCCCTAAGTCCTCTTACAATATCTGATGCATAACAAGTTTTCACGGGAGATTGTTCCAGTATTTGAAAGTCAGGACTGATTATAGAATAAATATGCTTTCCAAGTACAGAAATATTAGGGTTCAAAATTCCCCTTCAATATATATTTATTACATTTCCGCTACTCTTACTGATTGACTATTTTTATTTTTATTTTGTGCACCAAGGGAAATTTCCCTGCATCTGGTACTAAAACTGGCCTGCCGACTCGTAGTGCCGCCCAGTTGGAGCCACAGCGCCACCCAATGGACAGTTGGTGTCAAAACAGGACAGCAAGCCTGGCAAGCCTTCCAAAGTGTACAGTACTGTAAAATTGCCTCCGAACTTTGGGCAATGGAATCCTTTCAAGATGAAGAAGCAGCTCCTCCGTGATTGATTCTGGGTTAGATCTTTCTCCTGCTTTCCGCTCTTGGTAATCTGACGCAGCTGCTATGAGCATAATGGACATCTTCAGCGACTTGATATTTGGGATGTTCAAGCAATCGGGCACTTAGGCAATTGTAGATTCAAGACTCTTATGATCTTACAGGGCCCATCTTTTTAGATGGCAATGTGCATTTCACTTACTTAAAAATGCAGTCAGCCAGCCCTACTCCTTGAAGCTCCCCCCCACCCTGCTCATTCTGCCCCCCAATCCTGCTCCAAGTGCAAAGCATTTTGATGTCTGAACCAAGGCATTTTGCTGCCTGAACGTGTGGGCAAGTCAGACCAGAAATATGCCTTTATGGAGAAAACAATTTTTAAAGGTTGGGCGATGGACCCCGTGGAACTCCAGAAGTTATTGGGTAATGGCTTCCATTGTTTCTTGTCTGGTGAGATGCTTCCTAGGGCTGATGGGAACTGGGACCCAACATCTGGACAGGAACTGCAAGTCAGGAACGGATGTCCCTAGCTGAAACCAGCACGTTCCTATTTCAAGGGTTAGACTCATAGAGTTTTAGAGTTAGAAGGGACTCTGAGGATCATCAACACCCTGCAATGCAGGAATATGCAGCTATCCCATATGGGGATTGAACCTGTAACCTTGGCATTATCAGCACCATGCTCTAACCAATGGAGCTATCCAAGCTGAATCTCTTGGCAGCCAAAACAGAAGTAGCCTGGAAGTAAATTGTGCTCCTTCAAAGGTGGATCCTAAGGCCACACAAAGACACAAGGGCTCAGAGGCACCATCTTGCGCTCAAGATTGGGGGCGGGTGTTGCACGTGCATGAGGTCATGTGCGTGTTGTGCGTTGCATGCATGCTAGCCTGATCAATAAATCCGCCCACATTAAAAATGACCACCAATCTCCATTATTGGGATGGGGTGGAGTGGGGAGGGGGAATCAAGTTTAGGACTATTTTGGAACTTCTCTGTGAATCATCTGAATGGAGCTAATGGATGACCAGTGCTCCCCAGGTGATAGTTTGGGAACTTCTGATACAGGCCATCCTGAAGACAGCTGAGGGAGTAAAAAGCTTTGAGGAGAAAGGGCCCTTTCTGCTAACATTCTGGATTTGGGTCTCTGGTGTGTTCTCCCTATCCTTGTGCCTTCTGCAGCCTGGAGTGTCTGTTTTCACAGGCTGAAAAATCAGACATCTCTGCCATTTCCAATGCTTTCTTTGCAGTCGTAACCAGCTTATTTCCTGGAAAAGTCTGCAAAGAGCACAGAAGCCTTCCAAAACTGGTATGCGAAACTTTGTTTTCACAGTCAGGCCCCTGGAGGGTTCTGATAATTACTTCACCAGTATTCATTAATACTGCATCAAGGAAAAAAACCCGCCAGCACTCTGGAGAAATAAAGGGGCTGCATTGCTTCATCTTCTAACCAGTGAAGTGACTGTGAATATTATGAGAACATAAAGGCTGTCAGTGACGTAGGCACACACACACACACACACACACAACCTCTCACAATGGCATTCATAATGCCATAACACATTCTACGCTCATTTTTTTTAAAGGCATGAAACTTCACCAACACAAATCAACAGAAAACTCACAATCCTTTACTCATATATAGCTATTTATGCACTCAGTTTCACTCAGATATAATCACACAGACATGTATTTTTTAATGTGCACACACATACAGATAGAAAATTGCACCCTAACACAGCATGTGCATCTAGACACGTCTCTTTTTCAGAGGGGGGGGGGGAGAGAGAGACTAAAGTGAAGATGTTACTGCATTCATCTGAGTGGCTTTAAAACCGTATTCCCTCAGTACCCATGAGTGAGGTGATAAATATACGAGGCCATTTTGAAAGCTGACAAAATGCCATTTCCCACATGCTAGCTCTCAAATACAGAGCAAATAAAGGAGGACAGTGGCATTGTAAATGGCAAAGGTTTTTGCTTTTCTTGTTTTTAACAGACTGCCCCTAATGTAAGATGCTTCAAGGCTGTGTAGAAAACTCTGTGGAGTCTTGCGGCACACCATCCTGTAGTCTTGAGTTTTTGACCTAGCTGCCTTCCCTTCCCCACAGTGCATTGGCCTGTATGAATTATAGGCACTCCACCTGCACATAGATTCCTTGGTGATCTGGGGGTGGCGCTTTCGTAAGGGTGCTTTAAATCTAAAGAGATTTCAGGCAGTGAAATCTCTGGCCCCTACGCTCTGCTCCCTCTTTTGCCTGCATTCACATGAGCGCATGCAGGCCGCCATTCTGGCCCCACCACCACCACCTCAGGGCACTCACCTCAGCATGTGATGGATTTGAAAGGTGTAGGAGTGACGGAAGAATGAGTGAAAAGCCTTTTCTTGGTTTTGCCATGCACAACATTTCTTCCTCTCTCCTTCATCTCTTTGGAAGCCCAAAGCTCTTTGGAGATCCCAGAAGGCGGTGTCATTTGGGCATGTGTGTGTGTGTGTTCAAAGATTTATTGGATTTGACAAACAATGATTTATGACAGGGCAACCTGGGCAGGGTGCAGTGAGGAATATCTGCGCCTCATCATGACTCGGAGATCCATTTCAATCCCCGTCTCGGTCCTCTGCTGCCTCTTATTAAAACGCTGAGAGGATCAGACTTGACAGATGCAGACAATTTATTTCTTAGTGCAGAGAAGGAATGAGAGAAAAGAAAACCAGGAGGGGCCAGCCCAGTGTGTGTGTGTGTGTGTGTGTGTGTGTGTGTGTGTGTGTGTGTGTAAATGAGGGACTTATATATCAGAGTTCCTTATCTCCAAGGCTCTTGGCACCTGCTCCAGATCTACTTAGACACTTTTAAAGCATTTTAAATTAGCTTTCACTTATCAAAAGCGTTGGGTTTCAGGCCAGGTTCTTGAGGGTTCTGCGTGCCCACGAGCTTGATGTGGTTTGAATTCTCAAGCTCTCTCTCTTCTTCCCGGTAGGTCTTTAGGTTTCCAAAAATGTGACATGAGTTGATATGAAGGCCCCATTCCTCAGGCTACTTTCAGCTTCGCCATCCAAAGCTTGTCCAGGCTATGACTGCCAGATGAAAAAAAAAATAAAAGATAGAGGGATCATGTCACTTCTGCTCCATCCTGCAGAGCTTTATTGGGGCCGCAGGGTTCTGAGATAAAGGATGGTTGCTCTGTTTTTCTGTGCTGTTGTTTTGAAGGAATCTGCTAGACCTGTCTTTTGTTTATATAGATGTGTTTGATTTTTTTAGGTCCTTATTGATTGCATTTATTGTACAGTGGTACCTCGGGTTACATACGCTTCAGGTTACATACGCTTCAAGTTACAGACTCCGCTAACCCAGAAATAGTACCTCAGGTTAAGAACTTTGCTTCAGGATGAGAACAGAAATCGTGTTCCGGCGGCGCAGAGGCAGCTGGAGGCCCCATTAGCTAAAGTGGTGCTTCAGGTTAAGAACAGTTTCAGGTTAAGAAATGGACCTCCGGAACAAATTAAGTACTTAACCCGAGGTACCATTGTAATTAGTTTTCAGTACAGTGGTACCTCCGGTTGCGGACGGGATCCATTCTGGAGGTCCGGCCGGATCCTGAGGTTTGTGCAGCCGGAGAGACAGCTTCTGTGCACACACGCGTGGCAAAAACCCGGAAATATACTTCTGGCTTTGCCGCTTACGTATCCCGAAGTTTACGTAACCAGAGGGATACGTAAGTGGAGGTACGACTGTATCTCTGTTGTGTTTCTAAGTTGCTTTGAGTCACCATCACCTTCATAGAGCCTGCTTGGCTCCTTGGTATACTCCAAGTTCAATGAAACAAGCTGGAAGATGGCTTGAAGACAAGTGGAGGAAAACTCCTGATAAATGCAACTGAACACTGGTGAGGGCTCATTATCAAGCATACTCAGTGGCTGTGAAGGTGACAAAGAAGGCATACTTTGCTGTCTCAATCCAGATAAGACTGAGGTGGAATCTAGACACATATAAAAAATGCTGTGAAAATGCCTTTTTAAAAAACATTTTGAAAAATGTATTGCATTTGCCATAGCTCACCATCGCCATCTAGTGTCACATTTGTATAATGCACTTTACAACGCACTTAACATGTTTTATTTGCAGCTGTATAGCTGAGTCCTGAGTCACTGTTAGAGGGCAGTTCCTTAGGTCAGATGGTTGGGAGGTGGCCTGCTCTGGATAGGGTTACACTCCCGCTGAATGAATGGGCACATAGCTTTGCGGGTACTTTTGGATCCTTTGCTGTCACTTGAGGCTCAGGTGACCTTCCATCAGCATCTGGACAGGGATAGCCTAACATCTGTTGTATATGCTCTGGTACCTTCTAGGTTAGATTCCTGCAATGCATTATACATAGGGCTGCCCCTGAAGATGGTTTGGAGATTGCAGCTGGTGCAGAATTCAGCAGCCAGACTGCTCACCAGGGTGAGACGCTTTGAGTGCTTCACACCAATCCTACCAGAAATAAGCATAGAAATTATCTAAATGAAATAAAAACAACACAGATGCAGGACATCAGTATTATGAAAAATGAGGACAATGTGAATATTTTTAATTCCCATCGAGCAAATGGAGAACCGAGAGTGAAGGTAGCCACTTTTGCAAACACCTCCATAAACCTGTGGCTTTACAAATCCAAAACCTTCTCACTGGCATTGTTGACTGAACCAAACCAACTTCAGTGAAGCAATGGTGATCAAAGACTGAAAAGACATTCTGAGTGCAGCACATGTGGTTTGAACACATATCAGCTGCCTTGAAAACAAATGTCTAGGAATGAATCAAATGCCTATCAAAATCACTTCCAATCCCAGGCTACAGGTGAAGACAGGGAGGTATTTTAATTGCCACCCATAGGCTGAGATTGCCTGCTCCCTGACTAGGGCTGAAGGCTTGTTTTGCATTTGGAGAGTCATCTAAAACCAGCATTGGATTTCTCCCATCTCTTTTTTTTACCTTTTGAATACCAGCTCTAGGCCCCTTACTTGACCACGCCAAATTGGCAGCAACAATTCCCCTCTCTTTTAGTATCCTTTCCCTGAAATATTCCAGTTCTAAATCCCCAGCAGCAAAAACATTGCTAGTGCCCTTTCATCCTTGCCGGCAGCATCCCTGACAGCTCCTGCCCCCATAAATCAGATTCCATACCTAGAACTGGCTTAAAACTAAGTCAGCTCACATAGGTGCCTTGGCTTCTGCAAGGCTACTATCTCTCCACATGCACATGGGATGTTTTACTTAATAAAAAATAAGATCTTTTGGAGACTCTTTTGGGAATGTGGTCAGCACACAGTGAGCAGCAAGGCTTTGCAAGGGTACAAGAGTCACTGTAGCCTTGCTCAGAGATGTGGGCCTCTAAGAGGGGTAGAAAGCATCTCTGCTCAAATGCCACCATAAGGGTGGCGTGTTTGCTTCTTACAGATGGGGCTGATTAGCTGGGAATGTCAGCGATGCGATTTGGGGCAGAGCAAGCAACTTATGCATCACTCTGAACCTCATAATGCAGAATTGGAAAAGGTCATGTTCCCTTTCTTCCCCAGTTGCTTCTTTTACTTCCTCCTGCTCTTCAGAGATAGATAGATGATAGATAGATGATAGATAGATAGATAGATAGATGATAGATAGATAGATGATAGATAGATAGATAGATAGATAGATAGATAGATAGATAGATGATAGATAGATAGATAGATAGATAGATAGATAGATAGATAGATAGATAGATAGATGATAGATAGATATAGATAGATAGATGATAGATATGGTTTTGCTATTTTATTTCTCTGCCACAAATAAATTGACAACTATATGTGGCCAGTCCTCAATTTTGATGATTGTGATGATGGTGATAAATTGTTTATTTGAGCTGTCATATTATTATTTTTTGAAATAAATTGTTTTTAGACTGTTACTAGCTGTCACCCCCCCCTTACTTCACACACCCATGGAAATTTCTCTGTTTTCAAAATACCCCAAACTTTTGAAATCTTATCCAGCCGTTCTGGTCCACTGTGTTGAACCAAAGGTGAACTGTTCCAGAAGCTCTGCAAACGCCATCTTGGTAGTCCAGAGGACCCCACAATTAACTGGTAGTTGTTGTAGCAATGAGCTCATATATGTTTATATTCACTTGCATTGATATTGGCTAATTGGCATGCTTTGATGCTATCCTTATCTGTGGGCTTGGGGTGCTCAGCTCTGAGCCCAGAAAGGGGAACTATCTGTAAGATTTGGGCATTTGCCATCTATGCCCTCATCTGGGCAGGTGAAGTGATGGGAAATCCTAGACAAAGTGGCACATGCTGCTTTGTGTAGAAAGAACATATGAATGTTTGCTTGGGTGCAGACAAGCCATCTCCTTGCTGCGGTGTCCTTCCCACATGTGTAATGGCTAGGAGACCTGGCAGACTATAAGTCCACACCTTTCTTTAACAAAGCACTAGAACTGATCACTCTGGCATTGTTGGCATCCTTCCTTGGTATACCCATGCCCAACCACTCTCCTCCGCTAGGCCTACGGTTCAGAACATCAATCCCTGCATTCATGCCCGCTTGCACCCATGACTGTCCACAGACTGTGCTTCACCTGTTGTGAAAAAGCTGATCTAAATGCCCTCTCCAGGACTGATTATGTGCCTCAGCACAAACATTAGGTACATGGAATTTTTAATTTGCAAGGTACTTTACATTAGCTTGATTGTCTTTCCATCAGTTCTGTTAAATTTAAGATAATGGGGAGCAGAGGCTGAAATATGACCCAAGACTATCCAGGAAGTCCACTGCAAAGCAAAGATTTCAGCCTGTGTGTTTACAACCCATCCAATGTCCACCCACTGGATCACACTCACAGAATTTAAGAGTTTGCAATACTCCATTTGCTTCTTTACATTTATGAAGTCAGTATTCTGAAATATCGGTGCTTGTTGGACCACCATGGCCACAATTCAACGTGCCTGTTAGATCTGCCAAGGCTTTCACCCTTTGAATGGCTTCCTTTGTGCCACTTTTGAATTTCACCCATACTTCAAAAGTAACTTGAAAGCAGGACAAGCACATTGCTGTGGAAAAGAAGTGCCAAAGGCACCTCCGGGTGCATATATGGAATGAATCACTCGGTTCTCTAGATTATGACCTATATTCTGAATCTAATATTTGGATTTTCTCAACATTTTATTTTTTATGAGTTGTAACTGATGCTGGTCCTGCTCAGAGTAGACCCATTGAAGCTAATGAACATGACTAACTGAGGTCCACTGATTTCAGCGAGTCTACTCTGAGTCTAATGGATGCAACTTTATGTTTACATGAGTCATTGTGATATTAGGGACTAATTCATTATGGATATTTCTGCTCCATGGGTTTTGATTGTAGGGTCATTAGTGCCACCGGGTGAACATTGAAAATAATGCTGGCTTACACAGAAGAAGGTGGCGGACAAGTGGGTGTATTGATGGAGATAAAGCAGACCTTCTGGTGCTCTCTGCTATGACCAGTTCCTCTCTCCAGAACCTCTGGGGTGGTGATTGCGGTCATCTCCACTGGACAGACCCCAGAGACCCCCTCCAGCAACATGCGTCCCAGGAAATTTTAGATCTGGCCATTTTAGATCTGGTCCTAACCAATGTTGATGACCTGGTTAGTGGGGTAGAAGTGGAAGGATCATTAGGCGCGAGTGATCATGCTCTTCTGAAGTTTACTATACAGCGGAAAGGAGCAGCCAAGCATACTAGGACTCAATTTCTCGACTTTAAGAAAGCCGACTTCATAAAGCTTAGGGAAGTGCTGGGTGAGATCCCATGGACTGTGATACTAAAAGGAAAGGGAGTTCAAGATGGCTGGGAGTTTGTTAAGAGGGAGATAGTAAAAGCACAACTTCAGGCAATACCAATGAGACGGAAACATGGAAGGTGCCTAAAGAAGCCAGGGTGGCTATCTAAAGAACTTTTAACTGAGTTAAGATTAAAAAAGGATGTGTACAAAAAATGGAAAAGGGGGGAAACCACCAAAGAGGAATTCAAACAAATAGCCAGCACGTGTAGACACAAAGTCAGAAAAGCTAAAGCACAAAATGAACTCAGGCTTGCTAGAGAGGTTAAAAGCAACAAAAAAGGCTTTTATGGGTATGTTCGTAGCAAAAGGAAGAACAAAGAAACCGTGGGGTCACTCAGAGGAGAAGATGGTGAAATGCAAACAGGGGACACAGAAAGGGCTGAACTCCTCAATGCCTTCTTTGCCTCAGTCTTCTCCGATAAAGAAAACAATGCCCGACCTGAAGAATTTGGAGCAAATGATTCAGCAGAGGAAACACAGCCCAGAATAACTAAGGAGATAGTACAAGAATACTTGGCTAGTCTAGATGTATTCAAGTCTCCAGGGCCAGATGAACTGCATCCAAGAGTATTAAAAGAACTGGCAGATGTGATTTCAGAACCACTGGCAGTCATCTTTGAGAATTCCTGGAGAACAGGCGAAGTCCCGGCAGACTGGAGGAGGGCAAATGTTGTCCCTATTTTCAAAAAGGGGGAAAGAGAGGACCCAAATAATTACCGCCCAGTCAGTCTGACATCAATACCAGGGAAGATTCTGGAGCAGATCATTAAGCAAACAGTCTGTGAGCACCTAGAAAGGAATGCTGTGATCACCAATAGTCAGCATGGATTTCTGAAAAATAAGTCATGTCAGACTAACCTGATCTCGTTTTTTGACAGAATTACAAGCCTGGTAGATGAAGGGAACGCAGTGGATGTAGTCTACCTTGATTTCAGCAAGGCATTTGACAAGGTGCCCCATGATATTCTTGTAAAGAAGCTGGTAAAATGCGGTCTTGACTATGCTACCACTCAGTGGATTTGTAACTGGCTGACTGACCGAACCCAAAGGGTGCTCATCAATGGTTCCTCTTCATCCTGGAGAAGAGTGACTAGTGGGGTGCCACAGGGGTCTGTCTTGGGCCCGGTCTTATTCAACATCTTTATCAACGACTTGGATGATGGACTCAAGGGCATCCTGATCAAATTTGCAGATGACACCAAACTGGGAGGGGTGGCTAACACCCCAGAGGACAGGATCACACTTCAAAACGACCTTGACAGATTAGAGAACAGGGCCAAAACAAACAAGATGAATTTTAACAGGGAGAAATGTAAAGTATTGCACTTGGGCAAAAAAAATGAGAGGCACAAATACAAGATGGGTGACACCTGGCTTGAGAGCAGTACATGTGAAAAGGATCTAGGAGTCTTGGTTGACCACAAACTTGACATGAGCCAACAGTGTGACGCGGCAGCTAAAAAAGCCAATGCAATTCTGGGCCTCATCAATAGGAGTATAGCATCTAGATCAAGGGAAGTAATAGTGCCACTGTATTCTGCTCTGGTCAGACCTCACCTGGAGTACTGTGTCCAGTTCTGGGCACCACAGTTCAAGAAGGACACTGACAAACTGGAACGTGTCCAGAGGAGGGCAACCAAAATGGTCAAAGGCCTGGAAATGATGCCTTATGAGGAACGGCTAAGGGAGCTGGGCATGTTTAGCCTGGAGAAGAGGAGGTTAAGGGGTGATATGATAGCCATGTTCAAATATATAAAAGGATGTCACATAGAGGAGGGAGAAAGGCTGTTTTCTGCTGCTCCAGAGAAGCGGACACGGAGCAATGGATCCAAACTACAAGAAAGAAGATTCCACCTAAACATTAGGAAGAACTTCCTGACAGTAAGAGCTGTTCGACAGTGGAATTTGCTGCCAAGGAGTGTGGTGGAGTCTCCTTCTTTGGAGGTCTTTAAGCAGAGGCTTGACAACCATATGTCAGGAGTGCTCTGATGGTGTTTCCTGCTTGGCAGGGGGTTGGACTCGATGGCCCTTGTGGTCTCTTCCAACTCTATGATTCTATGATTCTATGATTCTATGAAATGGCACAACTAGGTGGCAAAATGGCTTTTGATGGAATCTAATACGCATGGCAGTATCTTGAAAGAAAACAGATGTCAGGCAGAATCAACCCTGGCTTCTGGGATCAGTGCTTGGTTTCGACAGCAGCTTAATATCTCTTCCCAAACACCTCCAGGAGGGTGTCTTGGCTAATAGGGCTCCTTTTTGTTAACAGCCCTTCTCAGTTGTCTCAGAAGCCATGAAGCAAAATTGCTCTGGGGTAGAAAAGAAAACATATAAAGAAGTGCTAAGGGAAGGGCCTCTCCTGCAGAATTAATCTCTTGCTGTGTGGGTTACCAAGACATCTCAACTGCATGAAGCCAAGAAAATCTCATTACAGTATATGCAAGAAACATGGATACCCCAAGTTTAAGGCCACGGACACACTGTACATTTAAAGCACATTTGAAGCACATGGCGCCTGCCCCAAGGATCCTGAGAACTTCAACTAAGCTACAGTTCCCAGGAAAGTGCAGTTCTCAGGATACTTTGGGGGAAGTCATGTGCTTTCAATGTATGGTGTGCCGCCTAAGTCTCTACTAATGTCATTTTCTTCATTTGCCATTTTCTAGTGTCATTTGAATTATGGTGCTGGAGGAGACTCTTGAGAGTCCCATGGACTGCAAGAAGATCAAACCTATCAATTCTGAAGGAAATCAGCCCTGAGTGCTCACTGGAAGGACAGATCCCGAAGCTGAGGCTCCAATACTGTGGCCACCTCATGAGAAGAGAAGACTCCCTGGAAAAGACCCTGATGTTGGGGAAGATTGAGGGCACAAGGAGAAGGGGACGACAGAGGACAAGATGGTTGGACAGTGTTCTCGAAGCTACCAACATGAGTTTGACCAAACTGCGGGAGGCAGTGGAAGACAGGAGTGTCTGGCGTGCTCTGGTCCATGGGGTCACGAAGAGTCGGACACGACTAAACAACTAAACAACAACAAGTGTCATTTTCCTTTGCTTAGGGATTATCCACACTTCCACTTGTCCCCATTTGCCTTGCTTCTTTTCCTGGGAAAACCCACTCTTTAGTGCTGAATTGGAGCACATGTCAATCTGTAGAAAACCCCACTGACGCTAAAAAGCTGATTTCCTAGAGGGGGAAGGAGTGGGATGTGTGGATGAGTCCTCACAATTATAACTCTTCACATCAAAAAGTGGTTATGTGTAATGTCATTTTGTTCCAAATATTTCAAAACAACTGCAGCACTGTGCTAAATTTCACTAAGAATAAATCTGGGCCAAGTGTTAGACCAGATGCAAAATTCAGAAAAGGTATACAGAGATGCTATTCTTGCCAGTTGCCAGGGAAGAGCAAGAGATGTCAGTCCTCTCTAGATTCCCAAGTTGCATAGTATTAATAGCAGCATCATGTCACAGCGATGGCATCAGGCACTGCATAGGGATAATGTGGATGACAAATGCATGACAAATGGATTTTTTTATATATATAAAAAGAAATGTTTTGATTTTGATATTCCAGCATCAATATACACAAAAAACACACACAAAAATTATATGTCTCTCCCCACAGCTGAACATAGGTTTGATGAAATACATTGCTCCATAGTTGTAGATGTGTCAGGCAGTGGATGCCAATATATTTCTTCATGTCTGTTATAAGCGGACATCCGGTTTCAATAAAGTTTTCATCTGACTTGTCCTTTAAATGTTCTCACCTGTTTCCTAAGTTTCTCCATCAATGCGACTGTCCACACTTTCTGCCCCCAGTTGTGAATTTGTAAATTGGTCAGATCTTTCCAGTTGGGGGCTATGAGTTGTCTCGCTGCCAACAAGAGGAAGGCGAACAGTTCCTTGTGTTGAAGATCTTTCTAGTCTCCGTGAAAAATCATTAATAAAAGCAAGCTGTGGAGTACCTAGCATAGTTCGCTGAATTACTGAGCTGTTTTCTGTGAAAACATTTTTCCAGAAAGGTTTGATTAAGCTGCATGTCCTCCACACAGATGAAGAGTTATGGTTAATTATGGAGAGAGAAAACTTCGCTTACATTTAAGGACGAGGGGGAAATCTGAAAAATTCACAGAGGATAAGGCTATCAATGGCTGATAGCTATGCTCTGCCTCCATGTTCGGATGCAGTAATGCTTCTGAATACCAGTTGCTGGAAACCACAGGAACGGAGGAGTCCTCTTGTGCCCTGTGCCTGCTTGTAGGTTTTCCACAGGCATCTGGTTGGCCACTGTGAGAACAGGATTTTGGACTAGATCCTATGTTCTTATGTTCACAGCTAGTCTTCCACAGGCTAGCTAGATTCTTAACATTTGCTTTTCTTGTAGTACCAATCTGTTTTTCTTCTTTGTGCCCCTTAGTCTTATTCTTAATAGCATTCCTCTAATTTGGCTTTGTCTTGGCTTGAGATTGTGTTCTGCGACAGGCTCAAGGGACTATGTTTCTCCCATGTGCCTAGATCTGTCGGCTTCAGGCTACCCACAGAGCCTAAAGGGATTCACGGGAAAAGCAAGCTGTGCTGCTTTTGTGGAGATGGGGAGATGTTTGGGGTTGCTCCCTTCTCCCAGGCAAAAGAATCCTGGCTTATAGACCTGGAAACTCCTCTCTGCCTTGCGCTAAAGGGGAGGTGGTGGTAGACTATCAAATGCATTTACACCTGGCTTGACACCTAAGGCAGTTTTGGCAAGAGCGGAAGTGCTGTTCCTTTACACCAGGGGTCAGCAAACTTTTTCAGCAGAGGGCTAGTCCACTGTCCCTCAGACCTGGGGGGGGCGGATTTTTTTTTGGGGGGGGAATGAACAAATTCCTATGCCCCACAAATATCCCAGAGATGCTGTCAGAGCTGCTCCCCGATCCCAGCTCACAGAGGATCACGCTAGCCAGCGTTCGCTTTATAAAAGTCTTTATTGATTTACAGTTTCCATTTCCAAGCTGCTGCGTGCAACTCTACGTCTTATGGCTAGACCGGCGAAGCTCCGTCTGAATCTCCGCCCCTCGTACACCAACTTAATATCCTCGCCTTACTCCACCTTTTCCGCCTGACCGTCCTTCTCTGGGTCCCTCTGCCCCCCGTGGTCTCCTCCCTCCGGGACTCCTCTGACGCTGACCCCCCGGACCCTCCTGTCTCCTTGCGTCGGGCTTTAGGACCTGGCTCCCTTTCCGGGCTGCTTACTGCGCCGCCTTCCCGTGCATTTGAACTTGGCGCCCAGCCTTCCACTTTCCGCTTGACCGTTTCTTCGCTCCCCGATGGGGGTGTGGTCACTCCTGACTCATGCCCTCCTCCCTGCTGCGAGCTGCCAGGGCTCGATCCCTGACGTCCTTCCTCTCCACTGCGCTCTGGTGGGGACGCTGGCCCCGATTTCCAACTGCTGCCCTCTGAACCCCCGCTGGTCCCTTCCTCCTGGGGTGTCCCCCTAGGCCCCCCCTTTGCTCTGGCCACTGGCGCTCCTTTCTGTGAATCTTCCAATTCACTGGAAAGACTCGGAGATCTCGGGTCGTCGTCATCACTCATCCTTTCTTCGGACTCCTCCCCCTCGCTCTCTGTTTCCTCCCTTGCCCTCGCCTCTGCTCCTGAACCCCTGACAGATGCATTTTAAATAAAAGGGCACATTCTACTCATGTGAAAACATGCTGATTCCTGGACCGTCCGTGGGCCGGGTTTAGAAGGCGATTGGGTCGGATCCAGCCCCTGGGCCTTAGTTTGCCTACCCGTGCTTTACACCATCTGAAGAGTCCTCAACATAAGACAATAAAGTATAAAATTACCTAACTGCACCATTTCCCCCCACAGAACCTGAAACTTTGAAAATAATAGATCCATCTCTCTCTCTCTCTCTCTCTCTCCTTTCAGGTGTAGTTCATGCATATGTAAAAGATTAATCGCAAGAGCTGTAGAGCTCTATGACGTCATACACTCTGTGGCAGTTATTTTCAGTCGGTATAGTTATGGCAGTTAGTGGAACAGTCTTAATAGAGCAGCAGATGTGTTGTGCTGCTGTCTGCCTCAGAGTTAGTCTATGTAGGACGCATTAGCAATTTAAGAAACATTCACCTGCATTGTATATATTTTAATCGGCAACTGCAAATACACTAAGAAAATAGTGTTTGTTCTTTAAACTTTAAAAGAGAATGTCTTGCATAGTTTTTTTATAGGAGGGGGAAAAGAGAACTAATTAAAGGATCAAACGACCCAGGCCTGTCTTCTTCATCCTCTGCAAATGGGAATGAGAGTCCAATTCCCACAGTTCAGACAGTTTTGAACTAATTCAGCAAACTCTGTGAAACTGAATGAGTTATCTCCTTCACCAATAGACTTCTGACAACAGCACCTAATATAGTCACTAGGCTTCAGTTCATCTTCACAGCTAGGAAGTTGCCGCCGCCCACGACACAAGATCAGTTTCAGAGATGCTGTTGCCATAACAACCAGGCTTTTTGGATTCTCTCTCTCTCTCTCTCTCTCTCTCTCTCTCTCTCTCTCTCTCCTGAATGGTTAGAAGAAAAGCAATACCACATCTGTAGCTGCAGTAACTCTTCCCCTACCCTCATTTTCAGACTGAAACAGCAAAGCAGATGCAATTATCTTGCAAGCTTTGAATGAAATGTACCAAATAGCAGAGAGCAAGAAGCACCATCTGAGGCTCAGGCAATATAGAAATGCTTTATTGTACAGTTTGGGATCAACCTCACAGCTCTCTGACGTGGTGCATTGCTAGTGGAAACTGATATTCTTCTGTTCAGCTACTGTGTATCCATCATATGCCACAATTAAAAAATATTGCATGTAGATGGAACAAAATTTCATAGCCTCCAGTTGTCGAGCAGTGTTAAACAAATCCCACAGATTCAATTGTGCAGGTATCAGAGGAAAATAATGTTCTATTTTTAACACACCACTCCCCATCCATTTTCCATAATCAGGATTTTCGAGTACAGCTCCAGATCCCCTTTCAGGTTTGTTTTACATCAAAAAAAAATTTTTTTTGGGGGGGGGGGGATTGGAAATCTTCACTTCAGAGTCAGATAAAGATCAGTACCTAGATTTCCAAGGCAGTAGTTGACATGAGTGTGTTGTTTTGATCCCACTGAGTTAGAAAATGAGGGCAGACATTTCACGTGCGTTCTAAAATGTGTTACTTATCACTTGTGAATCTTCTCTTGCTTCAGTATATGAACATTCTCCCAGTTCACAAATTATTCTTTCCCAGGTTAAAATGTTGCTAATGCCATGCACTGCACCAGAATCAGGTCTGTGTTGATGGAACCTGCTTAGTCTTGCCATGGCCTGAAGACATTGGCTTGTGGTAGCACAGAGGTGAGCTTTTTCACAAGTGCTGTGGAAAGTCTTCACTGCTGAGATGCAAGAGGCCCTTCCCACAGGTGATACAAAAAATGCAAGACAGCTGAAAATTTTGATTGTAAATCCACTTTCCTGTATGGTCACTGATAGGATTTAAAGACTGGATACAAGTGCATTTTAAACTGCATTTCTGCCTTTCACACATGCACACCAATGGTAGGGGGAGAGAGACAGCACCGACAGCACTTTCGGAGACACACATGAAGTGGGAGGTCATAAGAACAGAGGAGGAGTCATGGGGAAACAAGGAGAACATACCTAGAGACATCACCTTGCCAACAAAGGTCCGTATAGTTAAAGCTATGGTTTTCCCAGTAGTGATGTATGGAAGTAAGAGCTGGAAGTAGGCTGATTGCTGAAGAATTGATGCTTTAGAGGAGATGCTGGAGGAGACTCTTGAGAGTCCCATGGACTGCAAGAAGATCGAACCTCTCCATTCTGAAGGAAATCAGCCCTGAGTGCTCACTAGAAGGACAGATCGTGAAGCTGAGGCTCCAATACTTTGGCCACCTCATGAAAAGAGAAGACTCCCTGGAAAAGACCCTGATGTTGGGAAAGATGGAGGGCACAAGGAGAAGGGGACAACAGAGGACAAGATGGCTGGACAGTGTTCTCGAGGCTACCAGCATGAGTTTGACCAAACTGCGGGAGGCAGTGGAAGACAGGAGTGCCTGGCGTGCTCTGGTCCATGGAGTCACGAAGAGCCGGACACGACTAAACAACAATGGTGAATATTAAAAGACACATACTTGTGAGCTTCTCTCTGTATCCAGAAAAAAAGGCCAATGAGAAGCAAAAGCCAAGAATTGCAAGATACGTGCCCCCCCCCCCATTCTGGCATTTGGAATACATTTAGCACTCAAATGTGAATGTAAGGCATTGTTGTGATGGGCTCACCCCCTCCTGGCCCGCCCCTTACATGGATTCCTCCTTATGGCAAATGTGTCTTGCATTCTCAAGAGAGAGAGGCTTTGGCTATTTTGTTCCTCGGTTTCCACTTCCATCTCAAGCAAGCAAATGTGCTAAAAGAGAAGCTGACGGCACATGGCAACAATAGAAGGAGACAGAGGGATCAGGCTCTGTGCCGCAGTCCGCTTGCTTAAGCGGGAGGGATGTGGGGAAGAGCACATTCCAGACCTTCCCAGCCAAGTCAAATTGGCCTGAAAAAGACTTCCATTCCTAAGGATCTTTTAGATTAAACAGTGGCCTGAGCCAACCAGATTCCACAAAAAAATATATTAATGTAACAACTGGTGTTCAATTACAGCTGTTCACTTGTATATTTTTATTCCCCTCATCATTGTTTGATTTCTCTATTTTTAGAGTCCTAAAAATGTGACTCTTGAGCTCGTTGCCTGGTTTCCCCAACTCCTCCACAGATACTTTTTCAGCTCCTATTAGCTGATTTCACAATGTATGATTAAAACCTTATGATAAAGATGTTGGAATTAATGTCAAGTCAGAAAACTGCAGTTACACATCTAAAAGGCAGACCAAGCCTGCTTCCACAAACAGGTCATAAGGATATGATTTTGTCTGTGTGGAAATTGGGCACATTTCCATCTTGTTGCTGTTCCACTGCTGCTTGCCAGCCACAGCCGTAGGTGGAGCTTTGTGGAATGCATTTGGACAATGTTTTCCTCTCAGACGCTCCTCCTCTGCTCTCCACGGCCTTTTTCCAATATGGGGGTGTGAGCAGGTGTGCATGGCCCCCCTTAAAGAAAACCAGAAAGTGTGCAGGCCAGATTTTCCTATGTATGGCTCCCAAAAACTGACCATCCTTGCTGCCTACTCATAAATAGACTGCAAATACCGTAATGTTAGTCAAGAGGCTAGAATTTGTCACGTTTTAGAGCCACAGTGCTACATTTTGCTCCAGCATGGACAAGCTGATAGTCTAACCTCCCTGAAAACAAATGAGGAGGAATGCTCAATAAGGAGGTTGTCTGGAAGTGGCCTATATCTCCATCTCATTTCCTTTGCAAGAAACAGCAAAAGAAATCACATGGGGAAGGGAGACTTTTCCCTCCCTAGCACAGTTAGAGCCAACGTTTTTCCTTTGTGTGGCTTTCATGTTTAGGAAAAAAACTTCTAATTGGTGTCAGTAAGACATTCCCCCCCCCCCCCATATTGCAGCTGTCCATGGACAGTGAGCTTAGCTTTGACTGCAGTAGGAAGAAAAGAGACAAGCCTTTTCTGCCACTACCTCCCTTCCCTGTAAAGTTATGTGCCTAAAATGAAGGATATGTAGCTACATGCTACACTGTAAGTGTAACATCTAGTTTGACCCTCTTTGTTACTTATTGTGGATGAAGACGGGACAAAGGCTTCCTCTTAAGGAAGAACAAATTGAGATACCAGATAACTGTTGGAAATCCTTATTTTATAGTACACATTCTTCATATCCAAGGCTGAGTGTCTGTAATCAACTCCCACTTGTTGGGGAAGCGGCTGAAGAAACGACTGCTTGTTCTTCCAGTCATGCTTACCTCGAGGGTCATCCAAGTGTGGTCTCATGCAAGGCTGCAATGGAAAACTGGCAGGAGCACAGAGGTCGCACTTCATTTGTGTGACGGGTGCTTACCAGCATGGGGGCTGCTACCCTTTTCCTTCTAGATAAAAACAACACTTGCCTAACAAGTAATGTCTCAGTCACAACAGATTCCACCTCCACTCAAGTGAGAATAAGGAGCAGCAGAAGTCTTAGGCAAAGATTCCTTCAGAAGAAAAGAAATCCCCCAGTGGGTAGATAAGCTTAATAAATTCATTTAGCTGTGTGAGAGGGAAGACAAAAGAAAAAGGCATTTGAACACTAATGGAATTCATTTAGTTTCTATACAATGACAATATAAGAGTCATATGGACCTTTTTCTTTTTTCTTTTTTGCTGGTAAAGGTATTCAATTACTATGTCCTAGGATTCCTGAGCATAGCTGTCAACTTACAGATTTGAAAATAAGGGACCAGCAGCCTTGAAAATAAGGGACCAGCAGCCTCACCTGTTCCAGGCACTCCAGTCTTCCTGTCCTCCTGCAGTCTGGTCAAACTCATGCTGGTAGCTTCGAGAACACTGTCCAACCAACTTTGTAACCAGAGGTTCAACTGAATAGAATCTGAATCACATGCACCACAAGGCCTATGCAGCCTCAACTTAAGATGGCTCCCCGGCCTGGCTTTGCACTGCAAAGTTTGCAGCAGCACGTGCAACAAAATGGTGTCCAGCATTCAAAAACCCCCTCAGCTTGCATTAACTAGCCACACACAAGGCATGCAAGCTCCACCCCCCAGTCATTCTTAGACTTCTTATTGGGTGAGCAACACAGTCAAACAACACAGTTGGAGCCTCCCTCCTCCCTGGCCGGCAGGGAGGGAGGGAGAGGAGATGCTTCCTTTGAAATTTAAGGGACATCATTTAAGGGACATTTAAGGGACATCCATCAATAAGGGACAGCAGCGGGACATGGCACTGGAATAAGGGACTGTCCCTTCAAATAAGGGACACTTGACAGCTATGTTCCTGACCTATAGATTTTTGTGCTACCCATCTACCCTTGCTACATAAGTGGCTACAAGGCTGCCAACAGGATTTCCTCGGTCTGATATATGTGTATTAAGTCCTCTGCCACACGCACAACCAAGAGCACAAATGTGCATAAAATTTGCATGCATATGCAGAAGTATGCAAATTTGTATTATTTTTTTTTTTGTATTTCCAGGTCTTAACCTGTTGAGCTTCTGCCTTCCCAACAGCTATTAAGGACACCAGAACCTTTATGAGTTGTGAGTTCATTACATTACTGGAGGTTTTTCATAATTTGCTCTTAAGCTGGCAATATTATGCATGAGACCAGGTATTCCATATCAGATGGTGGTGCAGAAGGGAATGGTCAAAGGGATTCAAGATTTATTGCAACCCAAGGTCCCGATTCCTCTGCAAGGCAAGCCAGTGCATTCTAAGAGAAGGTCTTTATAAAGTACTAGAGCAATGCTAGTGTATACTGTATACTAGGAGCAACTTGTACCAAAATTTAGATTGTGAACTCCTCATGCACACTGATGATATTCTCATTGGTTTAACTGAACATGCCATTAATAACTTTAAGAACCATAGTCCAGGACTGAGCCGTTCTGTAGCAATGACATCACATTGAACCAGTGGCGTAGCGTGGGGGGTGCAGGGGGGCCCGGCCGCACCGGCCGCAACATCTGGGGTTAGGGCAAATCCACAGGTTAGGGGGCGCAAATCCACGGGTTAGGGGGTGCAAATCCACGGGTTAGGGGGCACAAATTACTTGCCTTGCCCCGGGTGCTGACAACCCACGCTACGCCACTGCATTGAACCAAATCTGCTTTAAGTGCTTGGCAATGCCTGCTGTTGCTGTTATGCAGCTGATGATGATGTTGAACTTATATGCCACTTTCCTACAAAGGTGAATTACTGCTATAAATGCCACACAATCTCAGCGCAGAGGTACTGTACTGAACAGGGAGCTACTGTACTGTTGCTAGGGAGAATTCTTTGGCTGAGCTAGGTTGCGTGGCTGAAAGAGAGTAGACTCAGTTTTCCAAGGGCCTTTGCCTCAGCTGTGCTGTAGTCCACCCATCGCCACCAGGGCCACCCTGAGACCTTTTGGTCCCTAAGGCCAGCTGTGCTACCAGTGCTCCTAACCAACAGATCCAGGCCCATGTCTTAGTCATGCCACCCAAAGCAGTTGCCTCAGGTTGCCTCATCGGTGTGTTATACATGCTAAGGCGGCAAGCTAACTTAGGGTCTGCAGGGCAGAACACATGGCACTGCTTTCTAGCTGCTTTCCAGCCCTCAGAATTTGCTGCCTGAGGCAGCTGCCTCATGTTACCTGATAGCAGGACCAGACCCTGCTCTCTCTCTCTCTCTCTCTCTCTCTCTCTCTCTCTCTCCCCCTCCCTCCCTCCCTCCCTCTCTCTCATACATACTCCATTAGCATCATTCCAGCTTCTACTGAATAAAGAAAGAATAACCCGGCAGCCCTCATTTGGAGCCTCTGAGCCAAGGGGATTCATCAGTCAGGCTGGTTTCTTCTGAACCCAAAATAGGCTTTATTAATAGTCCAGGCAGAGATTTTTTTTTATCAGCTGGTGGCTGCCCTGAGCCAGGAGCAGAGTCAAGTTACTGCATCCGTCCGGGAATCTCGACTATTCCAAGAGTAGGAGTGAGCTGCTGACTCAGGAGGTTTTCTGGTATTTCATGGGAGGCCCACAGACCCTCCAGAGCAAAGCAAACTATGGAATTGACTCCCTTTCTTTCTGGCTCCATGCCTGACACTCAAAGTGGAGTGAGGCCATTTGAGCTGGTCTGATTCCTCGTCACCAAGCCACTTCCACATGTGCAGGCAAAGAAAAAACTCTTTGAGAAGCACAACAGCGCAGACTTCCTTTTAAGGACTTCTCTGATCTATATCTTCCCTTAGTCTGTGACATGTCTCCTCATGGTTCCATTATTCAAGGAGCAGTTTTCAAACCGTGCAGGGCCAGCCCAAAACCATCTTCCTGCCTGAGATGGAAGACAAAATGGTGCCTTTCCTTCACCTAAGACCAGCCAAATGTTTATTGCAGCAATTTCCCTATCACTTGCTAGACCTGATGAATTTCAGCCTACTGCATCTGTAACAAGGCAGACTTCTCCCCCACGAGGGACATAAAAGGTAAAAGTAAAAGGACCCCTGACCATTAGGTCCAGTCGTGGCTGACTCTGGGGTTGCAGCGCTCATCTCGCTTTATTGGCCGAGGGAGCCGGCGTACAGCTTCCGGGTCATGTGGCCAGCATGACTAAGCTGCTTCTGGCGAAGCAGAGCAGTGCACGGAAATGCCTTTTACCTTCCTGCCGGAACGGTACCTGTTTATCTACTTGCACTTTGATGTGTTTTCGAACTGCTAGGTTGGCCGGAGCAGGGACTGAGCAACGGGAGCTCACCCCGTCACGGGGATTCGAACCGCCGACCTTCTGATCGGCAAGTCCTAGGCTCTGTGGTTTAACCCATAGCGCCACCCGTGTCCCTGAGAAGGCTGCAATTTCCATTCTGACCTGTCTTTATCACTGATTGTAAAGGTTTTTTTAAGTGGAAAATACTTTTAAAAATAAACAACCCTGCTCTAAACTTAAGCATGGCACACCATTCTTTAAAAGCGCATTAGACAAAATCATGGAGGAGAGGGCCATTGATGGCTACTAGCCATGCTGGCTATGCTCTGCCTCCATGTTGGGAGACAGCAATGTGCTGGAAACCACAGGAGGGGAGAGGGCTCTTGAGCTTGAATAATTTAATGGTTTCCCACAGACATCTGGTTGGCCACCGTGATAACAGGATGCTGGACTCGATGGACCATTGGCCTGACCCAGCAGGCTCTTCTTATGTTCTCTTGTGAGGATTTTCTTTCCAGCTCTCCTGTAGAGCTGCCTGGCTCTGGAGAGTGAGATTTCTGCCATGGGTGTGCTCCTCCAGAAGAGAAGTAATGCAAAACACAAGTTCTTCAAACATGGGATTTAGTGCAGAATGCAAATATTTTCTATGCTGTCCATGTTTAGCAGGAGACATTTTCAGAAAGAAAATTCATAATATTTCCAGGAAATGACTTTTAAATAGAGCTGAGCTAAACCTAGCCAACAAATGCTCACATTCATTTTTTGCCATTGCTAAGAAGGGAACAATGGTTTTGAGATTTGTTCAGAGCTAGATTGGAAATGTTCCTCTGCATTTGGGATGATGTCGCTGACATTGTCATGTAATATACATAGGCAATTATTCTGCAGTATGCTCTCAGCATGGCTGATGCAGTTTGCCGTCCCAATTCATGAGATTTATGACCTAGGGTACTGATCCTTTGATGTGCTGATCCACCTACTCGATCATGTAATCTGACACCACACACTTCCCACATGCGAGGATGCTCCTTTCCATTTGCCAAAATGATCAGGGGGCCCTAGCATCTTTTACCACAACATTCGTGGTCATTTAATTTAGAACGAAAGGAGAGAAAAGGGGGAAGGGGAGACATGAACAAGATCTATAAAAGGATACATTCATTCCAGAGGTGCCAGAGAAGTAAGCAGGAAGAGAGTGCCAGGGAGAGGGGCCAGTGATGAAGATGATTAAATTTATGACCCACCTTTCAGGTGCCAATCTCTTTTTTTTTTCCGTGCATAATTTTTTTATTGGTTTACAAAAATCAAAATACAAAACAAACTATATCAATACTCTTATTCTTTTACAAGAAGACTTCCTTCTGCCGTTCCACGGATCGTCCATAATAACAGTGAAATAAATCCGCATTTCTTACTATGTAATGCCGTTAACCCTTCTCATTCATCCGTTTTCCTTTGGCATTACCCTTTACTTCTTACAAAGCACCTTTAAAGCCCACTAGTGTTATCTGTTCATCGGTTAAACTTTCCAGATATTCCGTAAAACTTTCCCAATCTTTAACAAACCTCTGATCTTTTATATATCTTATTTTTCCTGTCATCCTGTCCATCTCCACGTAGTCTAGTAATTTGGCTCTCCATTCCTCTATTGTCGGCAAACTTTCTTGTTTCCAATTTTTGGCTATTAGTACCCTTGCTGCCGTTGTTGCGTATTGGAACAGTTTGTGATCTTTCTTCTTTATCTCCGTTCCTACCAAACCTAGCAGGAACGCCTCGGGTCTTTTAGCGAAGGTATATCTTAGTATTTTCTTTATTTCATTATATACTCCCTCCCAAAACCCTTTGACCTTTTGGCATTCCCACCACATGTGGTAGAAAGACCCCTCCCTTTCCTTGCACTTCCAACATTTGTTGCAGGATCTGTACATTCTGGCTAATTTTACCGGGGTCAGGTACCAGCGGTAAAACATTTTCATTAAATTCTCTTTGAGTGACACACAGGCCGTAAATTTTAGATGTTGTTTCCAGAGTTTTTCCCACTCTTCAAAATAAATATTACGGCCAAGATCTTTGGCCCAATGTGTCATTACCGCCTTGACCTCCTCATCGCCTAAATTCCAATCTAATAATTGCTTATACATTTTGGATAGGGTTTTTGTATTATTCTCCAGAATCTCGGTTTGAAATCTAGACTTTTTGTCAGCGTATCCTTTGTCTTTGACATCTTTCCTGAACATATCACTTATCTGGTGGTGGTGTAGCCAATCATACACTTGGGATTTGACCTGCTCAAACGGCCTCATTTTCCACCTTCCTTCCTCCTTCGTTAGCAGTTGTTCGTAGGTTGCCCAGTTGGCTCTCATGTTTGTCTTTTTAACGGACATAACCTCTAATGGAGACAGCCATTGGGGTGTTCTGGGTTCTAGCACATCCTTGTATCTTTCCCAGACCTCCATCAGGGGGCCCCTAAGTATATGATTCCCAAATGCCTTATGCCCTTTCTTCTTCCCATGCCACAAATAGGCATGCCACCCGTATCGATTGTCGTGGCCCTCTAGGTCTAGTACTTCCCTATCTTCCAGTTTTATCCATGTTTTAACCCAGCATAAACAAGATGCCTCGTAATATAATTTCAGGTCTGGAAGAGCGAAGCCTCCCCTCTCTTGCGTATCCGTTAGTAATTTAAATTTTACTCTCGGCTTCCTCCCCTGCCAGATATATCTAGAAATCTCTCTATGCCAGGTTTTAAATATCTTTGTACCTTTGATAATCGGGATGTTTTGAAATAAAAATAGGATTCTTGGTAGAACCGACATTTTGATTGTTGCTATTCTGCCCCAAAATAACAGTTTAAGCCGACCCCACGTTTCTATGTCCTTCTTGACTCCTTTCCATACTGTATCATAATTATTTTTGAATAAATCTATATTTTTTGGTGTTATCCATACCCCTAAGTATTTCACCTTCTTTGTGACTTCTATTCCTGTTTCTCTTTGTAATTCCTCTATTTTATCTGTTTGCATATTCTTAACTATTATTTTTGTTTTCCTTTTATTTAGTTTAAAGCCCGCTACTTCCCCGAATTGATCAAATTCTCTGAGTACCTCTTTTAATGAATCCAGTGGGTCTTCCATTGTTACAACTAGATCGTCTGCAAAAGCTTTGGTTTTGTGTTCATGTTGGCCGACCCTGATTCCTTTAATCTCCTTGTTGTCTCTGATGGAATCCAGTAAAACCTCTAATATCGTTATAAATAACAGTGGGGACAGTGGGCATCCCTGTCTTGTTCCTTTGGTTACTGTTATTTCTTCCGTCTCCACATTATTTATCATCAGTTTTGCTCTTTGTTCCGTGTAGATTGCTTTTATCCCATTATAAAATTCAGTACCTACTTCCATATGTTCCAATTGCCTCAGCAGAAATTCCCAATTTACATTGTCGAACGCTTTCTCAGCGTCCACGAATAGCAATAAACCTTGTTTGTCACACCTTTCTGTTAAGTATTCTATAATATTAATAATATTTCTTATATTATCTTTCATTTGCCTACCCGGCAAGAAGCCGGCTTGGTCTCTGTGGATATTTTTTACTAGAATTGCTTTGAATCTTCTTGCCAGGACTCCCGCAAAGATCTTATAATCTATATTTAATAGGGAAATAGGTCTGTAATTTTTAATTTGCTCTAAATCTGAGTCTTGCTTTGGGATTAGTGTAATCAGTGCCTCCTTCCACGTCTCCGGTATTTCTCTTTCCTTAAGAATATTGTTCATTACTTCTTGTAGTGGATCCAGCAAAACCTGTGCCATTTCTTTGTAATATCTACTAGTGAACCCATCTGGGCCTGGGGCTTTCCCATTTTTTAGGTCCGTTATAATTGCTTTGATTTCCTCCGTCTCAATTGGGGCGTTTAATTTCTCTTTATCTACTGTGGGAATCTTATTAGTGTTTTTTGATGTTAAGTATCTCTCTATTTTTCTCGTCTTATTCTTTCCTGTATTTTTAAAAAGCTCTCCATAGAAATCCAGAAAGGCTCTCCTTATTTCTTTAGGTTTATTTATCTCTTCTCCATCCACCACTATCCTATTTATCGTGTTCTGTTCCTTTCTTTTTTTCAATTGCCAAGCTAGTAACTTCCCCGTTTTGTTGGCATATTCGAAATTCCTCTGTCTCAATCTTTTGATTTTCCATTCTATCTCTCTGTTTATCAACATTGTATATTGGGATTGTAAGACTTTTATGTTCTCTTTTATTTTCTTATTTTTTGGGTTTTTAATTAGTTCCTGTTCATTCTCTGCTAATTGTTGCATAATTTCTTTTTTCCCTTTTTCCCTTCTTTTGTTCTTGATTGCACTCTGTTGGATAAAGAAGCCCCGCATCACCGCCTTGCCTGCATCCCACACCACTTTTAATTTTGTGTTATTGCCTAAGTTATCTTCGAAATATTCTTTTAGTCTATTTTGAGCCTTTTCTACTACTTCTTGGTCATCCAGTAAATAATCCTTCAGTTTCCATCTGTTTAATCTACTTTCCTGCCCTTTTAGTTCCATTTTTAGTGGGTTGTGATCTGAGATTGTTCTGACCTGTATCTCCGCCCGTACCGATCTTGAAGTTAGCTCTTTCGAGATCCATATCTGATCTAATCTTGATGATGAATCATTGGGTTCTGAATGGAAGGTATATTGCTTATCTAGGGGGTGTTTGAATCTCCAAATGTCTACTAAGTTACAATTTTGAACCAAGGAGAAAAACGTTCTGGGTAGCTTCCCTTCTCTTCCCTTTGTTTCTCTCAATCTATCCATTTCTAACGACACCACTCCATTCATATCTCCCAATAGTATGATTTTCTGGTCAGCGTAATCAAGTAGCTTTTCTTCCAACCTCCCATAAAACTCTGACTTGTTATCGTTAGGCGCGTAGATTCCCACTATTATTATCTTTTCTCCCTGCCAGTTAACTTGCACAGCTGATATCCTTCCTTCTTCATCTTTAAATAACTGTTTCGCTTCTATTTGTTTGTTTATATAAATCACCACCCCTCTCTTTTTGTTCCGGTCTGAGGAAATAAACTCATTCCCCAGTCTTTGATTAATCAGGATTCTTTTATGCTTCCTCGCGATATGGGTCTCTTGGAGACAAATGACGTCCAGACCTTCCTTCTTCAGAATATGCTCAATTCGATTCCTCTTTCCCTTATCGTTCATCCCATTAACATTCCAACTATATACCTTTAGCACCATTGTGATTTAATTAGGGGAAAAGAAAGAACTTAATGGAAAAGAAAGAACAGCTGTTGCTTCTTTTTAAACTTCCTTTGGAGCTTCCTCTCCCGTCCCTCCCCCCTCCCCCTCCTCCCCCCCCGAGCTCCCCGACTCCCCCTCTGGATCTCCCTCCGGTCCCACTCCCTCTCTTTTACTCTTTTCTTTTTGAGGTTTTAGTTCTTTATATTTCCTTAAGAATTTATCTGTTTCTCCTGGATTTGTCAATTTTTGCCTCTTACTCCTATATGTAAAGGAGATGCCTTCAGGGAACTCCCATTTGAACTCAATGTTGTTTCTTTTGAGTATCTGTACCAGTTCTTTGTAGGAGTCCCTACGTTTCAGCAGCCTGACTGGAATATCTTTAAAGATTATTATGTTATTTCCTTCGATATTAAACCTTTTCTCTCTATTTTTGTAGAGAATCCTGTTTCTTATTTCTCTATCTTTGAATATGATCAGGCAATCTCCTACAAATTTTTTATTCCTTGGGGGCTTAGCTTTTAGTCTAAAAGCCGACTGGACTGCCCTTTCTACCTCTTCCGTTGGTATCTCCAACCAAAGAGCTAGTTCTGTTATTAGTTTCTCCTTTATATTCTCTCCCTGAGATTCAGGTATACCTCTCATCCTAAGGTTAGCCTCCCTCTGCCTTAGTTCATTCAGAGCAATCCAGTCTTTCATATCTTCTTGACTCTTATTCAATTCCAATATCTCAACTTTGATTTTTTCTTCCTCGCGTCTTACATCTTTCAATTCTACTCTTGTCTTTTTCAGACCTTCCTCCACTGTCTGTGTCCTCCTGAATACCTCTTTGAGTTGGCTCTTCAATTCGTTAACTGTTTCGTCTAATTTCTTATCTACTTCCCCAATTCTGTGTTCTACTTGTTCTAATTTACGTTCTACATTTTTCTCACTCTCTTTTATCTCCGCAAACATTCTTAGGATCTCTGCTCTGAAATCCCCTTCCTGCTTTGATCCCTTTCTTTCCACTGGTGTTCCCCCTTCGGGTCTTTTCCCAGTGTTTGACATTCTTAATTTTATCCAGTACTAAGTACAACAAACAGTGTAGTTTTAACGCTCTTGGCCAAGTTTCACTTCGCCTTGATAAACCCGTCCCTCGGTTTTTGGCAGTCTTTAAATTGCACTATGGTCAGTTTATTCCTTTTCGCCGTGTTATACCCTTGGGAATATCAAAGAGGGTCCTGCAGTCTTAGAATTCAGAGATTTGGAAGTTCTTATGTCCACAAAAAAGGGGTATACTTTCAGACAGCACAGTGGGATCTTATAGCAGTTTTGTTAGAGGAATTAATTTTGCAGATGATGGATTGAGGGTCTCACCCTCAAAATCTCCACTCTGTTCTATCTGGGGGGTACCATAAGAAGGGGAGGGAGGCAGGGGAGGGTGCGGGGGAGGGTGCGGGGGAGGGTGAGAGGGGAGGAAAAGGGGGGCTGAGGAGAGGATGCGAAACTGCTGGGGTAGAAGAAAATAGAGAGGGGAAGGTAAGGTCAAAATAAGAATTCCCAGGCGCAGTAACCGCTGTGTCCGCTAGGTGGCTCTCTCTGTCGCTTTCTGCTCTGGAGGAGGCTCACCACGTAAATAAACCGAAAAGTCCGTCAGCCGAAAAGTCCGTCAACCCAATTAGACAATTGTTTCCCAATCGCCGAGCAAACAACAGCAGACCAAAAAACGCAAAAGTGCCCAGCTCCTCGCCACAACGACAGGAGATAGACAGGAACACAGCCTGCAGAGTTTTAGACCAGGTTAGTCCTTATTATAGATTTACAGTTTGTTGCCTGTTACTTTGTTCTCATTAATGGCGCCGGCGCTTCTCTTCCGCTTTTCCGCTGGGCGCAGCGCGGTGAGAATGGCGTCTTCCGGCGTCCCCTTCGTTTTATAGATGGTTCTAATTTGATAACTGCGTCCTCTGTTCCCTGCTAAGACCCCTCTTATTCTAGAGGAGGGTCAAGTATTTTTGCGTAGAAACTTCAGGGAAAACAAAATAGTCACTGGTGGTGGCTCGATACGCTTGTCTCTGCTCTGCAATTTCTCTGCGTGCCCGCCGACCCCTGGAAACGACTGAACCCCCTGGGTTTCCCTCTTTCTCTCCCCCGGGGTTTTTTGTTCCAGTATTAATTAACCTCCACACTTAGACCGTCCCGGGTTTCTTACTCGTGGAAGCGGAGCGCTAATCTCCGGCGAGATCTGGGCTGTCCGTTGTTCGGGGGGGAGGAAATGGCTGCCCAGGACCTGCTGCTCTCCTCGCTGTTCTCCTCGCCTTACAAAGGTTACCTGACAGCGGAGTGAGCCGCGCCCGGTCTCTGCTGGCTCCCTGTACCTCCGGACACCCTCCGGATGTGTTTCTGGGGTGCTCTCGCCCTCTAGCACCCCCTTTTCCCCCTGTTTACCGGACTGGGTTCGTGCTCCTGGCCGAATCCCTTCTCGCCCCGGAGACGCGCGCCGCCGGAAGTGTTTCAGGTGCCAATCTCAGCCTTGAAAAGCACATAGAACTGAAGTGTGAAAGAGCAAAACTCTTCCTCTCTCAGCTTTATGTGTTTTTCAGTATGTTTCCGAGCACAATTCAAAGTGTTGGCATTGACCTTTAAAGCCCTAAACATCCCCAACCCAGTATCCCTGAAAGGGCGTCTCCACCCCCATCATTCTGCCCGGACAGTGAGGTCCAGCGCCAAGGGCCTTCTGGCAGTTCCCTCATTGTGAGAAGCAAAGCTACAGGGAACAAGGCAGAGGGCCTTCTCGGGAGTGGCACCTGCCCTGTGGAACACCCTCCCATCAAAGAGATAAACAACTACCTGACATTTAGAAGACATCTGAAGGCAGCCCTGTTCAGGGAAGTTTTTAATGTGTGACATTTTAGTGTATTTTTGGTCTTTGTTGGAAGCCACCCAGAGTGGCTGGGGAAATCCAGCCAGATGGGCGGGGTACAAATAATAAATTTATTATTATTATTATTATTATTATTATTATTATTATTATTATTATTATTATTATTACTCAAGTGAAGGGAATTTTTGCCATGCGACAGCATAGTTGGCAGGGAGTGCAGAAGGGGCAGAAAGCCTTTCTGGGCCCCATGGGAAGTCCCACAGTCACCATTTTGGCAACCACAGCTCTGGAAGGATCAGCACAGTGTCAGACCCTCCAAGTGTCCCTATCTTCCAGAGACGTCCCTGATTTAGAGAAGCTGTCCTGGTTTCTGATTTGATCCCGGAATGTCCCACTTTTCCTTAGGATGTCCCTATTTTCTTTGGATAAATGTTGGGGGCTATGTGGCTGCATTCATAGAATATAGTAGACATCAGTATGTTGCCACCTACAAGGTGTCAATGAAGTGGATCAGAAACACGGCTTTCATTTAAGCGATCTAGAAAGTTAAAGTGTAGAGGGAAAGGGAATCACAACAAATGATAAGTGTTGAAGGATGTCTTGCCAAGGTTGTTACTATGTTCTTATCTCAGCACTGGAGCTACACATTCAAAATAGTATCTTGTGTCTGATAACAGAGGAAATATATGGCCATCATGACTGGCAGCTATTAATAGCCTAATCCCCTAATCCCCTTTTATAATTTTCCAAATTGGTGGCCCTCACTAAGCTAGATGGGCACAGTTTGACTTGGTCTAAGGTTCTCTCCATACCAGGTCTTTCTGTGGTTGTATTCTGCAACATGCCATTGAAGCAATAACAGTGCACTGGTAGTGATCTTATATTGGACCATCCACATGTCATTCTGCTTTATTCGTTCTGTGATGCTCCCCCACCTTTTTGCTGTCTGATGGGGCACTCTTGAGCCATGGTGCAACGAAAGCACAACACTAACCCCCTGCCAGAAACTTTGTGGTGGCAGGATTCCGGTAGGAAGTTATGGGACATGGACCAATTGGAAACAAAGCCTCAAATCCTTTGTATCATGAGCACAAATCATAACAAATACACCAAAAAAAGGATGTCTGCAGGAGCCCCTAGAGAGGCTCAGAAAACAGGAAGTATCCCTCCTTCCTGTTTTTGAACTCTAAGACCCTCATGATCTCTTCCAACTCTACAGCACTATGATGCTCATGAGGTGCCTGGTTTTGAATGACTTTCCTCCCCTTCTTTTAAGCACAAGCCCTTCTAAGCCATATGCATGATAAAATTATCAATAAAACAGCTAAAATCCACAAAACCTTTTCTTTTAGAGATACATAAAATAATCCTCAATGGGATTCAGATAAATTCATGGTTTGGTTGGAAAACTGCATTGCAAAATTCGAGTAAGTGTGAATTTTGAACAACCATAGAATTGTATAGAGTTGGGAGGGACCACGGGGATCATCTAGTCCAACCCCCTGCAATGCAGGAATCTTTTTTTAAAAAAGATATTTATTAAGATTTTCAAAATATTACAAAATGAAAAAATAAAAAATAATAATACAAAATAAAAATAGTTAAAAACAATTCCATCTTTCCATTACTTATCTTTCATTTGCTTGTTTCCCGGACCTCCTCACACCTCCCTTTTTTGTATTCCAGTTCAATTTGTTAGTTCAGCAAATCCTTTCTCTCTTTGTTTGTCCTAGTCTTTAATCTTAAAGTATTATAACATTAAGTTTTTACCTGTTAATAATCCATTTTTTCATATTCCTTTATAGCATTATAGCTAAAAACCACTTAACTTCTTATCCAACATCATTCTAACATTCATTAATTTTACAGTATTTCTGTAAGTAGACTTTAAACTTTTTCCAATCTTCTTCCACCGACAATGCAGGAATCTCTTGCCCAATGTGGGGCCTGAACCCACAACCCTGAGATTAAGGGACTCGTGTTCTACCAACTGACACATCCCTCTTCAGTTGCAAAACACAATGCTCCCCCCCACACACACATTAGGGGACATTACTTGCAAAAACATGTACATTTGTCAAAACTGCATTCAAAAATGTGTTTATTAGGAAATATTCACACTAAATCCACACTAAAATGTGGGTTAATTTTCATGCGTTTTAAAAATAAATGGCTGTGTTTTGGTGCTCATATTGTTTCAGAAGATGTGGGTTTGAGAGAATCCCCTTTAACTGTGAACTGAATCAATTTCTTCCCTGTTCCTCCTCAGAGCCTGTGATAACCAGCAGGCCTTCGGGGGAAGATGGGAAAAGTTCCCTACAGCTTAAAGGAGGGAATGAAAAGCCAGGCTGGAAGGGGCACAAGTATGTTCCTCTCAATGGAAAAAGGACACAGTAGGTTCAAGGATCTGAGCCATGGCTCCGTTTCAACTTGTTTCCAGCCCTCCCAGAGAGAGGTTTGCTTCTCTACAGCTCAGTGAAAACAATGCATCTTAATCTTTAAGGACATGGCTCCCCATGATCCCTTTGTGGGCAGGTGAGAGTGGGTGGGTATCCCTGCTTGGTACCAGACAGTGATACATTAAGGTCAAAGACAGCTTTGCAGATTGCTGGCAGGATGGTGATGGGGAGAGTCATGCTCCTTCTTTGGCTCACAAGCTGTTTGTCTGCCAGGACTTCCAGAGGCTTAAGAAAACTTTCCAAGAGCAGAGTTCGTCTGAGGCGTGTGTATGCAGGGCTGGGAGAGAGAGGGATACACAGACAGACAGACACACTCCGAAATTTGGCCATTCAGCTCTACTCCTGGCTTAAGGCTGCCAATGATATGTGTGAGAACAGAGCGCTCTCTGGTGGCTGCAAAGAGACACGCGAACCCAAACAAACATTGGCTACGGGATTGCAGAGTGTTGAATGGACATCCCATAGAAGGCATGGCCCTTCTACGGCTATTGAATGAAAATGATTTTTGACCAATGCAGAGTTTACATTGGAAGTTTGGGTGCAACTCAGCTTGCAGAAAGCCATTCGCATGGGGTTAAAAGAGACAGAATAAAGGACTTCCAGATTTGTATACTATGCCTGTACCTTGCACCTCTATGGTGACCTCTCTATCCTGTGAACCTTAGGTTGCATCCTGTGAATAGTGAGCTATCCAGGTGCTCAAGAATTGAAGGGGTGTTGGAAGATTGGGTGCAGCTCAATTTGCTTTTGTGTAACCTGTGTTGCATCCAAATTTTCAACAGATTATGACCTCAATATCAAGCCCGCTCCCCCTCTCCCAGTGCTCACCTCCTGCCTCCCATATTGCTTCACATACAGCCAGA
Source organism: Podarcis muralis (assembly GCF_964188315.1). NCBI lineage: Eukaryota > Metazoa > Chordata > Lepidosauria > Squamata > Lacertidae > Podarcis > Podarcis muralis. The sequence continues at coordinate 30,168,936 of NC_135655.1, forward strand.
TGAAAAGTTCTGGTGAGTTGGAAACTTTACTCACTATTCTGTGACGTTTTGGACACACTAAAAATGCTGAAAGCTGTCCAGATAAAAGTGGCACTCTAAACCTTTGCTATGTGTTTAAACCTGCCTCTTCCTCCACTTGGCTTATTTGGCATGCAGCGGATCAGAAAATAGCACACTGGCAGATGACATTATAGTCCTTCATCTGTTCTGAAAAAAGTGGTGGCGCTTTGTTCCTGCCTGTCCTGGCTTCTGCCCAACACACGCAGACAGAGGCTCTTACTTGTAAGTAAGGAAGAGATCCTTGTTCAGGAAAGTGAAGTAAGGAAGTAAGTAAGGAAGAGATCCTTGTTCAGGCTCGGCAGCAGACAAAGTGCCGAGGAGTCATGGATCAAGAGTTGAGGGGCAGGGCAAACAGCTTAGAACTGGACAAAAGTTATGAGGCTGTCCCAACAAGTTTCACCACGCCTTCGGCCAGCTTTGAAAGATGAGGTGTGGCCTTAAGGGAATGTCTAGATTGAAAGTGCATGCTCCATCTGCAAAGGCATTCCATTGTTCAGACTCCTGTTCAGGCTCCCCTGCTCATAGCTGATCAAAGCCCTCCTCAGCCTCCAATGAGGTTCTCTGTTCCAGAGGAAGGTCATGGGGGAGCCAGTATCCCTGCTTCCCCTTCCAAAGTGATAGAAGTCAGGTTGGAAAGCAGAGAGCCCCACTCCTCCAACAGGTTCCCACCACTTCCATTTCTTTCTCCTCTCGCATTGGAGCCTGCCAGCACAAGCTCAATCACATCAGGGCTCACAACACAGCCTGCCTCTGCTCCACTCCATCCCTGCTTCCCAGAGCTCTACAGGAAACTGTTCAGGATTAGGCTGGGGCAGGGGCAGGTGGAGACAGTAGAGCTGGGTGTCAGCGGCAGCTCCTTCAGGTCCTTTGAATTCTTTTACAAGCCTTACTCATAAAGGGCTCAAGCTTCTGTGAGTGCTTAAGTCCATTCTCCATTTTACACATAAAGTTATTGCCCCAATGGAAACCACAGCCCAATAGTATGTCAGTCTCTTGGTAGCTGGGGGTTCTGGTTTCTGGGAGAGGGACAGCATTGCAAGGCAAATGGAATGACACTTGGCATGAAAATCTGCCAACAGGGAGGTCTCCTACCACCAGGAATAAGTGCACAGCAGCTGTTTTCTAGGTCATGCTCCCCGCAACTCAAAGAACAAATATGTAATGAAAAACTACCAGCAGAGATTTTTCCAAGGCACTAGTTCCAGGTACATGACTTTCAGAAAGCTTTTCCTTGTTCAGGATATTCCTTGACTTACAAAATCACGGAGAAGCTTTAGGACTGTAGCCAGAAGAGGAATGAGTCATCTGTAATAGAAGAACTCGTCTGATTTATACACTATCAGAGATATCCGTTATGGCTTTGACCTTTCCTGCTGTCTTGCAAAGAACATTAGCATCAATCGCATGGCCCAGATAATCTGCAGTGCTGGAAGCGGTCACATTTGTCCTTGCAAACTTTCCTTCTTTGGGCTTTCTGAGGCAGAGGTGGAGAAACTCTGGGCGGTGGGCCGAGTCAGGCCTCCCCATTCCTGCCTTGGACTCCTCCGAGCAAAGGGCAGGCTATAAATCAAAGAAATGAGGAAATATTTGGCTTGCTAGGACATCTGAGCAAAGCCACACAACTTGCCCTACACCTGACGTCTGAATGGGGTGGGCACAGGTAAGTAAAGTTGTGATTGAACCAGGAAGACATTTGCAGGATGCTTTGAAGTCCTGTTGGTCGGCGGACTTGCAAGCACCAGCAATCAGCTGATTATCTGAAGAGAGTCTTGCCAAGCCTAAGGCTCAGCTATTAGCTAGATCGACTGGAGGAAGTAGCTCTGGTTGTTCACCTATAATTCACCTAAACAAAATATGTGGCTTGTGACTTGGCTCCTGGTTAATAAGGAGTCTGCTCCTGCATAGATATCTGCAAAATTTGGGATGGGTGGGTTAAAACCTGCAATAATTCCCTGGAATACAAAAAGAGGGGCACATTTCATCTCCAGCAATTAGCAGAGACCACTGAAATGTGCTTTTATGCAATCAAAACAATGCATTGTGATACTAAAAACAGGCTGCTTTATTGATACCTATCCTGTTTTTTTGATGTTCTTAGAAGATTCTTTCTGCAACATGATACCCAGGCCTCTTCCATATTTCTGTTATCTGAAGCTCTCCCCAATGTAGATGGCCTAATTTGAGATGCAATGCTCTCACTTCAGTAGGGACAGTTTCCATATGATGGACACATTCGTGGAATTCCTTGCCATATTTCACAGGAACAAGAAGTGCAATAACTGCTGTGACCAAACAGGCTTGTGATGACCCCTCCAGCCTTGTACATCTGATGGTATGGGAAAGGATGGGGCAATAAACTATGCAATCAACTAGGCAATGAATGGAAGGTGGATAAACTGACTTTTGCTTTCCGCATGCACACCCAATTGCAAACACATGTGCCAGCAGGCGAGCACAAAACAGGCAAGACTTCTGGCGATTCCTACAAGCCAGGAATTGCCTTAAGCACGGGAAACGTTTACTTCTTGTTCTTTCCGTGTAAATTTCCAATCTCGTCTTGGAATTTGCCTACCTTCTGGACTTAAGTAGCAAACTCCATTGTCCTTCTCTATGGATTTTCACAGCACAATTGGATGGAAGATACGGCACTTGACAGAACAAGCCAGGAAAGCCCTCTGGCTTCTGGGTGGGTGGGATGCGGGGCAACGAAGATGTAAAGGGAGGCTAAGTAAAACTTGCGGCTGCTGTTATAAAAACAGGAAGGTGTTGGCCTGTTTGTGAGCAGCCAGATATATGGAAGAAGGGAAAGGACGCAGGGTTGTTCTTGGCTCTGGGCTCCTCCAGACACCTTCATAACTGTGCATTCCTGATGCTTTCCTGAGGGGGAACGTTCAAAGCAAATAGATTCTGAATTGTATCATTCTACTGTTGGAAGTCTGATGTATATTTCTCAATGGAGTAGGCCAGATATCAGTTATTCTGTTGGAATATTGAGTAGGCTTGTAAGAAATCCTACTGAAGTGGCTTGGAAAGGGTTAAAACATATTTTCGGATATCTACAAGGGACATGTAATTATTGCCTCAAGTTGTCCTCCTCAGGACCAGAAGAACTAAAGTGTTTTGTAGACAGCAATTGGGCAAATTTACCCCACAGGTGAATCTGGAGCTAAGTTGAACATATTTTGTGGGGCCAGGCTAAGACATTTTAATGCACCCAAGTATTTCAATATTGTTATCTATTTTTCACTCATTCCATGGATGGTTTTAAGCTGCTTAGTCTTTAATAGGGATCACTGGTGATAAATTTATGGGGGGAAATGTGTAGTTGCAGGAATTTTTGAGTGTGTTCAATTTTATTTATTGTTGTATATTTTTAATATTTATTTCTTTACTATGTAAGTTGTGTTTAGGCCTTTGGGTATAATACAACACATAAATAAAGTTATAATGACAACAACCAGCGAGGAAATTTAAGGATGGTGGAATAATGTGTTAAGGCCTACAAATAAAAACAGCTGGAAGCTTGTTTCCATGGATTCACTCAGCAGGCAATTGTTGGTAACATCATGGGTGAGTTTCTCCTTAGAAAGGTAAGGTGACATGGAGAGACTAGACTTCCTTTAATTTTGGAACTTCGCTGACACCTAGTGGCCAAGTGGTTGCATAAGCAAAATCAAGGATGCTCATCTATAGCACATATCTGTTGGTTTGAGAGGTTTTTTCTTTTGCCCTGTCGCTTTGACCAGGAACAAACATCAACCAGGTTAACTGTGGAATGACGTTTGTTCCAATTAGCAGTAAACCACGGGTTTTCTTGGGGAACATGGCGGGACAAAAGAAAAACCTCTTGGGCCCGTGCCTAGAAATCATGGGACAAACAGAATACATTGGTATCTTGGGTTAAGTACTTAATTCGTTCTGGAGGTCCGTTCTTAACCTGAAACTGTTTTTAACCTGAAGCACCACTTTAGCTAATGGGGCCTCCCACTGCCGCTGCACGATTTCTGTTCTCATCCTGAAGCAAAGTTCTTAACCTGAGGTACTATTTCTGGGTTAGCGGAGTCTGTAACCTGAAGCGTATGTAACCTGAAGTGTATGTAACCCGAGGTACCACTGTAAACTGCAGGGATGTATGGATGAGTCCTAGTCTGTTCATTTCTACCACCAGTGTTTTGTTTTTTTCTTAAAAAATGTCTAGGGGTACTCTCATTTCAACTCAAGAAAATCACCATTTTATAGTTCCAATTGGGAAAAATAAATACAGTAAATGGACAAAAGCAGAAAGATTCACAAAATGTTTAGGGGTATGCATACCCCTGCATACCCCCAGAAAAAAAAGCACTGTCTACCACATCTATTGCGTTTAGGGAGCTTCCTCTACTTCTCATACAGTCTACTTCGAAGCCCACATCAGTGGGACATGAGGGCATTAGCTTTCTCCCACTGTTATTCCTAGTTGCTGATTTTCAGAGGCCTGCTGCCTCTGCTTCTGGCACACAGCCACCATGACCAGTAGCCATTGATAGCCCTACCCTCCTTGAGTACATCTCGCCCCCTTCGAAAGCCATCTAAGTTAGGGTCAGGGGCATCACTGAGCCTTGAGGTGGTCGATTTCATGCTCTGTGTGAAGATTTGCTTGCTTTATCTGCCCTAATCTCCCACTCTTCAGCTTCACTGGATACCCCACGTTGAAGTATTATGAGAGGGAGGAAAACTTTCCCTCTAAACTAAATAGCTCCAATTGTTGCAAGCTTTCCTCATTGCTGTTTGTTTGGAAGAAATAAACCACAAGTGCTGGTTTGCCCATCATGGCAAGTCAAGGCTCACAATTTGTTGTTCCTGCCTCTATTATTATAATTATAATTATTAATTATTATAATTATTATAATTTATACCCTGCCCATCTGGCTGGGTTTCCCCAGCCACCCTGGGCGGCTTCCAGCAGAATATAATAACATAGTCAAACGTCAAACGTTAAAAACTTCCTGATACAGGGCTGCCTTCAGACGTCTTCTAAAAATTGTGTGGTTCTTCATCTCCTTGACATCTGATGGTACGGCATTCCACTGGGAGGGCGCTAACGAAAAAGAAGGCCCTCTGCCCTGTGACTTCACTTCTCGCAGTGAGGGAACTGCCAGAAGACCCTCAGAAGTAGACCTCAGTGGCCAGGCTGAATGATGGGGGTGGAGATACTTCTTCAGGTATACAGGGCTGAGGCTGTTTAGGGCTTTAAAAGTCAGTACCAACACTTTGAATTGTGCTCGGAAATGTACTGAGAGCCAGTGTGGTGTAGTGGTTAAGAGCGGTAGTCTCATAATCTGGGAAACCGGGTTCGAGTCTCCGCTCCTCCACATGCAGCTGCTGGGTGACCTTGGGCCAGTCACACTTCTTTGAAGTCTCTCAGCCCCTCTCACCTCACAGAGTGTTTGTTGTGGGGGAGGAAGGGAAAGGAGAATGTTAGCCGCTTTGAGACTCCTTAAAGGGAGTGAAAGGCGGGATATCAAATCCAAACTCTTCTTCTCTTCTTCTTCAATGCAGATCTCTCAGGACTGGTGCTATGTGGTCTCGGCGGCCACTCCCAGTCACCAGTCTAGCTGCTGCATTCTGGATTAGTTGTAGTTTTCAAGTCACCTTCAAAGGTAGCCCCATGTAGAGCGCATTGCAGTAGTCCAAGCAGGAGATACCGGTAACCAGAGCATGCACCACTCTGGTGAGACAGTCCGCGGGCAGGTAGGGTCTCAGCCTGCACACCAGATGGAGCTGGTAGACAGGAAGGGCAAAACAAAATGGGAATCATTTGGCAGTGCGCTCTGTATTGCTGCCACTTCATGTTTGGTGAATGAAGCTGATGTGGAAACTTTATCAGTATTACAAATTCTCTTTATTTTGAGGGCAAACCTTCATGGGAAAACAAAGCTCGTTTCAACATGACAGCTGCAGAATTTTTGGTTTCACTGCTTTGCTACAGGAAGTCTCTCCTTTTCAGCGGAATAGCACAGATGGGTCCCTGACACAAAGTACATTTTAAGTTATTTTATTAATTTGGTTGTGCGGCTCTGATAGCTGTTTCCAGTACATAAGCTTATGTCTTGCACTTGTTTTACACAGAATTTTTACAGCCTCACTAAAGCAAGATCTCACAACAAACTGAGGAATGAAGTTCTGTGGCATCAATATTTCATGACAAAGGACTAATCCACTCCAACTTTTAACATTTCCACGGACTTGCTTGGGATTTACTTCCAAGAAATTGTATGCAAGATTGCAGTGTGAAGAACTGAATCCTGACAATCAAGAGAGCCAATCATTTCCATCCTGATGTCAGAATCTTCTCTCATCTTCCCATTTGGGCCCATTGCTGATAATTCTTGACTGCCTGCAACTGGTTATTTTTTCCACTGCTACAAACTTTTAGATTCTGGATGCCACTAATAAGGCAACTGTCATAAAATATTGCCAATTATTTTTCATTGCTTCCTGAGACATGCCATATAAGCACAGGAAGCTGCCATATACAGTCATACCTCATGTTACGTCCACTTCATGTTACGTTGTTTCAGGTTAAATTCTGCGGCGACCCGGAAGTACCGGAAAGGGTTACTTCCAGGTTTTGCCACTCGCGCATGCGCAGATGCGCAAAATGATGTCACACGCATGCGCAGAAGTGGCGAGTCGCTTTAAAGACTATCTACAGAAATATTGTAAAATGAATGAATGTTAGAATGATGTTGGATGAAAAGTTATGTGGTTTTTAGCTATAACGCTATAAGGAGTATGAAAAAATGGATTATTAACAGACAAAAATTTAATGTTACAATATTTTAAAATTAAGACTAGGATAAACAAAGAGGGAAAGGATTTGCTGAACTAACAAATTGAACGGGAATACAAAAAGGGAGGTGTGAGGAGGTCTGGGAAACAAGCAAATGAAAGATAAGTGATGGAAAGATGGAATTGTTTTTTTAACTATTTTTTTTGTACTTTTCTTTTTTCATTTTGTAAAATTCTAATAAATATCTTTTTAAAAAAACAGAAGTGGCGAGTCGCAACCCGCACGTGCGCAGACGTGCTGTTGCAGGTTGCGTTCTTTTCATGTTGCAAATGGGCCTCCGGAACGGATCCCGTTCACAACCAGAGGTACCACTGTACTGAGTTAAGGCACCATCCATTTAGCCCCATACATTCTACATTCACTAGCAGTCGATTGTCAAGGTCTCCAGGAGATCTTTCCCAGTCCTGTTCTCTGATAACCTTATTACGCCAGAGTTAAACTTAGACCCATCTGCACACAACACCTGTACTCCATCGCTGAGCTGTGGTCTCCACTCTCCAGCTAAAGGACCCATTTTTTTCAAGCAACCTATCAGGTAGCTCATCATTAAAAGGCATCCCATTTTCACAATACACTGGTACCTCGCAAGACGAAAGGGTTTTTTGTTTTTTGAGCTGCTTCGCAAGACGATTTTCCCTATGGGCTTGCTTCGCAAGACGGAAACATCTTGCAAGTTTGTTTCCTTTTTCTTAAAAACGTTAATACAGTTGCGACTTGACTTCGAGGAGCAACTCATAGCACGCGGTGTGGTAGCCTTTTTTGAGGTTTTTGAAGACTTTGGTGATTTTTGAAGCTTTTCCAAAACTTTTCCGACACCGTGCTTCGCAAGACGAAAAAAATCGCAAGACGACAAAACTCACGGAACGAATTAATTTCGTCTTGCGAAGCACCACTGTACGACATAACCTTAAACTGGGGACACACCTGGGTAGGGATGGGCAAATCTGTCAATTTTTATTTCTCTCAGTTTCTAATATTTCCAATCTTAAGTTCGGTTATCCACATTTTCACATCAGTTTGTGACCTTTTTTTGAAGTTCTCATGAAAATTCAATAACATTTTAGCGCAGATTTCTCCTAATATCTGCACTTTTGTATGCGATTCTACCTAGCTCAATGCATTTTTATGTATATTATTTTCACCAATATGTGCATTTTAATGCACATTTTACCCAAGTATATGCATTTTTGCATACCTTATTTGGCTGGAGAACTGCATTGCAAAATTAGAAGTTAGAATTTTGAAGGATGGCTGGGCTTCAATTTGTTTCAGAAACTGCAAATTAGGTAGGTTTGCCTTTACACACAATCTGAATCAAAATTCTCTCCCATCCCTAGACCAGGACATTACTAACAAGCTTAGCTACATCCTAAACATGATGTATAGAGAAACTTCTTTATAATTTATAAATAGATATTAAAGCAAGGGGTTTTAACTTCCTCTGGCAGTCTTATTTTCTGCACAAAATGGTCCTGACCTGACACATAGCAATGGCTGCCTCAACCAATCCTCCTTCAGAGATGCATCCAGATACTTCCCTGGGCTGGATAATTTTCATAACGCTAATGTGGATACGCATCCAGCTCCGCTTCTTCAGCAGCCATGTGTGCGGAAGGCTGCTTCCAAGCACAGATCTCTCTTGCTGAACCCACCAAAGTATCTGATCCCAATGAATTCTCCTTGCCGTCTAGTGAACCTGAGTGATAAGTTTGTGTCTCATTACTCCTCAAGCGTTCACGGTGATTTCATCCCATCTTGCTGTGAGACCTGAGAATTTTGGAAGCTGGTTAACTTTTTTAATCATGGAGAAGAAACTTTTCTTTAGTATGTTTAGCGTTGTCGTATTATGATTCCAATGTATTCTGAGGTAGTAAAATATCCCCCCCAAAAGCCATGTGTGCTTAAGGAAGTTGTTACACTGCACTGTGTTGTAGGGTGTGGAAATCAAACCAGACTGATTTGCCCTGTGCTAAACCTCCTTTGGAGATTTCCTGCTCAACGACTGAGGGGACTAGAGTAACTCCCTATGGACTTAATTATCTGTTCTTCTTTGCAATTTTCAATCTGAGTCTTTGTTGCATCTTGGCAACAGTGTTATGCTCTTGGGCCCATTGGTAGTGGTGTCTGTGGGGAAGATGTTTGTTCCCCACAGGCATGACTCGGTAGGACTTAGCCATGTCGCTGGGTTGGATACTGGAATCCACTTCTAGTTCTGAGGTGGCCATGTTGTAATGGGAACGAACCGGGGCTTCCGAGCAACTTAGGTTGGGCTCAGAGTAGAATTTCACTTCCAGGCTGGAGGCTGGCATGCCCCTTGAGGCAGAATGTGGTTCGCTCTGGGAGAGCGGGTTGCTGGAAGAGGGCGCTTGGCCAGCAGAATGTTGGCTGCTGGTGGACACTCCTGCCGCCGCTGCTGGGTAATGCCATGAGCTCAGAGGGGTGGCTGAGGAACGGGTGGGCGGAGGGCTATCAGGCTCCGGCTGCACCACTGACTTCTGGCTCAGAGAGATCACCATCGAGCTGTGCGGCGTGGCCACTTCCACGGCACTCCTGAACGTCTGCAGCACACGCTCATTCTTGTGCTTCTCCTTCTTCTTCTGCGACTCCTCCAGCCTGAGCTGACGCCGCTGGTCACGCACCATCTGATTCCGCGTGTCCACCAGGCCTCTGTGAAGCAACAGGGAGGATAGGTAGGGGAGGGTTAAAAAAAAAGCAGGGATGAGGGAGCTGAAGAAGAAGTGTTTGGATTTGATAAACCACTTTATCACTACCCAAAGGAGTCTCAAAGCGGCTGACATTCTCCTTTCCCTTCCTCCCCCACAACAAACACTCTGTGAGGTGAGTGGGGCTGAGAGACTTCAAAGAAGTGTGACTAGCCCAACGTCACCCAGTGGCATTTTGGGATCAAAATCATTTACCTTTCTCTACCGGTACAGTGATTTCCATACACTGCAGGGATGGACAGAAGGTTGTACTGGCAGATAAGCCTCTGGGTCATCTGCAGTGCATCGGCAAAGATTTCTGACTCCTCCCATTTGTTTATCAATGGCAACAACAAAGCAACACACACACACCAATTACATTGCTGAAAGGAAAAAAGCTGTAAAGCAGGGAAGAGGAATTTTTATTGATCCGAGGGCCAGCCTGAGTTGGATACACATCACAATCACAGCTCAAGGATCTATTCCACCCAGGCAAAAGCACTGGAGGATGTGGGTCAGGGCCCCAGTAAGGAGTGTGGCAAGGGCCAGAGAGGGAAGTCTGGAGAGCTGCTTGAGGTTCCCCATTTCTGATACAGAGGGTGGAATAACCGGAGGTATTTTGTGTGTGTGTAAAGAATGTACAATCAGTTCAGTTTTGGTAAAGGTAAAGAGTAAAGGGACCCCTGACCATTAGGTCCAGTTATGGCTGACTCTGGGGTTGCGGCGCTCATCTCGCTTTATTGGCCGAGGGAGCTGGCGTACAGCTTCCGGGTCATGCGGCCAGCATGACTAAGCTGCTTCTGGCGAACCAGAGCAGCGCATGGAAACGCCGTTTACCTTCCCGCCAGAGCGGTACCTATTTATCTATTTGCACTTTGACGTGCTTTTGAGCTGCTAGGTTGGCAGGAGCAGGGACCGAGCAACTGGAGCTCACCCCGTCACGGGGATTCAAACCACTGACCTTCTGATCGGCAAATCCTAGGCTCTGTGGTTTAACCCACAGTGCCACCCGCGTCCCTTCAGTTTTGGTACTGGGACCAAATTCATGGGCTCAGAATTATTTTATTCTAATTGTCTGTCTTTCATCGTGGCTCCAGTTGGTGGACCTCAACCTTCAAGTAAAAAAGAAAGCAGGTCCTGCAAGTCTTCCCATTTCTGTTATACAGAGGAGCCTTGTGTGAGTGAGCTGCAAGGCTGGGTGGATGCAGGGGCAAAGAATGCTTCCAGGTGAGAAGTCCATCCGCTGGTGCACTCAGCAATGTAGCAGAACCACCACCTTGAAGGCCCTGCCTTAGTACGCAGCACATAGTATTGCTTTGTCCTGTTGCATGGATTTCTTCTCTTTTATCACTTCCTTGAGGGTGCTTTGATCATCACTGTGCTTCAAGTGCTTCTCTTCTGCAGTTACCAAACCTGTCTAGTATTTCTACTAGGATACTGTTTTGCAGTTGGAGGGTTAGTCTGGATGAGTTCACTCCCAGTCCTGTCTATAATTGCAAAGCTAAGGTTTGCTCAGGAGAGTGATGATAGAACCAGCAGGACTGCTGGAGATCATCCTGATGGCACTGGCAAAGTAGTCAACCATGCAACTGTTGTGAAGAAGATTTCTATCAATAGATGGGGCCTTCTGGAAGCAGAGAGTCATCTGGTAATCAGGTGTTCACATCCCACCTCCCTGGGAAAAGTGGTATCATTGGTATGTAAGACTGCAATAGACTGGCAGTCCTGGAAATGAGTGTGAAACAGACACATCATTCCTCCAGGGGACATGTTTATTCAGCATTCTTCTTGATTTGCTTATGTAGCAGCTGGATGATGTGCACTCTTTACTGAACATTTGTTATGATTTGGTTATGGGGTGGTTACATAACAAGGAACATTCATTCTAATTTGCTTGTGGTGTGTCCACACACCCTCCCTAGAAATGGGAAGGCCTGGGAAAAAACCGGAAAAATGGAGGGGTATTTCCCCCCATTTTTTTCCAAAGCTGTTTTTTTCCAGAAAAATTGAAAAAAAAAACCCAGTTTGATATAGTTTGAATATTCCACACACACACACACACACACACACACACACACACACCATTTTCCTGGGGGAAAATCAGCTTTGGAAAAACCTGGACTTTTCCAAATTTTCCCGGGTTTTTCCCAGGCCTTCCCATCTCTAGCCCTCCCATCAATCATTTGTTCATCTGACACTTTTCAATGCATTTCCCTGTCTCTTTCCAAACTGCAAAAAGTCTGTGTGTTGTTTTTAAAGTGGATTTGTTGCACTCAGGCAACAGGGTGCTTTGATGCACTTTAACTCCGCAAACCTAAAGTACTAGTATGTACCTGAATCTGGAGGGCACAAACAGAGACCTGACTTTCTGTCCTAGCTGGTGGACACCCCCGCTGCTGCTGCGTAAGAACCCTAACTTGATTGCCTAAGCTTGCATTCCGCTCTTCCCTCCCCATTTATTTTTCTTTAAGTGTGTCATCTCTTTCAGATTGTAAGCCTGAAGGCAGGGTAGGGACTGTCTCCCTACTGAGCTTCTAAGCAGCTCTGAGACCCCTTTTGGCCAAAGTGAAAGCTTTTAGAGAATGCTTTTACATGTGCAAACAAACAGGATGCCAGGCACTGTACAGAACAGAGGAATAATGCAGTCTGCTGCACATCACATTTCGTATTAGGATTTTAAAAGAAGTTCGGTTTCCCAGGAGAGTTAGCCAATGCATCAATTTTATTCCGTTCCTGCCCTTCTTTCTCTCCATCTACAGAGGCTGGATAAAGCCTTTAAAGAAAGAGCAGCCCTTTGATTGGATCGTCATCCTTGAACCCGGGAAACCAAAAGCCAATTCAGATGTTTGAAATAAGTACAATATACAGTCCTCCTGGGCTCGCTTTGTTCTCTGCGATTAAGAAGCCAACCTGCAAACGGAACAGCAACTTCTTTTATAACTATGGAAACTTATTATCTAGTCCTGACAAAGCATTTTTCATCCTCTAGCTAAGTCAGAGTTTTAGCTAAGTCAGCATGCTATTTTGGTGTGTATTTTCTTATATGCCCGAGCTTACGTTGCATTTGCTTTTCCACAACCCACTGAATAAAAATATTTTCAATGATTTAAGACTCTTCTTTTGCCTTAGCTTACTCATAGACTGTGAACTATCAGTGTGCCACATTTCTTATTATCAGACTTGTATAATATCATATTCCTGAAGAGGGGCAATGGTGAGATTCAAAGTACCCTGTATTAAGAAAGAAATGGTTGCACAAATTTCATAGACTCACAGAATCATATATCTGTTACATACCTGCCTTTCACTGGATTAACTACTGCTATGGAACTTGGTCATTCTGTCAAGAATTACCATATTTTCCCGTGTATAAGACCCCCCCCCCGTGTATAAGACGATCCCCATTTTAGGGGGCTCCATTTAAGAAAATGGGGAGATTGCCCAGAGTTGTTCAGCTTTGTGTGTGTGTGTGTGTGTGTGGTGCTTGCCAAAAACCGCTCGCCCAATTGCCACAGCGGCAGCCAACCATCAACAGGCCTTGCCACAGCCACCAATTACCCGCCAAATTGCTGCTGACAATCTCTTGCTCACGGCTGCAACCAATCGCCCGCCCCCCCCCCTCTGCACTATACGTGTATATGATGACCCCCAATTTTTAACATTATTTTATACAGTGGTGCCCCGCAAGACGAATGCCTTGCAAGACGAAAAACTCGCTAGACGAAAGGGTTTTCCGTTTTTTGAGCTGCTTCGCAAGACGAATTTCCCTATGGGCTTGCTTCGCAAGACGAAAAAAATTCTGGGTTTGAATTTCTGTGTGGTGGGTGGCTGGGGGAACAGTTGGGGAGGGGTTTGCAAGAATCTGGAAGATTGTTTTTTTTCCTGCATTTTTATGATTTTCTGTGACCATTGGGCCACTCTGCTGTTTTTTTTAAAAAAATCTGGATTTGAATTTTGAAATGCTCTTTACAGTATGTGTGACTTTAAAGAGCACTTACTAAACTCTTGTTGTACCAAATTTGGCTTTGTTTGGACTTTTTTTGACCATAGGTAAAGGTAAAGGTACCCCTGCCCGTACGGGCCAGTCTTGACAGACTCTAGGGTTGTGCGCCCATCTCACTCAAGAGGCCGGGGGCCAGCGCTGTCCGGAGACACTTCCGGGTCACGTGGCCAGCGTGACATCGCTGCTCTGGCGAGCCAGAGCCGCACACAGAAACGCCGTTTACCTTCCCGCTAGTAAGCGGTCCCTATTTATCTACTTGCACCCGGGAGTGCTTTCGAACTGCTAGGTTGGCAGGCGCTGGGACCGAACAATGGGAGCGCACCCCGCAGCGGGGATTCGAACTGCCTACCTTTCGATCGGCAAGCCCTAGGCGCTGAGGCTTTTACCCACAGCGCCACCCGCGTCCCTTTTTTGACCATAGGAACGCATTAATTGATTTTCAATGCATTCCTATGGGAAACCGTGCTTCGCAAGACGAAAAATTCACTAGACGAAAAAACTCGCGGAACGAATTAATTTCGTCTTGCGAGGCACCACTGTAATTTAAAAAATCATCTTATACATGGAAAACTATGGTAAATCTCATCTAAAGGCTGGATCTGCACAAGAAGCATCTTGGGCCCCTCCAAAACAGCCTCACATGAACTCAGTTTACTCACCTTTAAACTTTTGACATGGTGACCCAGCCGCTCAACGGTTCTCTGTATCTCTAGCTAAGGGCTCATCCAGACGACCTGTTTATGCAGCATTTCATCCTGATTTGCTTACACAAAGCTTACAAGGTGGTTAGACTATGTTTGGTCTTTCTTGCACATTTCCTCTGCTTTGTTTACAGGGTGGTTATATGGCAATGAGCATCCATTCTGCATTCATCCTAATACTGTTGTGGAGTGTTTGCACATCTTGTAATGAACCATTCATTCATTTCAGAGTTTTCCATGTATTTCTCTGTTTCTTTCAAAACTACAAGAAGTCGGTGGTATGGGTTTTTTTTTTAAAAAGAGGGGGATTTGTTGCACTTTAACAGAGCACTTTAATCCGCTTTATTTGTGCAAACTTAACATTATGATAATTCCTCCTACAAAATACTGAGAAGGGAGGCACTGCAGATCACACAGCCCAGTGTTGCTACTTTGCAAAACAACAGTGCCTTGCAATTTGCAATACAGCTAATCTCCTTTGTCATGCTCTTGAATAAGAGCAAAATTCCTTAGGAAGCCTCAGCTGTTTGGAGAAATTTGTCCAGATCCTGCAGGCATGCCTCAAAATGTGCTGACTGGAGTACTGTATTTTTTGCCCTATAGGACGCACCGCCCCATAAGGTGCACCTAGTTTTTTGGGGGGGAAATAAAGGGGGGGAAATTATTTTTCCCCCAGGCGCGGGGCTGGGGCGGGGGAAGCCCGAGCTTCTCCCGACCCTAGCCCCCAGAACAGGCAACTCTCTGCAAGCTGCGGGAGCCCAGCGCCGGGCTCCCGCGCCTTGCGGAGAGGTGCACCGTCTGGGCACGCTGAGCTCAGCGCACCCAGCCTTCGGCATGCAGGCAACTCTCCGCAAGCAGCAGGAGCCCAGCGCCGGGCTCCCGCGCCTTGCGGAGAGGTGCGCGAAGTCTGGAGAGCGAGAGGGGTCGGTGCGCACTGACCCCTCTCGCTCTCCAGGCTTCAGCGAAAGCCTGCATTCGCCCCATAGGACGCACACACATTTCCCCTTCATTTTTGGAGGGGAAAAAGTGTGTCCTATGGGGCGAAAAATACGGTAATCTGAAGCACAAAAGACAACCTCCAAATCTTTCTTAGGGCTTATCCCCACTTCTGCCTGTCCTGTGTCTAGAAAGCATGGTTCTGAGCATGGGTTTTGTCTTTGCCTCACCACTTCCCACCAGAAACTCCCTCTTTAGTGCTAAATCGGAACAAATGGGCAATCTGCAAAAAACCCAGCTGCCATTTGTTCCGATTCAGCACTAAAGTGTGGATTTTTCCAGGGGGAAGCAGTGGGACAAGCAGAAGTGTGGATGAGCCCATAGTCGTGTAGGAGAGGAAATTTATGCAGGTAAAGCAAGTATTGTACCTGCTAAAACTCACTCTTCTGAAAGAAACAGGAACTCAGTGTGCAAGGAAGGCAGACTGATTGGAACCTTTATGCTTACCCTTCATCCTTAAATCACAGCAATATGAAGTATCTTAATGTTTTTGCTTTTAGGATACAATTATGCATACTATCTTAACGAATACAAATATTTAGGAGCATAAGTACATCAGTGCCTGCCTTATGCCAAGTGAGACTATTTGTCTACCAAGCCCAGTATTGCCCATTCTGAGGCCTCATCTGTATTGTAAGGTGCAATGTACAAATGTGACACTTGATGGCGATGGTGAGCTATGGTAAATTCAATATATTTTTTTCAACACTTTTTTTAAAAAAAAAAACCACCACAGCAGTTTTTTTATGTGTGTAGATTCCATTTGACTGTCAATATGGATATGCTTCCATATCAGAGCTGTATTGCAGAAAAGTGCATGGCTGCTGAAGGGAGAAGTGTGTGTGTGTTAGTCATCACTTGCTGGACTAATTTTTAAAAGAGCTTGCTTCAGAAACAACAAAAATGTGTCTCTGTTTCAAGCAGAGACGGGGAACCAGTGCATTCCCTATGGACTACAACTCCCACCATCTCTGACCATTGACAATGCTGGCTGGGGCTGATGGGAACTGGAGTCCGTCAACACCTGGAGGCTCTTCATCTCCTGATCTAGAAAGCACTAAAACTGCTTCTGCCACACTATAAATATAAAGCATATTAGATGATGATGTATGAAATGAAAAGGATTTCGCAAAATGGCATGAGCCTAGGTGGGAGAATCATGTTGTTTGTCGCTAGTAACATGACAGGAATGTCTAACTGGTGACCATGACACACACAGTTCCACATGGGAATGCAAAGATAATAGTAATAATAGTAATAATAATAATAATAATAATAATAATAATAATAATAATTCTATATACCTGAAGGAGCGTCTCCACCCCCATCTTTCAGCCCGGACACTGAGATCCAGCACCGAGGGCCTTCTGGCGGTTCCCTCATTGCGAGAAGTGAGGTTACAGGGAACCAGACAGAGGGCCTTCTCAGTAGTGGCGCCCACCCTGTGGAACACCCTCCCTTCAGATGTGAAGGAAATAAGCAGCTATTCTATCTTTAAAAGACATCTGAAGGCAGCCCTGTTTAGGGAAGTTTTTAATATTTAATGCTGTACTGTTTTTAACACTTGATTGGAAGCTGCCCAGAGTGGCTGGGGAAACTCAGCCAGATGGGTGGGGTATAAATATATTATTATTATTATTATTATTATTATTATTATTATTATTATTACACTGCTTGGGGGTTGTACTGTGTTTTCCCTAGAATATTTTAGATTCTGTATTTCTTTCTCTTGGAAATCAGTTGATATTTCAGTATATTTTACGATCTAAAGTCAAGACTTTTGATCATTTCCCCACTTCCAGTACGTCCCCCTCAGCCCACAGGACATGTTTCTTGTCTTCCTGACACAACTTATCCTTCCATCCTTCACTGGCTGACCTGACGCCTGATTAGCCTTCTTCCTCTTCCACCTCCTCAGGCTTCTTTTCTGGCTCCTCAACTTTATAATTACTAATTTGAAAGGCGAAGGGGGAAAAAACAGTGAGGATTTGTTTTTTGAAAAAAGAAAGTTTGCTGAGAGTTCTATCCAGTGTTGCACAAGCAGAAGGTTGCACAGCTGATCTTTCCTTTCCCTTCCACTCTCTCCACCCCCACCCCATGCTGCTCCCCCTGAAAAGCATCTCAGGAGGGCTGGGGGCCTACCAAACATGGCGAGCAATGTCATATAGGGCTGCAGTGGGAGGGAGAAATTGCCCCAAATTGGAGAACAGAGCCTTGTACAAGCTGCCCTTCACTCACGCAATATGGGATGCAGACCTGAATTTTTCTCCCTCATCCCCCAACAGACCTTTGCAAAGAACTTAGCGCTGGGCACAGAACAGCCAAAGGAAGAGTATTTTTGCATGTGCTGCTTTCAAACCCACACTCACACATATCCACCACATCACATGTAGAAATCGGCTTTGGGCACATAATTACCCCATGTGGGGCTATGTGCCGAAGGCTCAGTCCTGCACATGACACTGAAGGCACATAACCAGCCTGCCAGAGGCTGGGAAGCAATATGCGCTGGCCATTAAGTTGAGAGCTGTCTGAACAATAAACCCGATAGCCGGGTTCTCCAGCTGTTTTTGGACTACAACTCCTATCATCCCTAGCTAGCAGGACCAGTAGCCAGGAATGATGGGAACTGTAGTCGAAAAACAGCTAGAGGCCCAAGTTTGGGAAACTCTGGCATATGGCATTATCATAAGATTGCCCACCCCTTAAAGGTAAAGGTAAAGAGACCCCTGACCATAGGTCCAGTCGTGGCTGACTCTGGGGTTGAGGCACTCATATCGCTTTATTGGCCGAGGGAGCCGGCGTTTGTCCGCAGACAGCTTCCGGGTCATGTGGCCAGAATGACTAAGCCCCTTCTGGCAGATCAGAGCAGCGCACAGAAATGCCATTTACCTTCCCACCGGAGTGGTACCTATTTATCTACTTGCACGTTGGTGTGCTTTTGAACTGCTAGGTTGGCAGGAGCAGGGACCGAGCAACGGGAGCTCACCCCGTCCCAGGGATTCAAACCTCCAACCTTCCGATTGGCAAATCCTAGGCTCTGTGGTTTAACCCACAGCGCCACCCACGTCCCACCCCTTAGAGACCATCAAAGTCCAAGCCTTAGCACCTTTAGGCCTCCCCAGTGGCTGCTCCCAGACTTTGGAATTCCCTCCCTAGAGAAGCTAGACTGGCTCCCTCCTTGTTGTCCAGACAGAGCCTGCTGACTCCTCCTAACTCAAAAGAACGCTATGGAGGTCGGTGGTGTGCACCCTTTTCCAAGCAGATTTGTAAAAGGTGAACAATTTTGGAAGTCATGCCATAGGAAAATGCAGACCTGTGGCCTGGTTGAGAGATCTATTTGATCTCTTGAATGAAAACCGGAAATCGAGAAGAGAATAGAGTAACAGGCCAAATCTGGCTACTGTTTACTCACCTGTAGTCCACGTACCCCGTCCTGCTTTGGTCTAGCTTACGCACCAGCTCCACAACCTGTACCCGGTCCAAGGGGATCTTTTTTTGCTTGTGAAACAAGAAGAATAACATTATTGAAATTGAGTACAGTTACATATTCCAGAGATGGGGAACCTGTGATGATGTGGATGGACTACAACTGCTGTCACGCCTGGCTGCTGGCTGTGCCAGAGCTGGAGTCGAGTAACATCTGGAGGGACAGAAGTTCCGCCCTCCTGGTATATTCCTTCATCTGTTGGGTGGCTGTAAGGTAATAGTGCCCACCTCCCTCTCTCCCCTATCTTATCTGCTGAGAAAGGCACCATGCAACAGACAGAGCCTGCTGATTCCTCCTAACTCAACTTCTCTAAACACATACTGTTTATAATAAAGGTAAAGGTCAGGGGTCTGCAACCTTTAAGACAAAAAGAGCCACTTGGACTGAAGAAAAAACAAACAAACTGGGAGCCGCAAAACCATTGTGACATTTAAAACAGTGGGGAGTGTCGGGGCACACAATGCACCTCCTCCCCTCGCTAGTATCTGCCCCGGAGCTGCGGCAAAGGTGTAAAAGAGCCACATGCGGCTCTGGAGCCGCGGGTTGCTGACCCCTGGTAAAGGTAAAGGTACCCCTGCCCATACGGGCCAGTCTTGACAGACTCTAGGGTTGTGCGCCCATCTCACTCAAGAGGCCGGGGGCCAGCGCTGTCCGGAGACACTTCCAGGTCACGTGGCCAGCGTGACAAGCTGCATCTGGCGAGCCAGCGCAGCACACGGAAACACCGTTTACCTTCCCGCTGGTAAGCGGTCCCTATTTATCTACTTGCACCCAGGGGTGCTTTCGAACTGCTAGGTTGGCAGGCGCTGGGACCGAACAACAGGAGCACCCCGCCAAGGGGATTCGAACTGCTGACCTTTCGATCGGCAAGCCCTAGGCGCTGAGGCTTTTACCCACAGCGCCACCCGCGTCCCTCCTGTTTATAATAATACACCTCAATCTGCTGGAAACATAGGTGCCAACTCCCTGGGGCCCCGGGTGCCCAAGCACCCACAAAATTCCCCATGAAAGGGCTGGGAACCCACAAATTTCGGTGCCATGGTCATGCACACTGCATGGCACCCACGGCCCCAGGCACCCACGGCCCCAGGGGCCAAGCTGGCACTCCTGGCCTGAAACACAAGGTGGAAAACCCTCATGACCCTCGCTCACCACTTCCAATATCTATGTCCATGACGGATTCTGAATTTTAATTTCAGCACCCGCCCTGCCCATTGCCAATCTCACATCTAGACTTTGGCCAATAATGTTTCAGCGCATCCACACTGATTTGTTTGAGTTATGTGTTCAGATAGCTCAATCTCTGCAACCCGTCTCGTTCTCTAAACAGCCACAACCCCTGCCAACAAATGTCACTGCTTTTCCTGACTGTTTGATGAGCCAATTGTCTCTCTTCCCATCTTCTTCTCTGTACCAGCAGTACTTATGGGGATAAAAATGAAATATTGTAACAATAAACCACAGGGTTTGTGGTAGGTACTTGGAGTAGCTAGAGATGTACCAATGTGAGAAAATGAGTCTTGTTTTCATCTGTCTACACTAAACGTTTAAATTGCTTCCACACTTGCTTGACTGTTTCGCTTTCCAACCATAGAAAACATGGGAACTGCAGTTCTGGGAAAGGGCTGAAGTCCTCCCAGCCAATATTGCAGACACCCCAGTGAACTTGCAAGAACCAGGGGTCTTTGAGAGAATCCGTGATAATTTAAACCAATCAAATCTCTTTGAAATTCTAGTATAGTCGGCCTCTGGGACATACCAGCATCATGGTTCTTCGAAACTCCGCCACGGGAATCTTCATGTTGCCATATTTGTCCATATTCCTAAAGAAGTCCCAGAGCCTCAACTTGTGTTCATCTAAATAGTTCTAGGAATAGAAAATAGAAGAAACCTACGTGAGACCACAAGTCCGATCCCTCTCCCATGGATAGCATTTACTGTTTTTCTTATATATTCAGATTATATCTACATCTTGGACTTCTGGTGCAGAGGCTATGTTTTCTGTTGCTCAAAACCACTAGATAGAACCACACTTGAAGCGATTCTGCTTATTCTTTTGCTTCCTTCCGGTTTATCTTTAAGCATTTACAATACAAATATGTTACTGGGTGCTCTTTATTAACTGAAAATATCATCCATTTACTTAAACCTGCCCATTGCAAGAATATTCAAGGCATTAAACAGTATGGATGGGCCCTAAGATTAGTAGATGATTCTTAGTTGTGGCACTCACTTAAAGAAATACCCTCCCCAGAGATGTTCATCAGGCCAGCTCTATTTTCCCTTTTAAGCAGTTAAGAACAGTGTTGATTTTTATAAATATGTCAGTGCTGAGGAAGAAATCAAGATTATTTTTGTGCTGTTTTATTCTCTTGGATTATTTTATCACCATGGGATTTATTATTTAAATGTTTGCTATGGACACAAAAGGCCTGGTAATAAATTGCAAAATCAAAAGATACTGGAAGAGGTCTCTTGCAATTTGATACACTGCAGCTTGTAATTTAGCCTGCAGTCCAATACACATTTACTTGGGAGCAAGCACTATCGAAGACAATGCAACTAAGTTGTGAGTAATCTTGTCAAATTTTAGGGTGTTTATATTTCAGAATTGTGGAAAGAAGCTTTTGTGCTGACTCCAGGCCTGGGTCTTTGTGTTGCTAGGGGGGGGGGGGACTCTTATATTGGCTCCAGTGAACCTCTGTCTCAGCACAGCAGTTTATGCCCTCAAAATGTAGGGCAGGGATAGCCAATGTGGTACCCTCCCAAAGCTGTTGGACTCCCATCAGGCTCAGCCAGTGTGGTCAATGATCAGGGATGATGGGAGTTGTAGTCCCTAACACCTGGAGTATGCCACCCTTACGGATTAGGTCAGGCTGGAGAGTAATTGCTTTCTCTCCAGAAGTACTGTAATGTTATTTTCCCATTCAATAGCACCATCTACTGAGTCTTGTAGAGAACGCATGCTTTTGAAAACAGGAGTCGACTAGGAAGCTGGTTTATGTGTAGCATGGCCAGATTATTATTAAAGGACTCTTGTACCTTTAATAATAGTATTTTTATTATTTGCACCCTACCCATCTGACTGGGTTGTTGCAGCCACTCTGGGCAGTGAAGGGTTATGTCGACAAGGCATTTTGGTTTTAAACTCTTCTAAACCAAGGCTAGTGTGTGCTGTTTTCTGACATTTTTCAATATTTTAGTGCTAATTCTCTCTTTTTTTGAGACAATAAGCCGAATCCTTTTTTGATGCATCTCTGTTGTCTGTTCATTCTTGGGGTGCCCAGCTCTTGAGTACATCCAGGTTCCGACATCAAAAATTCCCTAGAACTGAGAGTCAGGTTGCATGTGAGAACTGCAGGCTTGCATGCAAACTACACACTTCATAACACTGCTCCAGAGGAGAGATGAGGGAAGCAAGCTCGGGGTGACAGCAGCTGCGGCTTGCACCCGTGCCAAAAACAAATGAAAAGCCCCATACATTTCCTTTAAAATGTAATAATTTCCCATGGATGGGCATGTTGGCCCTCCAAAAGAGAACATGTCCGGGATTTACCAGATGTATGCCAACCCTAAGTAACCTCATTTTGATGGGCAGCAAAAGCATGGCTTTTAAGGGGTGTGCTCTCTCTGGTAATGCAGTGTTTCTGTAGCACAAGTGCAGCCTTGAGATAAGTCTGCGGTTTGTAAATAACCAGTGGTGGATGCACTGTTTGAAAAGTCTGACTGTGTAGCAAGGCCACTAAGAAAGGAATGGGAAACCTGTGGCCTGTCAGTTACTGAACTCCATCCGATGGGAGCCTAATCATTGCTGGAATGCCACGGGTTCTCCACTGCTACCCAAAGAGAAGCAAACTCTCTCTTTGACATGACAAAAATGCGAGAAGAGGACCTCACCTGAATCAGCTTCATTGCATCTGGCCGTGGTGGAATCTTATGGGCAACGTGGCCTCCAACCCCTCCATAGACGACATCTAGTTCAGGCCGTATGTCACAGACTACATCCAGCAACCTGATGAAGCCTTCATTCACCAGCACATTCTAAAGCAGAGCAGATTGGATTTAGAGCAGACAGGCTGTATCCCATTTCCATATACAGTGGAACCTCGGAAGCCAAATGTCTTGGAAGCCAAACGTTTTGGCTCCCAAACTCCAACAAACCAGAAGTAAATGGTTCCATTTTTGAATGTGCCTCGGAAGCCGAATGGCTTCTCTTTTTTCTTTTTTCTCAATGGGGCTTGCAGACTGCCCCATTGAGCCTCGGTTTTCGAATGTTTCAGAAGCCAAACAGGCTTCCGGAACGCGTTACGTTTGACAACCGAGGTTCCACTATAATCGGTTACAATGGGATGACAACCCTGGAGCCTCTCTGGTTGGTTTCAATGTCCAGGGGTTGGCTGAGTGTACCTTGTGCAATCTATCTCAATCAAAATTTGGGGCCCAGGTAATCCAAAAATTGAATTATATGAATAGAACAAATGCTCTCATTTTGCATAATTGATTCTGCCCCCTTCTAACTTTTTGTTTACTTTGCTATTTACACACACACACTGCTATTTATCAAAAAAAGGCTTGCAGTGTGATTTGCCAATCACTAAAAACAGCCCCTGTCCTCAGGTTTATAATCTAAACAGATGCAACACAAATGGAAAATGGATTGAACCCAGGACAACACCCTGCGGCTTCTCATTTGTCACTTTTCAAGGATGACAAAGAACCTTAGTGAGCACTCTTTGGGTTTGGTCAGCCAACCAGTTACAAATCCATCTAACAGTTATCTCATCCAACCAACATTTTACCAACTTTCCCACAAGAATATCATGGGGGACTTGGTTAAATGCCTTACTGAAATCAAGATACACTATGTCCACAGCATTCCCTTGATCCATCAAGTTGGTAACTCTATCAAAAAAGAAATGAGATTTGTCTATCATGACTTGTTTTTGAGAAAGCCATGCTGGGTGTCAGTAATCACTGCATCCTTTTCTAAGTGCTCACAGACTGACTGTTTAATTATCTGTTCCAAGACCTTTCCTGGTATTGATGTCAAGCTCACTTGTTGGTAGTCACCTGGGCCTTCTTTCCCCTCCTTTTTGAAGATGGGGACAACATTTACCTGCCTCCAGTCTGCAGTGACCTCACCTGTTCTCCAAGAATTCTCAAGTATTATAGACAGAGGCTCTGAGATTACATCCGCAAGCTCCTTTGGTACTTTTGGGTGAAGCTCACCAGGCCCTGGAGATCTGAATTCATTTAAGGGAGCTAGGTGTTCCCTTACTACCTCTTTTCCTATCTTGGGCTGCTGCTGCCTCCTTGCATTGTTTATTCTGTTATCACCAGACTGGGCACTTTCCTCTTGGGTGAAGATAGAGGCAAAGTACCGTAGGTGGTGAGTAGTTCCGCCTTCTCTCTGTCACCTCCTAGCATTTCTCCGTCTTCTCCATGCAGAGGACCTAATACTTGCTTACTCTTCCTCTTGCTTCAAACAGCTGAAGAAACCTTTTAAAATTATTTTTAACCTCTCTTGCAAGCCTGAGTTCATTCTGAGCTTTGGCCCACCTGACCGTTTCCCTGCAACTGTTGGTTACTCGTGTATACTCCTCCTTCATGATTTCCCCTTTCTTCCATTTTTTAATAGGTGCCCTTCTTAAACCCCAGCTCATCTGTAAGCTCCTTATGCAACCACACCAGTTTCTTCAGATGCCTCACGCTTTACTCTCTTGCTGGAATTGTCTGCATTTGTGCCTAGGCAGGATTTTAGCATTATGAATTATGAGGGCTGCTGAACTCTCCCTTAGTATCCTCTTACCGAAATATTGATTTCTTCCATTTTGGTGCTTGTGTTCTTTCTGACACATGAGACGAGAGCAATGGCGCCTTCTACTGTAATGGGATTGTGGGACATCTATAAGGAAAAGAAATCAGATATGATCTGAAGATAGGAAAGATTTCACTTGCTAGAAAGGAATGCACCATCAGTAGTCCTAAGGTTAAAGAACTGAGTTGAAAGGTCTGGGATGGTTTCAGTTCTGACATGGATATTGTATGGCAATACATAAATGCTTTACCTCAGTTCTTGATCTGAGAAATGGGAATTACAGTAACAGGACTAAGGACAGTGGAACACACTGCTTATCTATTGCTATCTATGGTGTGCTGACTGGGATGTGGGAGCAGCAGGGACACACTGGGCTGCCTGAAAATTTTAACAAATCAGTATGTACTATATTCAAATTTATTGATTTTTTTTTATGTTTTTATGGATGTTTTTGTTGATTTTATTCTTATATTTTGCACTTTGCTATATATTTTTATGAAAGTGCATTCATACATAAATAAATTGTCCCGATTATATCTACTACATCATAACAGTAAATATAAACAGATCTTTAAAGAGAACAATAATAATTTAGTCAGGGCAAATCCCAATCACTACCATTATAACGTGTGTGGCGGGGGGTGTACGGCTTGGTTCTTCAGCCACACTTTCTGTGGAGGAAGAGAGAATTCAAAAGCAACAGAAGACATTTGGAAGTTTCTCAGATAAGTTGTGAACTCTCTTTGGCATCTTCATCATATGTTTGTCTCTACGTTTCTCACTTAATCAACAATCAGTCACTTAATGTAAGTTATAACATAAGTTTTATGTGGCATCTTGCCCTTTTTAATGGTGTGTGATTTATTAATCATGATATTTCTTCTTTACTTTTTCCACGGAGTTTCTCATTTTTAATTTCATGTCCGCCTGATCAGAGAACTGTAGATGTAGACATAGCCTTTCAGCTAACAAACAAAAAAACCCTTTCGGTTTAACACGTTCCTCCACTTTGGAATAGCCTTCCTTCAGCTATACCTGAAACATCATCAATTATTTGCTCCCAACATCTTGTAAAGACGTATCTTTCTCTGCTGGCTTTCTCTGATCAATAGGCTGGACTTTGCACCATTTGACTTCTGCTTTTATGATATTGTTCTAGCTTCTTTAAGTTCACTTGTAGGGTTGTTGAATACTTAGACTTTTTTAAAAAAAATTAAGTGGTTTAGAAATACTTTTGAATAAACAATTTACAAAAACAAAACATCCTTCATATACCATATGCTGCCAAGCTCCAAACCAGCTCAGAAAATAAAATCCTACCTTCAGGATTCTAAGGGTACCATTAACTTCTAACCCCTTGCACAACTTTAATGTCCCTTCGTTGTTGATATGGTTGCTGCTGATGTCCAGCTCATTTAACACATTGTTGACCTTGAGGGCTTCCCCAAGGGCCAGAGCACCCTCATTCCCAAAACCGTTCCATGAAAGGTTCAGTACCTTCAATGCTCCGTTGGCCTCCAGAAAGAGAAAGAGAGAGGAGAAATTAACATTTATTTGTGGTTTCATGTATATGTTCTTTTTAACCCTGTAAATCACCCTGGAACCAGTTCTGGAGACATAATAGAAATAATAAAAATAGAACTCTTCAGGAGGAGCACAGAGACAAGAAACGCCAAGGGAGCACAAACAGACACCTTCATCTGCCCAGCTGCAACAAACCATGTCTCTCCCATATCTACCTACAGCCACAGCAGGCGATGTAACTCCCAAAGGTCTGACTTTACACTCCCCCCCCCCCCCGCAAGGCACACTCCTTCATTGTCTCCCAAGACAGATGGGTACCAACTGAGGGGCTTACTTCCAAGAAGACATGCTGAGGATGGCACGGTAAAGCTCTCTGGTTGTAAAAGTCCAGTTTATTACACTGTGAATGGCTCTTCCAAAATTCCTTTAGGATCAGCTGCAAGTCACAAAATCCTGTCTGCTCCTTCAGTGCCAGTTTTCACATAATGGTATCTAACTTGTACCTTTAATAGCACCACCAAACAACAAACTCAATTTCCTCTTGGTGCCTGTCCAAACACCAGTGATTTTTATTATTATTTTTAATCCTTTTATTGCCAGGCAATTGTGCCAGCTTATAACCCACCAGCCAAAATTTTCCTCACAGGGCTAGTTTATATTCCCAGCTCATGGGTTGTGGTTTTAGAGATGCTTTTTAAAAAATCACTGCTGTACATTGCTTTGAAATCTTCTAAAATATAAACTGGTGGGGTATAAAAGTGTTTTAAAATAATAAATAATAGTGCCCAATTTGGACTTTGGAATGTGGGTTGACTTGGAGGGGCCTCACCTGGAGTGGGCAGCAAGGTAGATATGGCATACCCACGGAGTGTCCCAGGGGGGAAAGGGGGGGATCCTGTTTTTTCAAGCGAGACCACAGTGGCCCTTTTGCGTGCCACGATATCACATGCTACCTTGTCCCTCCCCAAAAAAGCTTTTTTGGGGCGAGATAGTGGCACAGGTCACATAACTTGCCCAGGAGCACGTCCTGAATGTCGCTCATCCCGGTTTTTTATCTGAAAAAGTTGGATGGTGTGGGTATGGTACGGCTTTACCAGGTGCTCCCCCCCCCCTTAAAAAATGTTTAAGGGTACTCTCATTTTGACTCAAGTGAATTGCTATTTTATAGTTCAAACCGGGGAAAATAAATATAGTAAATGGACAAAAGTACGAAGAACATGCATTGTCTCATATTACACAGCTGACAGCTCACAGTAGTTTTCCAACTCGTATTGAAATACTGCCCCTCAATGAGGCCAAACTTTCATCAGTAAAACAGCAGACATCCACATTCCACACTGCTTCACACATTAAACGCTCGCTTCCGTCTGAGACTCAGGAAACACCGTGACAGGAAATGAGGCCGCCATCGGAGGTGGTAACAACAAAACTGACCAATCAACGTGCTATTCAACGGAACTGACGATTCACCGTGCTAGAGAATAAACTAAAAATTTTAAAATTTTGAGTTTCTTCTCCCATTAGATTCACAAAATGTTTAGGGGTATGCGTCCCCCTGCGTCCCCCCAGGAAAAAAAGCACATGTGCCAACTCCCAATGCATGCCCATTTTGCTGCCACACTGAGCATAAGACAAGCCTGCTGGATGAGGACAATAGTGCATCTACTCCAGCACCCTATTCTCACAGCGATTAAGGAGATGCCCATGCAAACCAGAAAGAGGGACCTGAGCGCAACAGCACTCTCGCTGCCACCCCAACCATCTATGAGATGGGGCAGTAAAAGGTACTTTGAGCAGCAAGGGCACCAAGTTTGCTGCTCTCAATCACCACAGGCCTCTTTCCACCATTGCCTCTTCGTCCCCACACGCCGGTCCTGTTCAGGCATTATTCCTGAATTGGTCTCCAGCCTCGTCTTGCTCCCGGGATCCTCTCCCCAGGATCCGCAAAGACGAGACCCAACGAAGTCTTACCCTGAGGCCTGCACTCAGGGCTACAGCCCCCTTCATGCGCAGGTGATTCCAACTCAGGTTCAGAACCTCCAGCGATTCATTGTTGGCTGAGGAGAAAGAAGAAAAGAAAAGAACTTGCTGAGGATGAAAAAGATTGGAGTGGGTGAAAATAAATGGCTCTTTGGCTCTGTGATGATCCCAGACTCGCACTGACATAATTAGGATGGCCCAGGGATTTTTGGACGTTTCAGGGGTGGTGGGGTTCATATTTGGGGGCAGGTCGGTTCTTGCCATTAAATATGAAATGGCTGAGGGTTTTTCTTTGCCTTTCACAATAAAGCCTTCCTGCCCCTTCAACCTTCTGCCTCCCCACTCCCTGCAAATGCCTCAGCAGCAATGATACAGTCTTAACATACAGTTGTCAACAGTGACGGTTCTTTCCCAGGGATGTGGCCAGACTTCTAAGGGGCAACCAAGTTACCTTCTGAAGCGAGTGTGTGTGTGTGTGTGTGTGTGTGTGTACACACACACACACACACACACACACGTACACTGAAACATAATCAGTCAAGAGTTTCTAAGGTGATTCTAATTCTGGGACCCAATTGTGCCTCTGCAGAGCTGTGGTGGAAAGAGATTTGAGAAAACAGTTGGATTCCTATACATTCCCAGAAGCTTTCCCTCTTGGTTCATGGAAGTCGCCAATTTGGTGTCCCTCAGATGTTGCTGGATTACAACTCCCACCGTAGTGGCTGGGGCTGCTGGGAGTTGGAATTCACAGCTGCTGGGATGGTGCATCCTTTTTTAGAAGCAAGCCTTTGTTTCCAAGCCAGATTTTGACTGAGGCATAAGCGTATCAAGCTATCTATCCACCACCCCTTTGGCTCTCATCATAATGATGGATTTATCTGCCTCTTGCAGGCATCCGCTGACCTTCATGCTGGATTAATAACATTAACAATGCTGAATTGGTTCTGTGAAAATGCTATTTCTGCTAAGGGGGTAAGCTCCAGACTAATTTCAAGGAAACTCTTATCTGGTTAGAAATCACATATCTGATATCCATTTTAACACCAAAAAATGTGTGTTGTTTGTGTGTAATGGAAATGCTCTAAAAGTTTGGGGTGTTATTCCCAGGAAGAGTATTAGAAGCTTATTTGTCCAGTAAGTGAAAAATAAAAATGATGTTGTACAGTGGTACCTCGGGTTAAGAACTTACCGTATTTTTCGCTCTATAACACGCACCTGACCATAACACGCACATCGTTTTTAGAGGAGGAAAACAAGGGAAAAAACATTCTGAATGAAACAGTGGATGTATCATTTTTGTGCTTCATGCTGTGGCCACAGACAT